>NW_006408572.1:577102-598743 GCF_000296735.1 Chrysochloris asiatica | reverse complement strand
AACAACAACAACAAAGGGAAGGGGGAAATTCTTACAGGGTACTGAGTTGTTGCTTAGGTGAGGAAACACAATTGGAAATGACTAACAGTGATGGATGCCCAGCATAGTGAATATAACTAAACGTCACCGAATCACATGCTTAAAATGCGTAAAATGTTAAATTGTTACATATATTTCACAATAATTTCTTTAGAAAATTTAACGTGTAATACATGTGAAATGAAACATCAAGAGTCCTTCCTGTCTCTAGCCTCCAGTTCTCCCATTCTTGTCACCAATGGCAACGGCTCGTCTCATTTTCCTGAATATCATCATTCCTAATATCCCACATGTAACTGAACAATAAAATATGGGCAGAAGATCTGCACACCTTACCAAAGATAGGTTGTTGTTAAGTGCCATCGAGTTGGTTCTGCCTCATAGTGACCCTGTGTAGGGTTTCCAAGAAGTGACTGGTGAGTTTGACCAGCCGACCTTGAGGTTCAAACTGACCTTTTGGTCCAGTGCTTATCCTACAGTGCCACATCAGGGCTCCTACGTACCTATTGTTGTTAGGTGCTGTCGAGTCGGTTCCAACCCATAGCAACCATGCATAGGGTTTCCAAGAAGTGACTGGTGAGTTTGAACCGCCGACCTTGAGGTTCAAAGGGACTTTGCAGTCCAGTGCCTTAACCCATAGCACCACACCAGGACTCCACATACCTATTAGACTCGCTGATATTAAAAAGACTAATCACACCAAATGCTGGTGAGGATGTGGAAGAACTGGAGCTCTCAGACAGTGCTGATGAGATCTCACTTTGTAAAACAGTTTGGCAGTTTAGTTTCTGGAAAGTTAAACATCTACTTGCCAATTTATCCAGCCAATTCACTCCTAGGTGTTGTTACTAAGTGTCATCAAGTCCGTTCTGACTCATAGCGACCGTGTATAAGTTGCTGAGGAGCAGATGGTGGGTCTGAACTTCGACTTTGTGGTTTGAAGTTCAGTGCGGAAGAAAAAAGACATATGTGTATATTCCCACACAGACGTGTGTAGGGTATTCATGCAGTCTTATTTGTAAAAGCCCAAAATTAAAAGAAACCCAAGTGTCCGACAACACATCAATGGATG
Source organism: Chrysochloris asiatica (assembly GCF_000296735.1). Taxonomy (NCBI): domain Eukaryota; kingdom Metazoa; phylum Chordata; class Mammalia; order Afrosoricida; family Chrysochloridae; genus Chrysochloris; species Chrysochloris asiatica. The sequence goes on along the minus strand of NW_006408572.1, from coordinate 597,632 downwards.
ATCAAGTTATGATACAGTGGAATACTAGCCAGCAATAAAGGGCTGGCCTTGGATACATACAACAACACAAATGAATCTCAAAATAATTATGCTGAATTGGATTAACACATGTTTACTCAAACCTATTGCATTTCATTCTATGTCAGGTAAGTAATTGTCCTAACTCCATTTGCCTTTGAAGCATGTCTTCTCTTCCCTCTCCAAGGCATTTTCCACAATCACATGTTTAGAGAAAAAAAACCAAGATCATTTAGGCTATTTTTTTTATCCTGAGCTGTGCAGGAAAGGGAAGTTCCCAAGCAGCAGATTTCAAAAGCCACGACATGTACTGAGACACTCCCCCCCACCACCACCACACTCCCACCTCAGATGTCCCCTGGCTTTCTAACTGATTATCATCAAGATGATTTTGACTCCCGGTGACCCCATGCATGTGAGAGTAGAACCATTGTTCCTTTGGCATAACAATTGTGAGACGGGCACAGGAATGGGCTGCGTTTCTTCCTGTTGTTCATACAGTCGCTATGACTCTGGCTTAACCAACTAGGTCCATTGAAGACATTCTTTAAAGAATTGCACTAGTTACAGGGGAGACGGACAATAGGAACACAGCTGAGGCAGGGGTACGGTGGGGTGTGGGGGTGGGGTGTGTGTGTCAAAGACCTTGTCTCTGCATTGCTACATACATCCACCAGATCCTTATACAATAAACGAACACATAGAGTTGAAGAGAAAAACATGGAATGACTGCAACATCCTCAGCATTTTTCGTTTCTGTTAGCAACTCCAAATTAAAAATGGAATCATGTTTAACATCTTAATTAGGGATAGTAATGTACAACAGGTTTTCTTTCCTTTCCTTTTTTTAAAAAAAAATTTTTTATGAACATCTAGCCATTTACTCTTCAAGTAAATTATAGTCAATTTATCTGCAGTGATAAGTCAATAAAACAATAGAAGTCTCAAAAAATAATAATTACTATGCTGAGTAAAACAAGTCATGATTCACAAACAAAAAAGATTCATTTACATAAAACTCTGGAACTAATCTGATAAAGAGATCAGTGGTTGCTTTGGGGTGGGAGTGGGGAGACATTAAAGGAAAAGGATTACAAAGGGACACAAGGGAACTTTTGGAGGTGATGTTACATCTACTATCTTGATTGTGGTGATGGTTCCAAGAGTTATACATACGTACAATTTATGGAATTGTTTTCTTTAAATATATACTGTCAGTTGTGTGCAAATGATATCCCAGTAAAGGAATATTTTAAAAAGCATGTATGTTTATAGATATTATCATAAAGAACATAGTATTGTTGTTGTTAAGTGCTGTCGAGTCGGTTCCAACCCATAGCGACCCGGAACAGGGTTTCTGAGGCTGTAAATCTTTACAGGAGCAGAAAGCCTTATCTTTCTCCCACGGAGCAGCTGGTAGTTTCGAACTGCTGACCTTGTGGTTCGCAACCCGATTCGTAACCACTATGCTATCAGAGCTCCTTAAAGAACATATACATCATTTAAAATTTTTTGTTTTGTTGTTGTTGAGCAGATACATAGCAAAACATACAGCAATCCAATAGTTTCCACATGTACAGTTAAGTGATACGGAGGATATTCTTCAAGTTAGGCAACTATTCTCACCCTCCCTATTTGAACTGTTCCCCTCACTGCCCTCTAAGGTTCCTAGCTAATCTTTCTGGTTACTATTGTCACTTTGATCCCATAAAAGTTCTTAAAAGAGTTCTCCTTTTCTTTACCATCGTGTGAGTGCTGGTACATTCCATCTTCACTACGTCTTCTCACAAGACTTTCAGGATCCAGAGATTCCTGGACAAGAGACAAAAGCAGAATTGTCCCATTCCCCAGTGGATTTGAATGAAAACTGGTAATAAAATCAGATACAACTCCAAGAGAAGAGACTGGAGAAGAACCACACTGGGTCTCTAAGGAGTCGCATAAGTGATGACGCAGCACATCATAGACCCAGGTCCTAGCACTCTACCATAGCAAGTTCAATTTTGCCAAGATTTGATCAATTGAACATGTTTTGCAAAACTTCTGATTTCTTCCTTTATTTTTATGCTTCTGCATTTAATGAGGTTGGCTAATAAATATGTGAGACCTGTGGTTTGTAAAAAAAAGAAAAAAAAAAGTTCTTAAAAGAGCATGCTGCAGGAGGGGAGTGATTAACTTTTCACCCTGGGACCATCAAGGGAGAAGAGCAGAGAGTGGGACCCTACCCAGAGAAGCAGTGATGCCTGAGATGGAGGCAGAGACGATGACGTGGAGAGATGGAACAGCTGGGGACTTTAGACCCAGAGAGGGAGAGGGGCTGTGTGCTGTTGACCCGGGGGTCAGACTTGTAGTGTATACACTTCGGTTGGGTGATGATGCATGGTGGGGATTGTAATCATGGCAATGAATGAAACGATATACAATAGGATGAATGTAAAATTAATGTTCTCCCATGTAAACTATCACATAATTCATAATAAAACTTAAAAAAAGAGCATGCTGCTCAACACAGACATTTATATTAGTTAAACTAAACTGTTGTTTGGTTTAAAAAAGACTGTAAGGGATACTTTCAGTTTAAGGTTTAAAAATTATTTCAGGGCAATGTTTTTAGAGATTCATCCAGCCTCCATGGCTCCATAAAGTCTGGAGTCTATGAGACTTTGAAATTTCTGTTCTACATTTCTCCCCCTTGTGATCAGAACCGTGCTATGGAATTTTTAATCAAAATGTTCGATAATGGCAGCCAGGCACCACCCAGTTCTGGTCTCCTGGAGGCAATTGCCACACATACCATGTCTTCCTCCTAGTCTTCACATATACCACATTCCCCACTTCACAACACAGCTTAGTGATCCTTTCCTACAGGTACATACTGACATCTTTTTAACAGCTAGCTGCATGTTGTTGTGAGGAGCCGTTGAGTCAGTTCTGACTTATAGGTACCTCATACGCACAACAGAATGAGACACAGCCTAGTCTTGCATCAACCTCAAAACCGTTGTCATATTTGAGCTCATTGTTGTAGCCACGGTCACCCCATCTTGTTGGGGTCTTCTTTTTCATTGACCCTCTACTTTGCCGAGTATGATGTCTTTTCCAGGGACTGGTCACTTCTGATAAACAGTCCACAGTATGTAAGATGAAGTCTCACCATCCTCACTGTCCCTAATATAGTTACCATAATTTGTTCATCTATTTTCCTATAATGGATATTTATAATAGTTTTCTTTTTCTCTTACAATCAATGATGATAGGATTATCCTTGTAGATTATATATATATTTTGCATCTATAAGAAAAATTCTAAGGAGCTGGCCCCCAAAGTCTGTTAATGTAGGATTTTATCTCACTGACTCAAATCTTATCTATTAGGAAATGGAAAGGATGATTCTGTCATGGGTTGAAGGAGTTGCCAAGCACGGAGCTGAGCTACTTCATGATCACTGTCCTATGAGATGACAGTTCAGTCACTCTTTGCTTCCAAAGTTTTGTTTGGCAATGGGATTGCTTTGAAATAGTTGTGGAGACTCAGGGTACCATGTTGTTGTTGTAATGAAGTGCTGCCCAGTCGTCTGAGTCACAGCGATCCTGCATAGGGTTTCTGAGAAGCAGCTGGTGAGCTTGAACCGCCAACCTTGTGGTTTAAACTAACCTTGCAGTCCAGTTCACTAAAGCCACAGTGCCATCAGAGTGCTTACTTTACCTGACTGACTTCAGGGAAAGAACACTGAAGGGGTGGGCTGCTGCTGTAAGACCATGAGGTGACAGCAGCTGATAACCTTCATAACGTCCACTGCACTTCAATGCACGGCAACTGGATTCTTCCATTTAGCTCTTCCTCTCTCTCTCTCTCAATATTTATTGAGCATCTACTACATTCATTGCACTGAGACATTCTCTGAAGGTCCTTAGTCTTATGGAGGAGCAGACAGAAAAGTACCCAGTGAGTGTAATGCCTGATGATATGTTTTTGGTGGGAACTTGATGGAAAACATGCAGTACTGAGGAGAAGCAGGTCAGGGAAGTCTTCCTAGAGGAAGCGACATTTGGCAGAATTGTAAAACGAGGAAGCATTTCATAGGCAGGCTTGAAAATAAAAAAGGATTTAATAAAAGTATTGAGAATATCAAGTCTCTTGAGGTGGCACAAATGTTTGTGTTATAGGTTGACAAGATGGGATGAAGGGAGAGAGGGGCAGTGAGGGTCACATGTGCCACTTTTGTCCAATAGAAGCACTAGCTGGTTAAGATGGTAAGGAGGAGACAGTGATCATGGGACTAATGAATAATCTCTAACCCTAGAGACTGTCAACTTTCATATGAATTCAGTCTGAGACAGGGTTTCTCAGTCTTTGTGTGACTGACCTTTGGGACTAGACAAGTCTTAGCTGTGGGGGGAGGGAAGCTGTCCCAAGAATTGTATCATCTGTTTCCTATCCATTAAAAGCCATTAACAGCCACTCCGACGCCCCAGTTGTGACAACCAAAAATGTCTCCAGACACTGTCAAACGTTCCCTGGGACAGGAGCAAAATCGCCCCTAGTGGAGAACTGGAGAGGCTCTGACACAGTGCTCCACAGTTCTAAGGTGGAGGGTGGGTCACAGGCTGCTCAAAAGAGATATTCCTTTGTATGGAGAGAACAGGACCGGGGATAGGACCTCCTCTGAGGATGGAGATCTGGGTCATAAACTTACAAACAAACACAAGTGAACCGATGTTAAAAAAGTTGTGACATTTGTTTATTCCTTCTTTCCTCCCTTCCACAACCATTTAATGCCTACTACATGCCAGGTCCTGGTGTGGTACTGCAGGATGATGCGCTGGACCACAATGTCAGTTTGAGTTGCAAGGTTGGCAGTTCAAATCCACCAGCCATGCTCCTCAGAAACCCTATGCAGACTAAGAGTCAGAATCGACTTGATGGCACTCAACAACACAACATGCCAGGTACTAAGGATCCAAATGTACTGACTTTCTTTCATCTCCCCATCTCCACTAAGGGTATGTCAACATTCTACTTCTAAGAGACTAGTATAGTTGTTCTGGAAGTGGACAGGGGAGAGGAGTTGGGTGACTGAGAGCTGCAGGAGGAACTTTCTGAGACTGGGAAGTGGCAGGTGTGTATGGTGGTGGTGGTGGGGGTCACTGGTATCAGCCTGTGCCTTGCTCCTTGTCTGTGTCCCACCCCCTGGAGTGGCAATACCTCAGGGAAAGGTTGTGGGTTACACTTGGAAGGTGGAACATCAGGCCCACAGACTCTTTGGCAGACAAGGGCGACATAGAAGCAGAGGAGCTGGTGGCTACGTGGGCTTGGAGAGCGAGATTCTCAGTGAGGTTCGGGGTGGATTAGAACACCTACTCCAAATATGCAGGACTGTGAAAGGTTTTTTGGAATTTTGTATGACCCCAGAGGCAAAGGGAAGAGGATTCAATTATGATCAAGATTGATTTTTTTTTTTTTTTTGCTAGCCCAGTAGAATGGAATATCTGAGTCAGATTTAACTGAGCTTAGAAACAACTTATCAGGAGGGACCAGTCCCTGGAGAAGACATCATGCTTGATCAAGTGGAGGGTCAATGAAAAAGAAGAAGACCACCCTGCCCCCCAACAAGATGAACTGGCATGGTGGCAGCAACAATGGGTTCAAGCATGAGTTGTGAGGATGGCACAGGACATGGCATTGGTATGTTCTGTTGGGCATGGGGTCGATATAAGTCGGAGTCAACTCAATGGCACCTAACAACAAGAGTTGTGTAAGTTTCTGCTTAGAGTCCATACACTTAATACAAAGATGAACATGACATGGTCCTGGTTCTCTGGATACTTACAGTCTAACGGGAAACTCCCATGATCCCACATTCTTGAGACCCTTCTAAGTAACTTTATGTTTTATTTGACTCGATTCCTTATAAAGCTAGAATCAATTTTGTAGACAAGAAAGTTGACCGCAGCGTGTTCTCTGGACTTGTCTATGGCCTAAAAGTGTTAAGTCCCATTCCAGAACTTAGAACTTCTGATCCCAAGCTGCAGTCTTTCCAAGGCACCAGACAACACTGCTGACTTTGGTTCACAAGGGGTCAAGGAAGGTAGTACTCTGTTGTCAACTAAAGTCGGCAGTTTGAACCCACCAACCGTTCTATGGAATAAAGCTATGGCAGTCTGCTTTTATAGAGATTTACAGCCTTGGAAACCCTAGGTGGCCGATCTACTATCTACAGGGTCATTATGAATCCAAAGCCTCGACAGCAGTGGACGGGTTAGGGTCAAGGAAACTTTGGTTAGGCAAAGGGCAGCTGATTGCTATCAGGAGGAGCATTGTAATTTGGAGCAATTTCATTTCTTGGGCTTGCTTACGTATCAGTAAAAGGAGAATATTACTTCATTAAGTGAATAGGACTCCTGGTGTGGCACCGTAGAATCGGCACAGGACTATGAATCACATGGTCGGCAGTTCAAACCCTATACAATGTTGCTTTGAGTAGGCACCGACGCCTCTTAACAAGTGAACATGGGAAACGTGGTAGTTCCATATGATAAGCCCTGGACTGCAAACCACAAAGTCCATGGTTCAAGCCTGCCAGCCACTCAATGGGAGAAAGATGAGGCTTTCTGCTTGTGAAGATTTAAAGCCTCAAACACCCTATACAAGGGTCGCTGAGTTGGCAGTTAACAACAAAGTGAATCTGAGGAGTCCCGGTGTGGCACTGTAGGATAAGCAAGCAGTGGACTGCTAACTACAAGGTCAGTGGTTCAAAGCTACTAGCTGCTGCTCAGAAACGCTATTCAGGGTCACCATGAGTTAGAACCAACTGGACAACACTTAACAGCACAGTAGTTAAGAGAAAGTGGTTGTTCCTAGCACTTTATCTCAAGAGAATGTTTAACAGAGGGGAGGGAAATGGAATACCACAGATCAGGGTAACAAATGAAAAGATAACTCTAGGAGGGAGAGGGAAATTCTCTAAGCAGACTTTTCAGCACTCAGTCCTTTTAGCTGTTCAGTACCTCCAGAGGCTTAATGACGAAATATTGCTTTGCAAGCTGAGCAGCTCTGTTGAGCTGAGCTGGTCACTGGGTTAAAGTGCACACCTCTGTTCCAATCCAGTCACACAAAGAGGCAATTTCGAATGAAGAGAAAGAGTTTTCCTCCGGACTGTTGCTTTGGGAAGAGAAAATGTCCTGATAGCACCTAGCCCTCTAGCTTCACTGAGATTCTCCCAAATCCAAACCAAGCTCACAGCCATCCAGTTGATTCCAACTTTCTGAGACTGCAAATCTTGATGGTAGTAGACAGCCTCATCTTTCTCCCTTGGGGTGGCTGGTGGATTTGAATTGATGACTTTGTGGTTAGCAGTGCCACACTTAATACACTGTGCCACCAGGGTGGTGCCTTGTTCTGACCCTTGTTGTTAAGTGCCGTCAAGTCGGTTCCTACTCATAGCAACCCTGTATAGCGTTTTCAAGGAGCGGCTGGTGGGTTTGAACCACTGACCTGGTGGCTAGTGGTCCAGTGTTTTTCCTACGGCGCCACACCAGGATGTCATTTAGAGAGGGGTGAGACCTGTTTTTCTTATTAAATTTTATAATTTCAGACTCTCACCATTTCTCTTGAAATTGCTGACCTATTTACCCTAAAGGAGGTCTGGCAGGTGCAGGACATCATAATCTATTCCCAAGACCCTTTCTCTTTGGTCAAACAGATGCAAGGTCAAACTAATACCCAAAGGGTCTTGACATATAGCACTATCAATACATTTTTACGATGGACCCCCAGATACAGGCATGATTGAGAAAGTAATTATTTTAGCAGGTTACCCAACAAACCTGTGACCATCCTGAACTAACTGGTGACCTCTTAGGCTTGCAATTATGTACCCTTAACCCATCATGCAATTCTAGCTTTCCATGCTGTTAGATAACCCGCCTTGGACTCCCGATTGTCTTTCAGCTAATTATAGTCTTGTAACTTTTCGTTCCTGCTCCAACTGTACAAAAATGTTTTCTCCCCCTCATTGTCTGGCAAAGTAGCCATTTACATTTTGTGAATTTGGCTGTCTTCCTGGTCCAGACTGTCTCTATCCCCTCAATAAACTTCTGTTTAGTGATGTTGTTCTAGAACAACTTTTTGGGCTAACGTGTTAGTGGAATGTTTATACTGTTTTTAAAACGATCAGTGACAGCTTTGTAGCACCAATGTGAGGGGGTTTCAAAAAGTTTATGGAAAAATGCCATTTTTAAAAGATTTCATTTTCCCAGGAACTTTCTGAAGGCCCCTTGTATTATTCCATTCTGGGTTTTTAGGACATCGGGCTGCGAACCTTAAGGCCAGCAGTTCAAAACTACCAGCCGCTCCACGGGAGAAAGATGAGGCATTCTACTCCCGTAAAGATTTACAGTCTCGGAAACCCTGTACAGGGTCGCTATGGGTCGGAACCGACTCGACGGCACTTAACAACAATAACAACAATTCCCAAATTGGAATCCTGGTGTAGGCTGCTAACCACATATCAGCAGTTCAAATCCACCAGCTGCCCCTGTGAGACCCTATAGAGGGTCGTTATGAGTAACTACTGACTTGATGACATTTAGGAACAATATTCCCAAATTGTTTCCATGGTTACTACTCCACTGTATTCGGACATAAACAACAACAGACACAACCATTTAGATTTCTAATTTATTATTAAATTACATAACAAAGCTTCTCCTATACAGTCAGAAAAATGCACATTAGATGAGAATAAAATTAAGTACAAATACAATAAAATTGGTTCCAGAAGCTGTTTGAAAAGCAAAACATTAGAAAGTGCATTTGGAAAAGAATAGATTTTTAAAAAAAATCTGTATTGGCATTTTCCATGAAGAAACAGCTTCCATCTCAGTAAACTGTGATTGGGATGGATCTCTCCTTCTCTACCAGTGAAGAGTAATGGGAATGGAAGCAAATACTCTGATACTAAAGGGAGATCTCAGAAAATGAGAAAGTTCCCTGAAAACATGGCTCAACTTTGTCTCAACTTCTTATCCTTAAAATTCACTTGTTCCTTCCTCATTTCCTTTTCCCCTTATAAAACCCAAGAGTATACAGGTCTATAAAGGAAAAACATGATTAATTTATTAAGACCATGATGAAAAGCTCTGCTTTTTTTTTGGGTGGGGAAGGGGGAGACTGGGTTAAATAACTCCTAATCCAAAAGAGTGGAACACAAGTAACTTTCTGAGTAGTATAATTCATTTTGTTCTTTCATTACATTTCCCACAAAGTTCAGCAGACCATCTTCAGATATGGCCATTTATCCCCAATAGCTTAATATTTCAGTTAGAAAACTCAATCAGTTCACCAAGATCCCATTTGGCTACTGATCAAATATGAGGTATTCAGAAGCAGAAGGACCAGTCCAGTTCTTTAAAGTTATTTAGTTATGTTGAGGTCATTAGCAGAGAAACAGAAAATTAATGGTGGAAGTTAGGTCCAGCTTGCTTCTAGTCCCTAGAGGCCAAAAATCATTTGACTGATTTGAGTCAAAAGACTCACCAAGAACATTTTTCTGTTTAGGTGTATTCAGCATCCAGTATGAACCAACTAAATATTATCTGAATTTAGGTACAAACAGGTCCTCCTGGGGTTTGCTATCATCATGCGTCTCCACTCTCAGAGTTTCACTCCCAGGCCCCATCCACAGTCAGGCAGCATGGAAGAAGGCTTCCTCTGTAAAAGTGAAATTTAGTAAAAGAGGAAGGAATGGTGGAGCAAGGCAAGCCCTTTTCTAACATTACAAAAACAAACAGTGAGCAACGCTGCTTACAGGGAGTTCTTATGCATCATTAATAATTTAAAAAAAAGAATGTGGAGATTGCCAGGATGAATGAACTAAAGCACATGAATATCTAGGCCTGAACTGGAATGGTAGATTTATTCAACATTTACTAAGGTCATCAGTACACAGCAAAACAAAATTGCAAAAATATACCTTTTGGAATTTTCCATCCTTTTTGTTGCCATAGATTTTCTTCTTGAGTAAAATGGGAAGTTCTGAGTGATTACTAAAAAGAGATATAATAAAAAGGCAAAATTCCTAGATAAGACAATGGCTGAAGTAGAATAACTGCTTTAAGAAGCAAAATTTATTTGGGACCAGAATTAGACCATTCCTTCTGACCTCTGGTTCTGACTATAGAAACAAGTAACTTACTGTTGGCCCCCGAGCCTATCAACTAGTCTGTATGAAGGATGGCAAAACAAGAGAGAAAAACCAAGATGGTTAGAAAAAGTGTAATGAAATGAAACTGAGTGTTCAAGTCAGCTGCTACATGGGATCCAAACTGAGTCTGTCCCGGTTACTGGAGCACCTCCATTTCCTTGCTCCAGAGTTTCTTTGTACAAATAAGGGAACCGTAAGAGGAAAGGAAGAGCATTCCCCTCAATATCTACTTCTGGCCCTGGATCACCTCATTGCGAGTTACAGCCCTGGGAGATTAGTCAGAAGTATCTGACACCAACATCAAGCCTTTCAACTTCCTTGGAAGAACTGATACCTTTATATTCATAAAGAAAATAACCAACATCATTCTTTTACTTCATATAAGTATTACAACCCTAAGGGAAAGGCTCATCAGCCACCACAACTGTTTGCTTAGCTGTAGCAAGCTAAATTAGCTTGTGTTCTAGTTTCTCTCTCACACAATCAGCTTTAATGAATGTGTCAAATAATCAGACCAGTAAAAAAGACTGGTAGTATAATTAAATAAATACCTTTATTTATGATACTTCAGATTTTATAAATGCCTACTATATAGCAACCCAAATCCCTATACTATTAGCTGAGGCATAACCATCAATCAAGGCCCTTTGAAAAATCAAAGATAATAAAGTATCAAGGGAGAGAAGTTTTATTCTCTCAACAGATAATTTAGTAAATGAACATACTTCCCTGGTCCTTTAAGGTTCACAGTGGGAAAACATAACTTTCTTTAAAGGGCATCCCAATCAATTACCAGATCAACCCGTATTTACAAAAATAAATCCCATAATTTTTTTAAAAAAAATCAAATGTTCTTCATACCCAAATATAACAAAAGCTTTGACACCAGAATGAAAACCCTCGGCAGTCTCAGCATCACACTGGGCGTTAGTCTACTACCCATCAGCTTGTTATCAAATGCATCTATAAACCAAACTGTGGTTACGAATTACATGCAAGCATCCTCATTCCCTATGGCAGCCTGAAGCCTATGAATACCACAGTAAATTCCATTGTGAAAAGCAAACTTCTTTCTTGATGAGGTGGGTAGTTGCTGGAAGTCTTTAAACATTTGTGGAAGTTCAGATCAACAGGGAATGAATTTCCAAAAACTGAGAAAAATGTTTAAACGTGAAAAGAATTCTGGTGGCTGATTGACAGTTTTGCCACTGTTCAAAGACGGTAATAGAAGTCAAGTGCTGATGGAAACACATTCTGCCTTCAACAGATTTTACCTTCAATAGTAAAACCATTCTTTTTTGTTTGGAAGTTTCATAGATTTGGAATGAACAGGTTCCACACAACACAGGATTCTTGGGACATGTGCACATAAATTGTGGAGCATTTACAGATGAAATTACCTGGAGTAGCCGCCCTTCAATGTACTGTTACATGTGGCTAATGGAACAGATCTCATTGAAGATTGAGTAGTGGCCTCACTCAGTAATTCTGATTCAATGAGGACTAGTTGGGGGGGTGGCACTAGTTATGAGTTTTTTTTGTCATGGTAGAACTGAAATTTCATTTTCTTGTGGTAGCAAATATCAATTCAGTGGAAGAAAAAAAAACAAAAAAAATCAAAACAATGACTGTCAAAAAAAAAAAAAAAGTCCATCGTTCTTGACGTTTTTTGAGTGACCGTTAAGTCTAGTGTGCTCACAATCAAAACTCATTTTGTTTCTTCAGTGTCTGTCCTCTGTTGACATGCTGAAGTTGGCTTGTCAGCTACTCAAAGAATTTGTGAAAGATGGAAGTTTCCTTGAATACCTAAGGAACTGGGGATACAGAGTAGTCTACAGAATAGACATTATCAAGAACCCACTTATGATTTCTTGCCATGTGCGTAAAATAAAATGAATGACAAGAACAATTTTTCATAACCCAATCTGGTGGCGGAATGAAAAGCAGACATTGAACTACAGAAGTCTGGTTTTCTGAAGTCCACCTGCAAGACTCAGTGTGTCATAAGGCTTCAGCATTACCACGGAGGCAGAGAAACTGTTTCTGATTGGTTTACTGACATCCTGGAGAGATAAAAGGAAATGAAAACACATTTTTTAAAAACTAAAAATGGGGAAACGTGTGTTAGAAAAGATAGTCCAGGAAACCGTGGCTTCAGCTCAACCTGACCACGTCAGAGTCCATCACTATCAGTCCTGACTTCATTCTGTTGGCTCGGCCAACTAACAGGACAGCCGGCTTCTCCCTCCCGTCTTCATTCCCAGATCAGGATGTGAAAGCAGTGGTTGCCAAGAGTCCTGGAGATGTCCCATCAATGGAAAGCATACAGCAGCAACAGGATGGTACAGACACCAATAACACCACCCAGGATGAGTGAGTCTCGCCGCTTCCTAAGGTTGATTCGCTGGATCAGGCTGTTCACAGCAGGAAAACGATCTTTGGGAATCTTTATTAAGGTCATATTTGGAAGAAATCACTTTAGGGAGAGAAGCCACCGGGGGTGGGGTGGGGTAGGGTGGATACACTGGAGTCTAGAAATAGTAAGTGATGAGAAGCAAAGAAAATCATACTGCAGGAGTCTTCAGCAAAGACAAAGTGGGCTTACCCTACTGCTCAACATCCCAAACAGATTCAAGTCTTTCTGCCTTATGGACAGCACATCAGTAAGAGGTGCTTACTCTTTCTCCCTTGAGACTGAGGAACTTTGGCTGAAGATTCTAAAGAAGCATCTGACCCTCTCTCCCGGGGGGGTTTGTCTGGATTCAGGCAGTGGGTGGGAAGCAACTCTAGAGTCTATGTAATTGGCCACTGGTGAATTATTTAAAATTTTTATTTTGCTTTGCAGTCATTAGGCAGGATTTGGTAGGAAAATGTGTAAAACTAACATAATACTTAAAAGCAAAACACAAAAACATATAACTAAAAGGATAGGAAATTCTTAGCTTTGGGGTTTTTTATAAGACAGCTTTCTTTACTTAGTACTTTGTAATAACTACAGACTCTCACTTGCTTGTATGCTATAGACCAGAACCCGTGCTGTGCTTCCTCTATTATTTTATATTTCTGTTAACAGTTTCTAACAACCCACATGCAAGTGCATCCTCTTTGTTGAGAGGTCAAGTCAGAAAAACCAATTACAAAATAAAACACCTAAGATGAGGTAGAATTTGAATTGTCAATTCAATTTCCTGTAACAAGGACTGTATTTTTTTTGTCTGATTATATATTCTATATATTGTACGATTAAAGTCATGTCTTCTAATCTTGGTTTTCCCTGTGTCTAGAACAGAGTTTTACACATCCTAGGCTTTAATATGCTTCTTGAATAAACTAATTAATGAAAACTGAAACAGAACCATTTGCAGAAACAGTTTTTAAAAAGTACAAGAATAAGAAGCACTTATCACAGCTGATTTGCACCTGACACTATGCTAGGCTCTGGGACACTGTTTTGCTATAAGAGAACTTAGAATTTAGGAGAGACAGGCTTGACCACAGACACACAATAAAAAGTTCAAATGCCCTGGTAGGAATATGAACACCACAGAGTAGAGACCACAAAGAGCAGTGGTGACAAATTCCAATGGACAACTGGACAATTGGGAAAGAATGCAATCAGTAAACAATCCAGCTATCGATTGAAAAGTTTCTTCTAAATAAAAATTCTTTTGTAATCATTAGGTAGCTTCTAAGGAGTTCCGGTGGCACAGTGGCTAAGTGCTTAGCTGCTAACTGAAAGGTCAGTGGTTCAAATCCATCAGCTTTTCTGTAGGAAAAGCTATGGCAGTGTGCTTCCGTAAAATTGACAACCTCATAAACCCTATGGGGCAGTTCTACTCTGTCCTATAGTGTCTCTGTGAGTCAAAATAGACTCGACAGCACACAACAACAAGAGCTTCTGCTCTTGCTGGCAACCAAATTCATCATATTTAAGGAAGACAGCATGACTTCATGTTAAAAGCAACAGGAACTTCAAATTTATATCTCCAAAAATGCTAGCTGTGGACCTAAGCCAACCCACTTCTCTGAGTCGAATTTTTCATTTACAAAACAGTACTACTTTCTACATTTCCCCTCTTTCTGGCAATGATAAAATGCAATAATGTATGCAAAAGTACTGTGGAAACTATATGTTGTTGTTAAATACCATTGAGTCAGTTCAGACTTAGTGATACTCTATAGGGTTTCCTAAGAGCAGTTGGTGGGTTTGAACCACCGACCTTGTGGTTAGCAGGGCAGTGCTTCTCCTAAGGTACCACCACCAGGGTTATGTAACAGAAATGTGGCTTTATGTGCAGTGTTATATTTAGAATGACAAAGCATGAGCCAAATTCAGAGAAAACTGGTAAATACCAACAGTTTCAGGATATTCATCTCCTTAGGCAAATAAGGTATCAAACTAAGAGTGATCTGATATGATACAGAACCAGAAGATAATTTTTGAAAATTATAGTCTTCCTTATGCAGCTGGAGAGGAAGCTTTTTTCCTAGAAAATGCTCAACTTCTTCTCAGAAAGTAACAGACTATCAGTGTTCCCACTGGGTTTCCTAAAGGTATTTCACTCTGAGGAACTAAAAAGGGAGCGGTCACAGCAACCAAGCAGAGAATATTTTAGAAGTCGGCTGGTGCAGAGTAAGTGACACTGAACACACTTCTCTCAGTAGTTATTAACTCATCGACTTACGACAGATTCTCTCCTTCCCTCCCCCTCTAAACATCTGCCTCTTACTTAGTCCCTAAACTGAAAAAATCAGAAAGCACACAATTTATAATGTGTAGACAAAAAGAATGTATAATATGAAGCTCTAACATGCATTCAACAGCTTTTAAAATGCACAGTAACTTGTACATAATAATTTAAAAATTCACATTATAATTTCTTCTAAATCTACTATTTGGTTACCAAGTATTATACATCTGGTGTTCAAGTATTTAGAAATGGTACTAAACATCATGAATGTCCTCAAACTAGGAGTGTAAATTCTACTCCTATTATGTGGTTACTGACGGCTTCTAGGGATTATTGCAATCTGCTGAAAAAGGCACACATACAGATTTTTTTTTCCTCCCTTAACACCCCCAAGACCTCATACTTTCCGAAAGGATACTGGCCAAAGTGTTCATTTTGCTCTGAATGGACTTCAATAATCCTCTTTGTGAAGTCATGTTTTCTTTTGTTGCCATAGCAATGCTGCAAGGAGAAAAAGAGCTGATTAAAATGGCATTGCAGATGGTCCTGCAGGGATCTATCGTGCCATTACAAGCGAGCAGACAATTAAGGTGAGCAGCACAATCTTGTAAAACACTGGATAGAAAAATGTAAATGACCAAAAATAATCACTTCTCAAGCACCCTTCCATTGCTCTTTTATGTCAATCCTGAAGGACCACTCCACTCCACTGCTGTTCTCTGATATCTTTTTGTAAGCCAGTTCTCATGACTGTTTTTTCAAAATAACAAATGAAATAACACATTACAAACAAATCACTAATTACAAGACTTTCTTAAAAAGGTTTTAAAAGGGGTGGGCTACTAACATGTCTGTAGTCAGGAAAAGCTGTTGAGAGGGCAGTAGGGGATTACAATCATATGACTAGAACCAAAAGTATATCCAGCCCTCATTGTATGAAAAGATTATGTTCCAAAATTTTATTTGAGAAACAACTGGGCAGACTTTGGGACACACACTCAAGATTGAGCTCAGTTTCCAAGCCAGTGATAAAGGTCACAGACTTATTAAACACAACTGAAAGAAGGGAATAAGACATTCTTTGTAGAGTACAATCTCTTACATTTGATGACACTGATGTCCTGTATAAAAGAATTTTGTTATTACTTCTGAAATTACTGCTTTTCCATAGGTTTATCTGGACATCAAAATCCCAGTGAGCAGGGATTTTGATGTGTCCATTTCTGTAATACACAGAAAATACTTTAGATGTTGTCATTATAAAAAGCAATAGTAAAAAAAAAAAAAATAACAAAAACTATTCAGTAATTCTGAAAACATCCAAAATATACAAAAAAAAGGCAACAGAGACAAATTCTGGGAAGATGGTGGTCAGAATAGATTTCTGACCTCATCTTTGGTCTATTTCCCTCCATAAGACCAAAGACAAGCATGCTGGGAAGAGTCTATCTGAAGCCCCAAATTCTTTCTGGAGATTCTCAAGGAAAAAAGCCAGGTGGAAGGCTATACTCTAAAAAGAATTAGTAGCTAATGGCAGGGAAACCTAGATTTTTTGTGTGTGTGAATTTTTTTTATTGTGGATTGAGTGAAAGTTTACAGAGCAGATCATCAGCTTTACATTTTACAGGACAAAGTTCAGAAGGATCGGGAAGGAGAGCGGAACAGAAATAAACATCCCAGGGCGGGAATGAGATCACTATTGTTACATGGAGGGGACTGCAAGCATATGCTTTGTTTCATCTCAGTGATTACAATTCCCTCCATGTAACAACAGTGATCTCACTTCCTTGCTGTGATGTTTATTTCCATTCCACTCTCTCTTCCCAATCCTTCTGAACTTTGTCCTTAGGCCAATGTTGCCCTTTTGATCTTGAAAGGTTGACATTCCATGGTAAACATAGCTTCCTAGTGTTGTTCTTTCCCTTATATACCTATCTATTACATGGCTGAAAATTGGACCACAAGGGTCAGTTCTGTTTCAGACCTGAAGAATGGCCAAGGGCCAAGGTGTCCTGTTCCTCCAGCCTCTTTATGACCAATAAGCCTGGTCTTTTTATTTTGAGTTTTCTTGCACATTTTCTAATGGGATCCCTTTCAGAGAAGTGGGCAGTGGTAGCCAGGCACCATCTAGTTCTTCTGGTCTCAGAGTCGTGGAGATTGATGTTCACATGGTCCAGTAGTCCACTGGACTGATTCCAAACATCTTCAATTGTCATCACTTTTCTTTTCTCTGCACATGGAGAGACCAATAGTAGCACCCTGAATGGCCACTCATGAGCTTTTAAGAATCTTATTGCTTACTCTCCCAAGTAGAATGTAGAACACTGGGAGACTAGATTTTCCTTCAGCTGGTTTCACTGCTTCCTGAGGAGCCCAAATGGTAGAAGACCATGCACATGCATGTGAAGAGACTGATGAACTGAACCGCTCTCAGCTCCTACAGCTGGAAGAGATAACTACTCAGCTCCAGTGAGACCAGTGAGCAAAGACCTAACAATCCATCAGCTGGTGCGATGCTCAGCCCCTCAGAGGGAAAACTGCTTGGTTAGCCACTGATCAAAAGTCTCTAAACCTGTGAGCTGAGAGAATACATTTTTGGACAACAGGGTGGCAGAAAATAAACCAGCATGTGTCCTACTGGGATGAAATACTAGAGAAAGTACAAAGAAATGAGAAATTACTCAAAACTGAAATTTAAAGATTTGAGAAGGCAGAGAAGAAGCAAAAATGTGTAAGGAGATAAATCAAAGGATATTTATTTAAACAGTGCTTGGATTAGTGAAATTAAAAAACAAAACAAAACAAAACTTTACCCCACCTAAAGACTATGGCCCTTAGACACCCTTCAAGCCTGGAACGAACTCAGATCTGTGGCTTAACGTTCATATGACAGACATGAATATAAGGTGAATAATATAATGCCAGAGAGGTACACACTTATTAGAACTATCAACCATACAAGATCAAAAGGGCAGCATTTTCCCTGGGATAAAACTCAGAAGATAGGAAGGGGTAGGAAATAAGGGTGATGGGAAATAGTAAACACACGGAGGAAGTGGAAAGAGTGCTGTTACATTATGGGGATTACAATCATTATCACAAGACAAAATGTTTATGTTTTGTTGAATGGAAAATCAATTTCTCTGAATACTTTCACCCGAATCACAAACAAAAAACAACCTCCACACAGGCATAAAAAGAAAATTGGAAACAATAATGGAGTGGTTTAATAGATTATAGCATAAACAAAGTATGGACTAATATATGGTCATTAAAAAGTGTGTATCTCTATCAGTTTGAAAAGATCTCTATGATATATTAAGTGACAAAGAAAGTCATAGAATGTGTACAGCATACATTCCTTTTAAAGAAACAAACACAATATCTTTGTGTGTGTGTTTCTACTATAACACGTTTATAATCGTGTTATAATAAGAACAGTGTACTTCGTTTCTCATACTTTGGACATTTTGTCAGGAGGGAACAGTCGCTGGAGAAGGATGTCATGCTTGGTAAGATGGAGGGTCAGAGAAAAAGAGGAAGACCCTCAACAAGATGGATTGGCCAGGTGGCAGCATTGATGGATTCAAATATGGCAGCGGTAGTGAGGTTGGCCCGGGATCAGACATTGTTTCATTCTGCTGTGCGTGGGGTCGCTATGAGTCGGTTCCGACTCGATGGCACCTATAAAAAGTTACAACAACTTTTATAAAACAAAAGTATCTAATAAAGAGAGAACTTCCAGTAATATGGTGGACTAGTTAGAAGCACTACATGGACCCTCTACACCAAAGATACGAGAGAGACCAAATAGACAGATGAAAATCCAGGAACCCTGAACTTCAGAAGAAAGGTTAGAGAAGTATACTGAGTGCTTGTTGCTGGGAGGAGAAGCTGAACTGGAACAGCGAGAAAGAGAGACTGGTGAACAGTTGACCAGATGTGGTACAACCAGCTTGAACCTCTGTGAGCAGCTTTGACAACAGAAAGTGGTCTGGCAGAGCAGAGTCACACAGGCAACTGGAAAGGCGTGGTTCCTTCTTTTTCCCCTCGCTCCCCTGCTGCCCAGAGGTGTGGCCAGCTCCCACGCTCATCTACCCCAAGCATAGCCCTGCTCTCTGAGAGTTTGGAGCCATGCCAGTGTGAAGCAAGGGCCAGCTGCAACCCTTTGGTGTGCCATTTTGGTGCCTGGATATAGGTGAGCTTAGCTTGGGGCCTACAGAACCTACAGAGCCATCAGACCAACATTCAACCAGTCACCCTACACCCAGCTGCTTTGTGGTCTTAACAGGCTCTATCCATTAAGGGCTCCATAAACCACTTTTGGACTGAGTGCCCTGAACATAGATAACACTTAGCCCAATAGGAACTCCATCTAGGGCCAGGGACTCTGTTGCCATATCCCTCCCACACCCACCTTGTGAAGATCTTTGGCTGGCAGGAACCCCCAAAGTTTTTGCTTCACCAGATCCTAAGAGCACATAAGTATACAATCATCAATTAAATACAAATATGAAAACACCATACTGTCCCCAGAGAAAAAGTCAATTTCAGCTCCAACGAAGAAACAAGAAAGAATGGCACAAACAAATGACCACAATGAAGATCTAAAAACGGTTTCTGAGAAATAAGCACAATGGAACTAACTGAAAAATAGTTAAAAAGAACTATATTTAGGTATCTACAAAGTATTAACAAGATCGAGGAAAGCAAGAACACAGAAAAAACTTTAGAAGAATTCAGGAAAACACTACAAGAACAAACGGACAAAATATATGCAAACTTTGAAACCATACAAATCAAGCAATTAGAAATCCAAAAGATTAATATTAAGACTTCAGAAATGGACAATACATTTAAAGGACAAAGGGGTAGATTTGAAGTAATGGAAGTCCAAATTGGTGAGTTTGAAGATAAATCTCTCAATACTAGTATACTAGAAAAACAATCAGAAAACAGAATGAAAAAAATCAGAAGAAAGTGTAATAGTTATGTGGGAAACAATGAAGAGGAATAACTTATGGGTGATTAGAATTCCAGAACAGAAAGAGACAATAAAAGGCACAAAGAAAACTGTCGAAGTGTTCTTGGGAGCAAACTTCCCTGACACATCATGAAAGTCGAGAAGTTATGCTTACAAGAAGCTGAACAAACCCAAACAGGATAGAGCCCAAAAGAAAATCACCAAGAAATATAATTAAAATTTCCAAAGCCAAAGTCAAGGAAAGAATCCTGAGAGCAGCTCAGGAAAAATGATAAGTTACCTATAAAGGAGAACCAATTAGACTAACTCAGCAGAGACCCTGCAGGCAAGAAGAAAATGAGATGGCATATACACAACTGTGAAAGAAAGAAAGAAAAAATGCCAACCAAGAATCACTTGCCCAAGAAGTGACTGGCTTACAAGCTTTCAAGAGGGAACCTGGTGCTAGGGAGCATGGCGGAAGGCAGAACCTCCAGTAGGTACTATTCAATCTGTCTGGGCGGAGCTGATGAAAGGAGATAGAGATGGGTAACTTGTGATACTGCAGTGAATAATGCTTATCAGGACAGACTATGAGGGTTGGAAATGCAAAGGTAGAAGTTTTGTAACAAGGAAGGGAGTGATTAATTCTCC
>NW_006408572.1:571971-576441 GCF_000296735.1 Chrysochloris asiatica | reverse complement strand
TATTAATAAATTCCAGGGTAACCTAAGAAAAACAAAAGCAAAACACTGAACATACCTTCACATCAAAATAAAGAGAAAAATCAGATTTAGTAGACATTAACGCAACAGAAATGAAGTGAAAAATAAAACCCACAAATCAAATGAATTCCATGTAAAAATTATGTGAACAAAAAACTCAGCAGCATCACAAAAAACACACAGCAAAATGACAGCAATCAATTCAAACATATCAATAATAATACTGAATGTAAAAAAAAAGTTAAATGCACCAGTTAAAAAAAACACAGAGTAAGTACCAGAATAGATAAGAAAACAGAATCCTTCAACATGCTGTTTACAAGAGACACCTCTTACACAGAAAGATAGAAAGAGACTAAAAATCAAAGGATGCAAAAAATATATCAAGCTAATGACAATAAAAAACAAGCAAGAACGGCTGTTTTAATCTCTGATAAAATAGACTTCTAGGCAAAAACCAACGGAGTCCTGTTGTGGCACTGTAGGATAAGCACTGGACTGCAAGGTCGATTTGAACCACAAGGTCGATGGTTCAAACTCACCAGCCACTCCTCAGAAACCTTACAGTGTTGTTATGAGTCAGAATCGACTCAATGGCACTTAACAACATACAAAATAACAGCCAACATCACTCTCAACAAGGAGATACTGAAGTCATTCCCCTTGTGTGAATAGAAACCATACAAGGGTGACCTTTATCACCATTCCTAATCAATATTGTGTTAGAAGTCTTAGCCAGAGCTATAAAGCAAGAAATGGAAATTAAAGGCATCAAAATTGGCAAAGAAGAAGTAAAATCTCTATTTGCAGACAATATGATTCTATACTTAGAAGAGTCCAAAGACTCAAAAAGAAAATTATTGGAACTCATTGAAAGAAAGTGGCAGCGTACAAGATCAACATAAAAATCAGTTGGATTGCTTTACATTGTTAAAGAGAGCTCTGAAAAGGAAGTCAGAAATACAACAGCCACCCAAAAGATTAAATATTTGGGAATAAATCTAACCAGAGAACAAAAGGTCTATACAAAGAAAATTACAAAACACTACTGTACGAAACCAAGAAAGACCTGCAGAAATATACCCTGCTTGTGGATACGAAGACTTAACATTGTGAAAATGTCAACACTACCCAATGCAATTTATAAATAATGTTATTCTAATCCAGATTCCAACATCATTTTTTAAAGCAGGGGTGAGGAACATTTGACCCGTGGACCATATAAGACCCTCAAAATCATTTGGTCTGGCCCTGCCAAGACAACCAGAATTCCAGCCATCACATTAGGTACAAGTTAATTAAATGTTTGACCAAATATAGCAGACTAATTTTTAAGTTGATAATTTTGTATGGACTGCAAATGATATTATAAACTTTGGTAGAAAAAAGATTGTTTCCCACACCACTTTAAAGAGATGGAAAAAGTAGTTATAATTTTATATGGAAATGAAGAGACCCCGGATAGATAAGTAAAGCATTATTTAAAAAGATCAAAGTAGGAGGTCTCTCACTTTCCAGTCTCAAAACCTACTCTGTAGCCACAGCAGTCAAAACTGCCTGGTACTAGAACAATAACAGACACATAGGACAATGGGACAGAATTGTGAACCGAGACGTAAACCCATTCACGTACGGAAAGTTGACCTTCAACAATGGGCCAAAATGCATTAAATGGGGGAAGAGACAGTCTCTTCAACTAACTGTTGTTGTTTAAGTGCTGTCGAATTGGTTACGACTCATAGCAACCTGGGATAGGGTGTTCGAGGAGCAGCTGGTTAATTTGAACCGCTGACCTTGCGGTTCAGTGCATTATCCTGCAGCACCACACCAGGACTTGCTTCAACAAATGGTACTGGCAAAATTGGAAATCCATCTGCATAAAAATAAAATAAGACCCTTATACAAAAATGAACTCAAAGTGGATTAAAGACCTAAATGTAAAACCTAGAACTATATAGATCATCAATGAAAAAAATAGGACAAACTTAGGAGCTCTGGTACATGGCATAAATACACTATCAAACAAAACTGAAAACACACAAACAGAAGACAAAACAGATGACTGGGATGTCCTAAAAATTAGACAATTAAGTGCATCAATGGAGTAAAAAGAGAACCAACAGACTGGGAAAAAATGTTTGGCATCAATGTATCTCCAAAATTTATAAAATAAGTCAACACCTCAACAAGACGACAAATAATCCAATTAACAAATGGGCAGAAGAAATGAACAGCACGTCACCAAAGAACACATTTGGGTGTCCAACAAACAAGAAATGCTCGTGAGCACTAGCCATTGGAGAGATACAAATCAAAACAACAATGAGGTCATCCAGCACTAACAGCAAAGTTAAAAAAACCCCAGAAAACAACAAATGTTGGCAAGGGTGTAGAGAGACTGGGACCCTCCTATACTGCTGGCGGGAATGCAAAATGGTGTGACCATTGTGGAAAACTGCATAGCTCTTAATCAAAAAGTTGGAAACAGAAATACCATTGTTGTTGTTGATAAGTGCCATTGATTCAGTTCTGACCCATAGCGACCCTATAAAGGGTTTCCAAGGAGTGACTGGTGAGCTTGAACCACTGACCTTGTGGTTCAAATGACTTTGCAGCTCAGCGCATTAACCCCCACAACACCACACTAGAAATGCCCTATGACCCCACAATCCCTCTAATTGGTATATCTTCTCAAGAAATAAGAGATGTGATGCGACTAGATCTACGCACACCCATGTGTACGCACGCCCATGTGAATAGCAGCGCTATTCACAACAGCACATAGATGGAGACAGCCTAAGTGCCCATCCACAGAAGAATGGACAAATAGACTGGGGTGTATACACAAATGGAAGAGTACGCAACGTTGAAGAATAATGAATCATCTGCAAAACCCCTCACAACATGGATGAACCTGGAGGACATTATGCTGAGTGAAATTAGTCACTCACAAAAGGGCAAATACTACATGAGACCACCATTGTAAAAAGAACAGATTTTCTTGCTACATGAAACATGATGGTTACAGGGCAGGTGGGGGTGGAGGTGATGAAAAAATTAAGTGAAGAGAGGTAAACACTATTAACTGATGGTACATGGAGTGGGTTGCAATCACTGTAAAGACACGAAATGCATAATTTATTGAAAGTGGGCTTGATGCTCTGTTCTGTAAACCTTTATTCAGTTCACTACAAAAAAAAAAAAAAAGAATATCTAATAAATAAAGTTGAAATAAAAAACAAAGAAATTCATTTGTGTTTATATAACATTATCAGCATCAACCATTACCCACTTCAGCACCACTGTGACCCTGGAAAAGCTCGAGAACTGAAGGGACCAGGTATCTTTAAAGGCAGAACTGTGAAGCAGAACTGGAAGATTAGTGGAAATGTCTAAGAGGAGTTGCCACATCTCTAAATTATACCCGACAACTTGTGTAACCAGGAGACTGTGCCCAGCCCAGCGAAAGACCTAGTTGGAGAGCTCTAAAGACAGTGACAATTTGATGTCACCACTGAAGCAGACTGCTAATCACTCATTATACGGCCCAGTACTTAACAAGTCCCACACCACACAGAACAAACCTCCAATGACTGGATTTTTAGAGCCTCACTCTTAAATATGAGTGAAGAGTCACAATTCACCAGCCTCTAACAAAAAAGGCAGAGGCCCAAATGAATCAACCTGCAAACAAATCGAAAGTCTGAGGAAACAAAGGCCATGCCGGAAGCTTGAAAAACCCTAAAATCATATTATTTCCATACATGTATGTGTGTATATGTATGTACAACACATGTATACACATGTATTCATATGTATAGGTGTACATATACACACAGACATCCCTTACAAAAGAGCTCATATAAAATTTTTTAAAAGCAGTAATAAAAATGTAATAGAAGAGTTAGAAAGGCAAATTGAGGAAACCCTCTAGAAAGCAGGACAGAAAGATAAATGGAAAAAGTAAAAATCAACTTGAGAGTCTTAGTAACCTTTTAAAATGTTTCAAAAGAAAACAACAAAGAAAAAAGAGGAAAGAAAATGACAATTAAATAAGAAAAATTCTTGGAAATAATGAGTTTCTGGAGTCCTGGTGTGGAACTGTAGGATAAGCACTAGACTGCTAACCACCAGCCACTCCTTAGAAACCCTATACAGGGTCACTATAAGTAGGAACTGACTCAATGGCTCTTAACAACAACCACAAAATGAGTTTCTAGAGTTCCGAACTATTACGAGATACCAAACGTCCAGTGCAATGGATTGAAAAAGATGCACACTAAGCTCTGTAGCGTAGTGGTTACAAATCGGGCTGCTAATCTCAAGGTCAGCAGTTTGAAACTACTAGCTTTCCCGGGGGAGAAAGTTGAGGCTTTCTGCTCCCATAAAGATTTACAGCCTCGGAAACCCTGTACAGGGTCGCTATGAGTCAGAACCGACTCCATGGCACAC
>NW_006408572.1:563885-571251 GCF_000296735.1 Chrysochloris asiatica | reverse complement strand
CTTCCAAGAAGTGGCTGGTGGGTTTGAACTGCCAACCTTGTGGTTCAAACTGACCTTGTGGTCCAGTGCATTACCATGCAGTGTCATACCAGGGCTCCATATTAGTGATAGGTACGCAAAAACTAAGTGAAGAAAAAGGAGGCTACTACTGATTTCAGGGTATTAGAGGAGTGAGGTTTATAGAAGAAAAGAAATCTAAATAGTACACTGTGGAGCTTAGCTATGAATAATATTATATAGTCATTATATTTACAGAAATAAAAGTTGGGTGAGAAGGAAGAGATGTGTGCATGCGTATAGTGGCAAATAAATTTCAAGATTGAGAATTAGCTCTAATTGAAATACCAGTCTCTAAATGCCACTTGGAATCCTGATGTGGTGCTGTGGGTTAATGCGTCAGACTGCAAAACTGTTTGAACTAAAAGGTAGGTGGTTCAAACTCACCAGTCGCTCCTTGGAAACCCTATACAGGGTTTGCTATGGGTCAGAACTGACTCGATGCCACTTAAACATAGGGAGATAAATACTAGGAAAGATAATAGAATTGGACATGTTACAGTAGTTTTCACTACTTGATATTTTTGTCTTTCTAACTTTGTCACTCATTCATTCGTTCCTTTGTTGTTGTTGTTGTTGTTGTTAAGTGTCATCGAGTCGATTCTGACCCATAGCAACCCTGTATAGGGTTTCCGAGGAGCAGCCGGTGAGCTTGAACTACCAACCCTGCAGTTCAAATGGCTTTGCAATTTGGTGCATTAACCCACAGCAACTTAGTAAACATTGATTCAGAGCTCACTATCATTCTAGACATTGAGGATAAAGTAGCGAACCACAGAAAATCCTTGCCCTTGCTGAGCTTACAGGAGTCTTGGGGTAGTGCTTGTAGAGTAAGCACTGGACCACAAGGTCAGTGGTTTAAACTCAACAGCCATGCCTCGGAAACCCTATGCAGAGTCTCCATGAGTCTGAACTCTCTCTCTTTTGTGTGGCACTATAGGTTAATGTACTGGACTGTAAAGTTGGTTTGAACTGCAGGTCGGTAGTTTAAGCTTAGCAGCTACTCCTTGGAAACCCTATACAGGGTCACTATGGGTTGGAACCGACTCAATTGTAATTAACAACAACATGTGTCGGAACAGACTTGGTGGCACTTAACAATAGAGTTCACACTATTGTAGTGAGTAGAAATTAGCAACAAAAAATCAAATACAGAGTACAGCAGATGGTGGCAGACACTGTGAAGAAAAACAGAGGAGTTGATGAGGATCGGGGTTGCTGGGATGGAGAGGAGACTGAACTTTTAAACAGTCAGGCAAGCTCTCCCTTGAGAAAGTGACATCTCACCAAAGGAATAAAACACGTGACTCGACTACAAGTGCCAACAACATACAGATTACCTACTATTATCCAGTGTACGAGACATTTTATTTGCATCTTTAATCTATACAACAAACTTGTAATTTTACCATCAGTCGTATGTTTTTAAACATTAACAACAAACAAAAACTTTAAGACTCCAAGAAATTAAAGTAATTTATCCAAGAAGGTCTAGTGAGCACCATAGTCAGGTTTCAAACCTGGGTGTGTTTTGAGGGTAGAGCCAGATGGATGTGGGTGTAAGAGTCAAAGATATAGAACTGGTGTATATAAGCGCCACTGTGGCTGAGTGCTTATTGAACACGTTCACTATAACATCCCCAGTTCCTGGCTATAGGAGACACTCAATCAATATTAGTAGAATACATTTAATGCTCGCCTCTAGTGAACAGAACCAAGGGTGGGAAATGAGGAATATGGAGCAACTGTTTTTTCAGTAACAGCATATTACAGTGATAAAAAGGAGCTCTGGTAGCGTAGTGGTTACAAATCGGGCTGTGAACTGCACAAGGTCAGCAGTTCGAAACTACCAGCTGCTCCGCAGGAGACAGATGAGCCTTTCTGCTCCTGTAAAGATTTACTGCCTCAGAAACCCTGTACATGGTCACTATGAGTCAGAATCGACTCCATGGCACACAACAACAACAACAGTGATAAAGCAAAAATTAAGTGGGGGAAAAAAGTGAATTTACTTTAAAACCAGGAAATCTGAAGTCACATGGCAATGTCAACTTCACAATATATTGGGCTTTAGATCCAAAAATTGGAAAGAGCACAACTCTGTGTCGTTCGTTTTTAATTCATAATTTTTCAGTTTCAGTGTGTATCTATGATAGAATATAATACATTTAAAATGTGGCTGGTTTTTTAAAAAATTCACTTTATAAGGTATATTTAAATGCTATGATGATCTTACATAAAGTAACAGCCCAAACTTAGGCTGAGAAATCAAGAGGCCAGGCCCTACATTGTATATGCCTCTGTTTTTTCAACTGGGACTATCACCATCTCCTATGCACTTTCGCCTCACAAGTAGATAAAGATTAAAAAGTAATTTCCGTAAAGCACTTTGTATTCCTTGGAGAATGGATATTATCATCATACATTATGCTGCTATCTTGTTGAATATGCATGATTTCCAGTACCACATAAAGTATATCTAGACATACTTTCCCATCTCATTCCATCATTTGGAGTCAAGCTGAGTCAAACTAGGCTGCTGTTATTTCAAGGGTCGAATACTCAGAGGCAAACGTAAGCTCCAAATAATATAGAATGCTTTTAAAATGATAAATCATTGATGTGCTTACTGGAACTTCAACTTTCTTACCTATTCTATGAACTAAACTCAATCACTTATTTTTTAAACAGACAGTACTATATATACATTTATAATTTGAGAATAGAATTTAAAATATTAGTTATTTCTAATAAATTGATACCGAAGTCTAATTTATAATGTGTATACATTTTAAATACAGTTCCCAAAAGATAATTCTGTAACATATGGAATATGCAAAACTAATTATTATTTGACACGTACATTTTATATTTACTTGTAGAGGTTATCATAACTAGTTTCATACTCAATGAAATTACAGTTGAAACATAGGGAAATATTGAAATATCTTAAATTGTTTTTCACTTCTTAAGTAGCAAAATAATAGTAGAAGTGATTCAACTGCCTCAAAACTTACCTCATAGTGGTACCCAAAACTTTTATGCCTCTCATTAAACAAAAAAACCAAGTGAATCCCAAGACCAGCTCCTTTGTTGACGAGTTGATTCATACTTTTAGTGACCCTGTAGACAGAGACGAACTGTCCCATACATAGGGTTTCCAAAGCGGTAATCTTTACAGAAGCAGTTAGCCCCATCTTTTGCCTGGAGAGTGACTGGTAGGTTCAAACTGCTGACAGTTTATTCAGCTGAGTGCTTAACCACTGCACCACCAGGGCTCCTTGTGCCCATACTGTTGTTGTTAAGTGCCATCACGTAAGTTCTGACTCATATTGATCCCATATAGGGTTTCCAAGGCTCTTTAAAAAATCTTAGCAGAAGCAGAAAACCTCCTCTTTAACACATGGAGTTATTGGTGGGCTCAAACTGCCAACCTTATAATTAGAAGTCCAGTGCTTATCCTATGGAGCCACCCATGCTCATATTGTAGCTTGCTGTTGTTGAGTGCCATCAAGTTGGTTCGACCCATAGTGACCCTATATATATAAGGTTTCTGAGGAGTGACTATTGAGCTTGAACTGTCGACCTTGTGGTTGAAACTGACTTTGCAGACTAGCGCATTACCCATTCTCAAATAGGTCAGGTCTGAGCTAAAAATCTTTATTAGGGCAGCCTGATCCTAGAAGATGAGGCAGAAAGGAGAGGGGGCAAAAAAGGAAAAGGATTACAAATCCCTGGCAACATGTGATCCAGGCCTCAAGTGCTGATGAAAGTGAAGCAAATCACAAGGGAGCTATTTTAGTAAGCAATCAGGCAATTCCATGAAAACTCTGCATAGATGGAAGACCCAGTGCATGCAAGTAAACAAAATTCCAATATATGATAAGTGTGTATTATTACTAAAAATTATGCTTCTTACAGTTATTATTAAATAAATGATAGGTAAGTATTATAACTAAGAACCCAAGAGTCCACATGAATATAAGTATTTAGAAAATGAACACTGAAATATTTAGAGGTGAAAGGACATATGTCTGCAACTTAGTTTCAAGTAGTTCATAAAAAGAATTATGAAAAAGCAAATGTGGTAAATGTTAGTATTTGGGGAATCTGGCTAAAGGGCATGTGAGAATTCTCTATGCTATTCTTTGCAGCTTTTCTGAAGTCTGAAATTATGTTAAAGAGTAAAAAACAGTGTTAATAATACAGTTTCCATTTACAGATGACCTGCAACCAGCCAGGCATTTTCCTCACGCTAGCTGAACTCTTCACAGCAGTCTTACAGGGCAGGTACTATTCATTATCAATTCCATGTTTTTAAACAGATGAGAAAGTGAAGACTCCAAAGGTTAGAAGAACTTATCCGACAACAGAGACCTAGAGTAAATGGGGTACTAATGTGTGCTGTTCACTAAACTGTCCATTTACTGTAGGGCTCTGTACTGTGCCAAAGTTCTTCCCATGCACTGTTTTACTAATCTTCTCAATAATCTAGGAGATAGGCATTGATTATTACTCATATCTCCAAGAAATAAAGAAAGGTGAATAATTTACCCGGGACTGATGAGGAATCCTGGTGTGACGCTGTAGGATAAAGCAATGGACTGCAAGGTATGTTTGAACCAAAAGGTCGGAAGTTCAAATTCACCAGCTGCTCCTTGGGAACCCTATACAGGGTCACTATGATGAATTCTAAAGCAAAGAATTTAACTTACTTAAAAAAGTAAGTTCATTGTTATAAAATAGGTATTTTTAAATGTATCGAATCTAGAGAATTCATCAACTCAAACCAACAAATAAATGTCACTTACTTAAAGGACGGAAGCATGGTGGCTCTGTAGGATAAGCTCTAGACTGAGAACCATAAGGTCGGCAATGAAAGCCCGTCCACCAGTCGCTCCATGGGAGAAAGATGAAGCTTTCTGCTCCCACAAAGATTTATAGCCACAGAAACCCCAACGCAATTGCACTTAACAGCAACAAAAATAAAACTTTAAGCAAAAAAAAAAAACCCTCATGATTATTTCAGATTATACTAAAGGTTACTTCAGTGGATTCCGCATAGCTCCTGTGACAGAAACCAAGTCTATATAAGAGGTATAAGACATTTACCAAATCACACATTTAAGACTGTTTTTCTTTATAAAGTGAGGGGGAAAAAAAAGGTAGAGGCTGAAAATATTAAGTATGTGTTAATATTAATTAACTTTAATTAATATTTAATTAATGTGTTAACTAGAAATTAACTTTAGAGTTAATCTAATTGGTTCATTAAATTTATGTGCAACAATAAAGTAAAAATATTATTCCTACCTTATTGTCTCTTCTATCAGACGATCCGAGCTGCAAAAAAACAAAAAATTCAAATTCTGGAATTAATGCACATACTTAAAATTAATTTGTATTTAGTTTCATTACATTTACAGACTTTTTTTTTTACTTTTCTATCATGAATATACACAGAAAATGTCGACTTTCAAAAACATCTAGATAAATTTCTGGGCTCTGAAATGAACTTTATTAATTTGCATGTAATTTTTGTCTTATTTTCTATTGTTACTTTGTTTTCCCACAGAGATACTTGGATGATTTAAGTCAGAAGAATTTTAATGACAACGTGGTGGTGGGACATGTAGTCGATTTCAACTCACAGAGACCCTGACATAGGGATTCTGAGGATGTAAATTTTTATAGGGGCAGAAAGCTTCATCTTTCTTTCATGGAGAACCTGGTGGACTCAAACTGCTGACCTTGTGCTAAGCAGCTGAATGTGTAACCCACTATACTACCAATGATTCTTACCGATAGCATAAATAAATGAGAAATCTTTAACTTAAATGACTAAGAGTTGTTATTATCTAGTCAAAACCTAAGAATTACAACTAACTTGTGAAGACAGAACAGCTAATACAGTTCTGATGCCTAAGAAGTAATTATTCAGACCTCAAATCTCCTTCCTACAGCTTTGTGGTAAGCATAATCAAATCCCTGTTCATCAAACTTAAGAATTCAAGAATCTGAAAGACCCTAAATGTACCTTTGATCTGTAAAATGTGTGCCTGTATCTAACACACATTGGAAGTAAAAAGCAAAAAGTCATTGTGGGAAGGGGGGGATTTATTTATAGGTAGCTAAAGAGGCAGTTTTGAGGAATTCACTGAACAACATCACATGCAAGTAAAATTTTGCTGAAGGCAATTAAAAAATGATTGCAATAGTACATTGACAGAGAACTGCCAGCAATTTAAACTGGATTCTGAAGAGTACATGGAACTAGGGATGTCACTGCTGATGTAAGGTGAATCATGGCTGAAAGCAGAGAATACTAGAAAGAGGTTTATGTGTTTTGACTATGCAACAGTTTTTGACCACATGGATCATGACAAGCTATAGACAATATTGCTGAAAATGGATATTCCAGAACACTTCATTGTGCTCATGAGGAACCTGTACATCGACCAAGAGGTAGTCGTTTGAACAGAATAAGGGGACACTGAATGGTTTACAATCAGGAGAAGTTTGCACCACCTTTGCTCAGTATATAGATTGTACAAGTATTCTTTCATCATACTTATTCAATCTGTATACTAAGCAAATAACCAGAGAAGCAGGATTACATGAAGAAGAATGTGGCATCAGGACTGGAGGAAGACTCACTAACAATCTGCAATATGCAGATGATACAATCTTCTTTGCTAAAAGCAAAGAGGTCTTAAAATACTTACTTATGAGATCACTCCCACCCCCTCAGTACACAGGGTTGACAGGGATGGGCTACTTAGACATTGGTTACCCAAAAAGGGGGGTCGGGGAAGGCTATAAAGGCAAGAAGTGACTGGCTTACAAGCTTTCAAGAGGGAGCCTAGTTCCAGATGGGGTAGGAGTAGGTAGAACCTCCACTGAATGATTTCCAATTTATTGGGACATGGCTGGTGAAAGGAAATGGGGATAAGACTCTTGTGGTACAATAGTGAATAAGTGCCATCAGGTCTGACTGTGAGGCTAGGAAATATGGAGGTAGATGTTTTTTGACAAAAGGAGGGGAGTGATTGAATTTGCAGCCCAGGAATGGAGGTCCCTGGGACCATCAAGTGAGAAGAGCAGAGAGCGTGATCCTACTCAGAGTAGCAGTGACACCAGGGATGGAGACAGAGATGAAGAAGTGGACAGATAGAGTGGCTGAGGACACAGGACTCAGGGAGGGAGAGGGGCTGTGTGCTGACAGCCGGGGTGGGGGGTGGGGCCTGTGGGGTGTATCCTTTGGTTATTTGATGATGCATGGAGGGGATCTGTAATCATTGCAATGAAA
>NW_006408572.1:551506-563738 GCF_000296735.1 Chrysochloris asiatica | reverse complement strand
GCAAGGTCAGCAGTTCAAAACTACCAGCTGTTCCGCGGGATAAAGATGAGGCTTTCTGCTCCCGTAAAGATTTACAGCCTCGGAAACCCTATACAGGGTTGCTATGAGTTGGAACCAACTCCACGGCACATAACAAGTGAAGATCAAAGACTACAGCCTTCAGTATGGGTTGCGTTGTAAAGACAACAAAAATCCTCAACATTGGACCAAATAAATAACGTGATAAATGGAGAAAAAAAGAGTTGTCAAAGACTTCGTTTTGCTTGGATCCACAATTTACATTCATAAAAGTAGCAGTCAAGAAATCAAATGACATACTACATTAGGTAAATGTGCTGCACAAGATCTTTTTAAAGTGTTCAAGAGCAAATATACCAGTTTGAGGAATAAGATGCACCTGGCCAAAACCATGGTATTTTTCAATAGCCTTGTGTGCATGTGAAAATTGGACAATGAATAAGGAAGATCATAGAAGAATTGATGTATTTGATTTAAGGTGCTGGAGAAGAATACTACAAGTACCATAGACTGCCAGAAGAACAAATAAATCCGTGTTGTAAGAAGTACAGCCAGAATACTCCTTAAAAGTCAGGATGGCCAGACTTCGTCTCTCATACTTTGGACATGTTATCAAGTTGGACCAGTCCCTGGAGAAGGGCATCATGCTTCGTAAAGTGGAGGGTCAACAAAAAAGAGGAAGACCCCCCAATGGGATGCACTGGCACAGTGGCAGCAGCAAAGGGCTCCAGCATAACAATGATTGTGAGGATGGCGTAGGACCGGGCAGTGTTTGGTTCTGTTGTGCACAGGGTCACTATGAGTTGGAACCAATTTGACAACACCTAACAACACAACAACAACATACATAATAAAGAAGATTTCAGGGATTATTTTGGTTTACGGTTTAAAGGTTATCTCAGGGCAATAATTTCAAGGTTTCATCCTCCCTTCATGGCTCTACAAAGTATGAGATCCCTGGAAAATCTGAAATTCTGTTCTACATCCCTCTCACTCTTCTATAGAATCTTTAATCAAAAAATGCTCAGAAATGGTAACTAAGCACTGGCCAGTTCTTCTGGTCTCAGGGTGAAATGGGCAGCTGTTCATGGAGGCAATTAGCCACATATTCCATATCAGCCTCCTATTCCTGACTTTTTTCCTCTGTTGCTCCAGGCAAATAGAAACCAATTATCGTACCTTGGATGGACCCTTGGAAGTTTTTTAAGACTCCAAGCACTACTCAATGATTTAGGAGGTAGAGTAGAAGCACTAAACATTGTATTAGGCCAATTAACTGGGATGTCCATGAAACCATGACCCTAAACTTCCAAACCAAGAAACCAAATCCCATGAGGCATTTGGTTGTATTAAAAGCAGACTCAGTAGATACTCTTTTTTTCCCCTTCCTGTTGTTGTTGTAAATATATGTTACACAACTTCTGTCAATCCAATTTTTTGCAGTAATACAATTTACTGACAGCAATGACATTAACTGGGTATACAACCAGACCCTTAATCAATGTGACTTTCCCATCGCTGTGAACAGAAACTCAGTGCTCTATAAGCAACAATCCTTTAATCCTCTATTTTGATATACAGTTCTAACCTAATTTTTAAGATACAGAAAGAGTACTGTAACATTAATATATAAAGTCAATTTTGGAAAAAAGAAGAAGAGCAAAGGAGAGGAATCTGTTTATCTAATTTCATAACTTACTATATAACTACAATAATCAAGACTGTGGTATTGGCAGAAGGAGAGACACACAGATCAATGGAATATATCAGTGAACCCAGAAATTGACCCACACAAATAAGCCCAATTGATTTTTAACAAAGGTGCAAAAGCAATTCAATGGAGGACAGACAGCCTTTTCAGCAAATGGGACTAGAACAACTGGACCTCCATAAGCAAAACCCACTTCAAACTAAATATCACACCTAGCATAAAAATGAACTCAAAATGGATCATGAACTTAAATATAAAACTTATTGAAAAAACAAAACAAAAACAAATTCTTTTGACATACAGGGCTAGAGTTCTTAGATGTGACACCAAAACATGATTTATAAATTGATAAAAACAGACTTCATGAAAATAAGATACTTTTGCTTTGTGATGCTGTTTAAAAGGATGGAAAACAAGCTTCATCCTGGCAGAGAATGATTGCAAACCACGTGCCTGGCAAAGGACCAGTATCTATAGTATAAGGAATATATATGAAGAACTCTCATAACTCTACAGTGAAAAAGTAAACATCCAATTAGAACATGGGCCAGAAGATATACGAGACATTTCACCAGAGAGTATGTTTGTAAGCAACTTTATTTTTCATAGCCTAAAATGGAAATAACCAGATGTCTTTCAGTGGGTGAATGAAGATCCATCTATAAGCAGTCGAGTGCTTATCCTATAGAGCCATATTGCAAGGTTTATTTGGAATCCTGGTGTGGCACTGTAGGACAAACACTGGACTGCTAACCACAAGGTCGGTGGTACAAACCCACCAATTGCTCCTTGGAAACCCCATATAAGGCCCCTATGAGTTGGAACTGACTTGATGGCACTTATTTTAAAATATACATGAATACCTTGGAGTCATACTTCATAGATGGGGCTTCATTTTATGCTGACATCAGCTTAACAAGCACTGGCACACTATAGTGGTATAGTAGGTTGAACTGCTGAACCTGTGCTTAGTAGTTGAGTGCTTATCCTACAGCACCACCATTCTCCTTAAAACAAGCATTTCCTAACAGCCTAGAGGCATTCCATAAAGTCATCTAAACCCTGACAACCCACTGCCATCAAATCAATTCCAATTCACTGACCCAACAGGACAGGGTAGAACTGCCCCACAGGGTTTCCAAGACGAAATCTTGATGGAAGTAGGTTACCACGGCTTCCGCAGAATGGCTAACAGCTGAGCACTTTACCCACCATCCCACTAGGGTCCCTACAGTTACTTGTTGTTATTAAGTGCCTTCGAGTTGGTTCCAACTTACAGCGACATTGTACAGGGTTTCCAAGGAGCAGCTGGTGGGTTTGAACCACCAACCTTTCAGTTAGCAGTTCAGTGCTTATCATACATTGCCACACCAGGACTCCAAAAGTCATCTAGAGTCTGTAATTAAGCAATTGTTTCTGTTTTTCTCAAGGCCAATTTAAACTAATTGAAAACAATAATCTAAATTTTACTACCAAATCTTGTGCTGAGAATTACAAAAGTTATATTTAAATAACAATGGCCTCTTTTTAAAAAAATAACTCATTTCCCCCAATGTTAGTTATTGTTAAGTGCCATCTAGTCAGTGACTCATGTTGTTGCTGTTGTTAAGTGCCGTTGAGTCGATTCCGACCCACAGCGACTCTGTAGAGGGTTTCCAAGGAGTAGCTGGTGAGCCTGAACCACAGACACTGCAGTTCAAACGACTTTGCAAGTGACCCTGTATATAGTTTCCGAGGAGGAACAGCTTGTGGGTTTGAACTGCTGGCCTTGTGGTTCACAGTCCAGTGCTTATCCTACAGCACCACAATAGGAATCCAAAGCTAGATTTAAATAATAATTGTCTCTCAAAAAAGTAATTAATTTCCCACCAAAAAATCACAATATGGAAAACTTTCAGGGGTAAAAATGTGATTTTATGAGTTTATTTCAAAGCGATTTGAACAAACAAAATGTAAGAACTTGGCAAAAACAAAAAGATAAGTGAGTAAGTAAATAATTGTTGTTGTTGTTATGTGCCGTGGAGTCGGTTCTGACTCATAGCAACCCTGTACAGGGTTTCCGAGGCTGTAAATCTTTACGGGAGCAAAAAGCCTCATCTTTCTTCCACAGAAAAAGGTGTCAGTTCCGAACTGCTGACCCTGAGGTTAGCAGCCCGATTTGTAATCACTATGTTACCAGAGCTCCCTAAGTAACTAATAGATAAGTAAATAATAAAAAAAGTTTCTGAATCTGCCCCTTTGTAAACCACAATAATTGGTTGTCCTCACCAATCCACCAGCCCTGTGGTAATGCAATTGTTTTTACGAATTCAGACTTAGCCAGATGTGTCAAGTCCACATCCTCTTTGTAAGTATCTATATAAATACATCTCCAAACAAGTTAACGAAGTAGAATTAAGCTGCAGCAGCATCCACACATGCCGTTTTAGTGGAAAACACAGAAAAAGAAAGATGAAAATAGAAATCATCTATAATCTCTGCTCCATCAATATCAATGTCGTGGCATATTTCCTTCCAGCCTGGGTTGCTGTTGTTGGGTGTCAATTGTAACCCATACCAACACTGTGTGACAAAGGAGGGCTGCCTTCTTATTGTTGTTGTTATGTGTCGTGGAGTCGGCGCAAGGAGGACTGCCTTAGAGGCTGCTAATTTTACAGACTTGGATTTCTGGTGTGGCACTCTAAGATAAGCACAGGACTTCAAATTCACTAGTTGCTCCTCAGAAACCCTGTATCGAGTTGATACGAGTCAGAACCAACTCG
Organism: Chrysochloris asiatica; assembly: GCF_000296735.1. Taxonomy (NCBI): domain Eukaryota; kingdom Metazoa; phylum Chordata; class Mammalia; order Afrosoricida; family Chrysochloridae; genus Chrysochloris; species Chrysochloris asiatica. The sequence goes on along the minus strand of NW_006408572.1, from coordinate 559,247 downwards.
ACAACACTTAGCAACAACAACAAATTTTACAGAAGGAGATTACCTGGTCTTTCCCACCCTCAGAATGGCAGGGTGGGCAAGCTGCTGGTGTTAAGTGCTGTTGAGTAGGTTCTGACTCATAGTGACCCTGTATAGGGTTTCTGAGGAGCAGCTGGTGAGCTTGAACCTTGCAGTTCAAACTGACCTTGCAGTCCAGCACATTAACCCACAGACTTTTTCATGGTTTAACACGGACATTTTGTTTTATAATCCTATGGAGTTAAGAAACTGACAAACTCAGAATTCTACCCAAGGAGAGAAAAAAGGCTAAATTATTATCAATGAGATCTGGGAAAGTCATTTTTCCCTCACACAGCCTCAGATTTCTTATCCATAAAATGAAGGGGATGAAAATTACCTGCTTAGTCAAGAAAACAGAGCAGGACCATTTTCAGTTCTAAAATCTAAAAATCTATTACGTCAACTACATTTGTTTCTTTTAAATGACACTAAATTTATAAAAATCAATAATCAACAGTTAACGATTTAGAGAGTAGATTGAGAATTAAGGTATTCCTAGGTTTTCAACTCATAATTCAAGAGTAGGGCTTGGTGCTTTGGAAGAGTCTACTTTCAATGTGCCTGTTTTTCCTGTAATTAATTTCCTTTTGAGATGGAATCAATCAGCCTTGACAAATGAAACTGCTATGGTATCAATTATTCATTACAATAGTGACACCCAACATAAAAGCATACAATAGGAATTCCGTCAACCGTAAATGAGGATGATGTCATTATTGTATTTTTTCCATTAAGTATTTTAACCAAATATTTTGGTGCCCCAAAATGCTCAACTGTAACAGAAACAGCTTAAGAGAGAATGTGGTCATCTGTTTCCATTTGCTATTCTTTAGATGTTGCTGTTGTTAAATGCCATCGAGTCAATTCCGACCCATAGTGACCCTGTATAGGGTTTCTGAGGAGCAGCTGGTGAGCTTGAACCGCCGATCTTGCAGTTCAAATGGCTTTGCAGTCTGTCGCATTAAACCACAGCACATTAAACCACACCAGATATATATATGATCTAAATTAAGACACTTTTAATGCCTCATATCCCTACCCCCACCCTCTCTGAACATCTCTGTCCTGATTCTATGCCTAGTAAACCATTTTTATTTCATCTCAACAGTTGCCTCCTCTGTGAAGCCGCCCCCACTGCACCTGTACACCCAGGTGAATCCACTTTAGACCATAACATTATGCTTGCTCAGCTCTCTGCTCTTCATCAGTTCACCCAAGAAGCATCTTAGCAAACACTTAACATACGTTAGGCATTGTGATATGCACTGAGGGGAAAATATCTTAAATTTGTAGAGTTTTTAATATTTTTCCTCATACACATTATCTCATGCAATATCTCTTTTATACAATACCTCACAGGATATCCTAATTATTTGTTTACTATTTCTCTAGCTGGAATGAGTTCCCAGAAGGTAGGAAAAGAGTCTGATTCATTTTTGATCCCCTAGCGTCTAGTACAATACCTAGCACACAGGAGACACTCATTACATGCTTGATAAATGCGTGACAGACCTGGTTAGAGTCATAAAATATCAATCAGGGTTGATACTGAAATAATCCCTGACAGTTTCCATGAGAAAGTGGGGAGAAATGTTTACTAAACAAACATGTATCTGGGGAGAGAACATTCCTCCCTCGGGCAGAGCATCTCCAATTCCAGTGTGACTGTTAAGTCATGTACCAACTGAAGATGGATTTGATCTCATTACTGAACAAGATCCAAGTTAAGAAAAACAAGTTCTCAATAAAAGCTCCTAACTAGGTCATTCTGTTTATAAAATCAGACATTACCACATGAATATTAAAATAAGTATTGTTCAGAATAGTAGTAATTTGCTTTGTTATTTATTTCAATATAACAAATAATTACCACACCTGAGGCATATGGAGCTTTTTGAAACTACAATTTTTAAGTATTCCACAAAAGGAATGAGTAGACATAGGTAAAATAATCAATGGTACTTTAAGAAGTACTAATTCCTCTAAGAAGGAGCTCTGCTAGTGTAGTGGTTATGAGTCAGTCTGCTAACCTCAAGGTCAGCAGTTCCAAACTACCAGTTGTTCCACGGGAGAAAGATGAGGCTTTTTGATCCCATAAAGATTTACAGCCTCGGAAACACTGTACAGGGTCGCTATGGGCTGGAACCGACTCCACGGGACATAACCACCACCACCGCCAGTTCCTATAAGCTAGAAACTCACTTCTACTACACAAACAACCCGATATAGATGGAGACTATATCTCAATACTGTTGCATATTCCCATTACGTATAGTTCTTTCCATAAACTATTCCAAATACCCACTTAGGCTCACCTGCTTTCTTAGAAACACATGATTATTATTACCTTTCTAATGGTGTTTTCGTTTTGAGGTCATATTTCACAAAGAAAACACACGAAGCATCATAGTGTCTGTGTAATGAAGTAAATAACAATAAGCAGCAAATTTAAAGCTAGAAGGGAGACTTAAGTATGCTGCTGCTTACCAGATGGGCTGGCCAAAAGCCACACAGAAATTGAGTCTTTCGAGGTTTAGGAGACTAGAAGTCCAAATTCAGGTTGCCAGTTCTAGGGAGAAGGCTTTTTGTCTCTGTGGGCTCTGGAGGAAGGTCTTTGTCGCTTCTAAGCTTCTGTTTCTGTGGTATGGAGTCCTGGGGTGGTGCTGTGGGGTTAATGCGTCAGACTGAAAAGCCGTTTGAACTGCAAGGTTGGCGGTTCAAGCTCACCAGCGGCTCCTCGGAAACCCTGTATAGGGTCGCTATGGGTCAGAACCGACTCGACAACACTTAACAACAACTTGTGGTATGGCTGTTACAGCACCACTTAAACTCAAATCAACAAACAAACGGAAAGCGAACCCAAGTTCAAATGTTCAACCATAATTTCAGATTGCCCAAGTAGGCTGATGAATTTTTTTAAATTCAAGGTACTACTAAAAGCCTAAACATATCCTAAGACATGTCATTTTAGAATCTGGCAGCACATAAAATGTAAACTGCCAAGTTGATAACATAGAATAATTTTTTACTCGTTCATGGACATTATTTGTACCTAAGTGTACAAACAGATTATAACTAAAGTAAAGGTATGCCTTTTTCTCACAAATAACTCACCATATCTATGCAATATGTAATGAAATGAAAATGGATTAACAGTTACTGATTGACTACTGTAACTGATTCCATTTATTTAAGTGTACCCTCATCATACAACAGCTTCATATTTGAAGAGTTATGTGCAACAAATTCTTTGGATTTGTAGAGTGCTTTTGATTTTGTAAAATGTCTCAGCTTTTGAGCCATTCACCCTTAAAATCATGTAGGCTGGGATTCCAAAAATGTTTATCCAATTATGCTGCTTCTGTCAATACTTAGGAGAGATAGCTATTATTCCATAAAAAATTTTCTGAAACATCCAACAAACTAAAAAACCCAGACACAAGTCAGGCTGCTTGGGTTTTGGAGAGGTGAAAGTAGTTACTCTTTCAACTCTCCATAACTCTACTACACTGAAAATTTAATTTTAAAGACGCAAAATCACAGAAAAAACAGTGTGATATAAATATGGAAATGAGTTAGAAAAAAGGAATGGAAGGTTCTGAACTGAATTATGTTCCTCTAAAAGATAGGTGGAAGTCTTAAACCCAAGTACCTGTGAATGTGACTCTGCTTGGAAATAAGGTCTTTGAAGATACTGTCAGTTAACCTGAGGTCATACTGGAGTAGAGTGAGACCTAATCCAGTCTGACTGGGGTCCTTATAAAAGGACACACAGAGGGAAGATCACCCTGTGACACTGCAGCTGCATACCAAGAAACACCTGGGACCAGCAGAAGCTGACAGGGACAAGGTCTTTCCTGTAGTCTGGAGAGACAGTACAGTCCTGTTGACAACCTGCAAAATGGTTCTGTCATTTTAAGTCACCCACTTTGTAGTACTTTCTTATTGCAGTCTCAGGAAACTAATGCAGAGAGGGAGAAATCAAACTATATTCTCAGACAGCATAATTATGTATATAGAAAATCCCAAAGAATTTACCAAGAAGCTACTAGAATATGTAAATTTGAAGTCACAAGATACAAAAGATTATATATAATAATTTCTATACTGGGAAAGACAACTGAAAAGCAAAAAAATTTAAATTCCATTTACAATCATATCCCAAAACAGGTAATACTTAAATTTAACATCATTTGCACAAGACCTGAATGCTACAAAACTGTAAAATGCTACTGAGAGAATGGAAGACCTCAATAAATACAAAAACATACTATGCTTCTGGATTAGAAGACTCACGTTAATGAAAACATATTGACATTTCTCCCCAAATTGATCTATAGAATCATTGTAACTCTACTTAAAATCAGACAGCCTTTCTATAATCTGATTGTAAAATTTGTAAGGAAATACAGAGAACACAGAAAAGTCAAAACAATTTTGAAAATGTAGAGTTTACACTACCTGATCTCAAAACTTACTATAAAGTTAAAGTATTCGAAACTACTAACTTAAGGATAGATCTATAGGAACAATGGAACAGAACATATATGATCAATTGATTTTCAACGAAACAGTCAACATAATTTAACATTACAACTGTTTCTCCTTGAGCACGTTATCCCTTAAAATATTCTGCACTGCACAACTCTTTTTATGGCAGAATTTATCAAATACAAAAAGAACTACTACCCACACTAGGAATGGCTATAAACTAAATATAGTCTAGGAAAAGACTGCCCCCTAGTGTCGACATTCAATAACAGTCAACAGAGTAAGAAAGAACACACTAGAGAAGCACCGAGGCTCCTAAAAAGGTCTTGATCTTTCAGTTTTCTGATTCTAACAGCTTATACTTAAAGTGATGAAGTTTAAAGATAAATAAATTAAGCAGCCATATTAGGTTCATACAAACATGATAAATTTATGACATTTAGCAGCAAATACCAGTGTAATTCCCTAGCAATTACTTATCATGGATACTACTTGTTCAAGTGCTTAGAAGCTGCGTTCACAGAGATAAGCAATTTTCCATTCCTTAAACTCTGCAAAAGACAGAATAAATATTAACGAAACCAGTACATATTATTTTGTGACCATGTTAGTCCAAAATTTAGAAAACAGATGATGCAGGCTTGAGTATGGTGGTTTATTTAAAAACGTATCTACAAGGGGGCTTTAAAAAGTTCGTGGAAAAATGGAATTACAAGATAATGGAATTTTTCTAAGAACTTTTTGAAGCCTCCTCATATGTAAATATTTCATTCAAATTTTCACACATTTTATCCTGAATACTGGAAAAATCAGGTATTTTCTTTGGATTTTATGTGTGGACTTACCATTCATAAAATTCTTGATATATATAATGGCACAAGGTCATTCAAAGAAAAGTCATTATCATTACTATTACTAATAACTTCATGTAACGGATAAATGCACTTCAACAATAGACTTGCTAAAGAACACTTCGCTGTTGTTGTGTGTCATCTCGTAACAACCCTACATAGGGTTTCCAAAACTGGCTGCTAAGTTTGAACTGCCAACCTTGTGGTTAACAATCCATTGCTTATCCTACAGCATCACACCAGGGTTCAAAGGCATTCTGAACAACAAAAAGCATTAAGGCAATAAAAAACATTAAAGGGAACAATTAAGTGATGTCAATATAGAATATATATATTGCATAGCATAGCATCTTTCCTAACTATGATTCGAACAGCTGTAATTTCAGTTCTGGACTCCTGGTGTGGCACTGTAAGAGCAGCATTGGGCTGTAGTTCAAACCTACCAGTTGCTCCTTGGAAGCCCTACACAGGGTAGCTATGAGTCGGCATTTAACAACAACAATTCCATTTCTATTATATAGGGTCAATGTTGTTGTTGTGAAGTGCCGTCGAGTCAGTTCCGACCCACAGTGACCCTGTATAGGGTTTCCAAGAAGCAGCTGGTGAGCTTGAACTGCAAACCCTGCAGTTGAAACAGCTTTGTAGTCTGGCGCATTAACCCACAGCGCCACACCAGGACTCCAAATGGGTCACTAGGATAATTAAATGAAATGCTGCTGTTGATGTTTAATGCCGTTGAGTTGTTTCCTCATGGCAAATCTGCATAGGGTTTCTGTGGAGTCACTGGTGGGTTTGAACTGCCAACTTTGCAGTTAGCAGTCCAGTGCTTATTCTACAGCACAATTAGCAATGATAAATCATTTAATATTATAAATATCATATAAATGCTTGTTAAGTAAGGAGAAGAATACAGAAAACTACATAGTATGCACACATTCAAAATACCTACTTTCGAAGGTGGTCATGTTCTTTCAAAAACAGTTCAGTTCTTCTATTGTTTACACCAGACCCACTTTTATATGACCTAGGACAAAATTTAAGAGAAAATTTAAGAACATTTTTGGCAGACTCCACAAAAGCAAATGAAGTGACTGACACTAGTGATATCCAAAGCAGACAAATTGAGCCTCCTCACAGTTCTGAAGGAACAATGTTTAAACCCTTCCCATCACTTCTTAAAAATGTCATCTGTTACAGATAAATATAAATGCCTCTCTAATTTAGACATAAAAGTTACTTACCTATGTTTTCAGAAAAACAACCCAATACTCTTAAATCAAGAAAAAAAAAACCAAACCCTTACTTGTACAACAATTGGTCTCTATTCACTTGGAGTGACAGACAGGAAAGTCAGGAATAGGAGAATATGCAATATGTGGCATATTGCCTCTGTGACCAATTAACTGCCAACTTTGTCATGAGACCAGAAGAACTGATGGTGCCTAGCTACCATTGCTAAACATTTTGATCAAGGATTCCACAGAAGAATCCTGATCAATAGGGTGGAAAATGCAGAAAAAAACTTGAAATTTTCTTGGATTGCAGACATTATGGAATCATAGAGGGTGATGAACCCCTGAAACTTCCTGGGGTAATCTTTAAATGTTAAACCAAAATATACCCTAAAGTCATCTTAAAATTAAACAAAATTTAACTAGTAAAAAAAAAAAGATGATTCTCTTTTAAGAACTATCTAAAAGGATCAAATTAACAACAATCAACTCAAATGATTAGATAAGGATTTATCTAATGTCAATGTGGGAGGAACAATTCAGAAAAAGAAGGTAAGAATAGTTGAGGCTTCCTGCGGAGCCTCTGCAATACATAAAACTATAGGTAGAAACCAGAACCACATCCAGATCACCAGAGATGAGAAATCTCCACTTGAAAGGACAAGCTGACCAGCCTGGAGCGGTGAGAAGAACAAAAAATAAGTCTCGAATGAAAGACAGGAAAAATACAAAACAATGGAGGCAGATGGACTGTTACTACAGGAACAAACGGGTTGCTTCCCTAGGAGACAATGGGGCAGTTGGTCGGGCCCTACCAACGCAGGACCCCTTCCAAGACTGAGACTCGGTGGAAATGCACGCTCAGATTGGTGACCACACGCATCACCGATGGGGAGAAGTGGGGTAAAGGCAGCAACGAAGCGGCGAGCTAAGCCTTACAATGTTCAGTGGGTCTCTGTGGTCCCGGTTGGGGACCTGGTTGGCAAACAGTGTGAGGAGACCTGAGGACTCCTGGGCCCAGAGACAGTGACATGGCCACGGAGGACTCAAGTGGAGAATGGAGCTGCCGGCTGATGGGAAGAGAGGGCATGTGCACAAGAACACCCA
>NW_006408572.1:535393-551369 GCF_000296735.1 Chrysochloris asiatica | reverse complement strand
GAGCTGATGAAATGAAATACAGATGGGTTACTCACGATACTGTAGTGAATAATGGTTATCAAGACGGACTGTGAGGGTTGGAAATGCAAAGGTAGACATTTTGTAGCAAGGAAGGGAGTGATTATTTCCCCAGTCTAGGAGCAGAGTTCTCTGGGACCACCAATGGAGAAGAGCAGAGAGCGGGACCCTACCCAGAGAAGCAGGGATGCCTGAGATGGAGACAGAGACGATAGCATGGAGGGATGAAGCGGCTGGGGACTTTGGATCCAGAAAGGGAGAGGGACTGTGGGCCAAAGACTGACTGGGGTGGGGGGGAGGGAAGGGGAAGTGTAGAGGACGGGTTTCTAGGATATGCCTTTGGTTGGAAGATGATGCATGGAGGGGATTGGAACCATGGCAATGAAATGATATACGATGGAATGAAAGTAAAACTAAAGTTCTCTCATGTAAACTATCATATAATTCACAATAAAACATTTAAAAAAATATAATAGTTGAACAACTCCAGGAAAGTAAACAGTGTAACTAATCGGTACATGTGGAAACTGTTGAATTGGTATGTTTTGCTGTGTATATCCTCAACAACAAAATTTAGGGGAAAAAAAACAACTCTTACTTTTCCTTTCTTTTATCTCTTTGTTGTTAAGCACTGTCGAGTCAGTTCTGACTCACAGCAACCCTGTATAGAGTTTCTGAGGAGCAGCTGTTGGGTTTGAACTGTTGACCTTGTGACTTGAAGTTCAGTGCTGCTCCTACAGCGCCACACCAGGAGTCCTCTTTATCTATTATCTCCTATAAATTCATTTTTTCAAGTGGAAATAAAATCTGTACACCTTAGTATACATCACATGGAACGAGAAAGCCACTGAAAGAATGTTTTCCTCACAATGACAGATGCAGCCTATCAACTCAAGTCTAAGTAGCACAGAGATGAAGCTAAAGATTTGCCAATTTTGGCATACCTAATTATTTCCATCTTGGTCTTCAATGTATTGTTGTTAAGTGTCCTCGTGTCAGTTCCGACCCATAACGACCCTGAACAGGGTTTCCGAGGCTGCAAATCTTTACGGGAGCAGAAAGATTCATCTTTCTCCCACGGAGCAGCTGGTAGTTTCAAACTGCTGACCTTGCAGTTCGCAGCCCGATTCATAACTACTACACTAATTTACTAAAAAAATGTTTTTTATTACTAGTCTCAGGGCTTTGATTTTTCTGTTTTCGATGCATAATCAAGTATTGAGAATAAAATTTTAACTGAAATAACTGCAGATACACTCCAAAAGGGAATAAAGAAAGAGGGTCATGCTGCTAAAATGAAACTACTAGTTGAGAGGCAATGCGTAGTACAGTGGAGAGCAGACACCAGGAAAAGCAGTATGATTATAACCAAGGAAATACTAGACTTAAATCCATACTCCACTTAACCTTAGGACAAGTCTCTCAATATCAAGTTTTGTAAAATGGGGCTAATAATGACTACCTATAACACTAGATTAAGGAGCTCTGGTAGCGTAGTGGTTACGAATCGGGCTGTGAATCGCAAGGTCAGCAGTTCGAAACTACCAGCTGCTCCGCGGGAGAAAGATAAGGCATTCTACTCCCGTAAAGATTTACAACAATCAACTCAAATGATTAGATAAGGATTTATCTAATGTCAATGTGGGAGGAACAATTCAGAAAAAGAAGACATTGTTAATCTTTATGGGAGTAGAATGCCTTATCTTTCTATAATAGATAAAGAGGACTCCTGGTGTGGCTTGGTTAAATTTAACTGGAGTATAGATTTAAGTTTAGTATTTCCTTGGTTATATTTACAGGGTCGCTATGGGTTGGAACCAACTTGACGGCACTTTAACAAGAACATGTATGATCAAATGATCAAATTGATAACAGCAATTCAAAAGTAATAGATATGTTCATGGTAGAAGAAAAATTTGAAAAAGGATAGCAAGAATGGTTACATACCCTAAAGAATGTAATCAACGCCACTGTACTGTACATGTAGAAATTACTGAATTGGTGCATGTTTTGTTGTGTCTATTTTCACCAAAAAATAAAAAATAAAAAAAGGATAGCATCTGACCCAGACTTTGAATTAAGTCAAGGTTAGATGATTAAACAAGAGGAAGTAGGAGATGGGACCAGAAAAGAAGGTCAGGATCATATAGCTCAAAGAACAGTAAAATGAGAAACCCAAAACCTAAATCTTGCTATTCCATTTGCTGTTAACTATGGGCATAAAGCTAAACTTGAATAAGCATTCTATTAAATAATATGAAAGGTAACTTACTCAATATCTTTTCGTACTGATCCCATGAGGTTCTCCCTCTCCCGTATTGCCATAAAGTTTGCTTTGGTTTTATGGAATTCATGTGTATAATCCTGCAATAAATCAATAGTCAGTATCAAGATAAAGTCATTACACATTTTCATCTTGAGACAGTTATTTACTGTCATCACACTGCAATTTTTGTTAAAAACCAACCATAACAACAACAAAAAACTTGCTATTTAAGATATCAAATTGCCAAAAGGCAAAATAACTTTAATAACTACTTTTCCTGAGGAGTGAAAAACTTCTTTCAAATGAAACCAATTTGGTTTTAAGGCAATGGTACCACTAAACAGATATCTTCTGTTTAGTGGTACCTTGTCTTATGAGGCAAAATTATAAAGAAAAAAACTTTTAAGGAATCTTCAAAGAGGCTAGAATAAAATGTAAATCAGCTCTTTCTATTCATTAATGTATCCAAATCCAACAGAACTCATTTAAAAATTTGATCCTTTTGGAGCTTCTATAGTAATTTTGGAGTCCTGGTGTGAGGCTGCAGGATAATGCACTGGACTGCAGGGTTAGTTTGAACTGCAAGGTCGGTGGTTCAAACCCACCAGCTGCTTCTCGGAAACTCTATACAGGGTTGCTATGAGATGGAACCAACTCAATGGTACTTAACAGCAACACAGTAGTTGTATTCTTAAACGAATTCAAGGAAGCACAGATTCAAGAAAACTGTAAAGAATATCCTTAAACATTTTTCTTCATTTTTATACTACCACAGACTTCTGGTGTGACTGCAAACTACAAGATCAGTGGTTCAAACCCATCAGTTGCTTTTTTTTTTTTAAGGTTTTTATTGTAGATTGAGTGAAAGTTTACAGGGCACATCATCAATTTCACATTCAACCATTCATATGACTTGTTTCATTACATTGATTATTATCCCCTCCATACATCATCAGTTAACAGTGTTTCTCTCTATCCTCTTTAGCTATTTTTTCTTTTTTGTGGGGGGAACTTTGCCTTTTTGGAATTTATAGTCTCGGCTTTTAGGGAAGGTTTTTACATTTATCTGTGGATATCCAGGGCTCATGTATGCGATTACTAACAAGCATAACTGAATAATCAGATGAGGGACAGTTTGCTATGTCTGCTAGGTGGCTAAAGTCTCCATCAGTTGCTTCTTAGAAACCTTATACAGGGTCTCTATGAGTCGAAACGGACTCAATGGCACTTAATAACAACATGTTTAAAAGATACAAGGAATATTTATTCTTTTTAATTCAGAGTACAGAAAGAAGACAAAAATCAGACCCCATCTCCCAGAAAACCCGTTGACCTTTTTAAAATCAAAATTAACACATAGACATGGTAAAAATCTTTTTAAAAAGCACAAACACCCCTAGAAAAAAGGAAAAACCATTCTACTCCACAGCTCATAACTATTGTTATTACTATTTCGTTTCAAGAAACATATTTGCGCATATACAAGCTTATCTATTATTACTTTTATTTATGCTAAAGCAATCATACTGTTGAAAACCTTGCTTTCTGTAGTTCATAAAATGTCAAGGAATCCTTCCTTATTGGCAAATAGAAATCTACATTCTTTTTAATGCTCACTAGTTCTTTTCCAAGGAGCTCTGGTAGCGTAGTGGTTATGAATTGGGCTGCAAACCGCAAGGTCAGCAGTTCGAAACTGCCAGCTGTTTCGCGGGACAATGATGAGGCTTTCTGCTCCTGTAAAGATTTACAGCCTCGGTCGGAAACCCTGTACAGGGTCGCTATGAGTCGGAACCGACTCTATGGCATATAACCACTACCACCAGTTCTTTTCCAGTCAATTCAGACTCATGGTCACCCTGGTGTTACAAAGTAGTACTGCTCCAAGAGATTTTATTGGTTTAACAGAAACCGTTTGGACAATCTTCCCCAGTACTGCTGGGTGGAGTTCTCAGCACAGCTGGGTAAAGGTTCAAATCACCAACCTTTAGGTTAGCTACACAGAAGTCTACCTTTTGATGTTATCATAATTTAGGTTTTTGTGTTTTTTTTGCTGTTTACAAAAAGATGCAATAAACATTCTTGGTTATATATTTCAGAAACCATTTTTTAAAAAGTGTATTTGAAGAGTAGTAAATGCCTACTAGCGTGAAAACTGGATCAAAGAATCATACATATAAAGTTTTGAGTGCCAAACTGCCTTCTAGAAAGACCACACTAATTTATGTTCTACCAACAGTATATTGTTGTTATTGTTGTGTGTTGCCAAGTCAGTTCTGACTCACAGCGATCCTGTATAGGGCTGGAAGGAACTCCAGTAGCATAGTGGTTACAAGTCGGGCTGCTAACCTCAAGGTCAACAGTTTGAAACTACCAGTTGTTCCGTGGGAGAAAGATGAGGCTTTCTGCTTCCATAAAGATTTACAGCCTCAGATTTACATACAGGGTCACTATGAGTCGGAACTGACCCCATGGCACACTACCACCACCACCATAGGGTTTCTGAGGAGCAGCTGGTGAGTTTGAACCACCAACCTTGTGGTTAGCAGTCCAGTGCTTATCTTACAGCACCATACAGAGTATTGTTATTGTTGTTGTTGTTGTTAAGTGCTGTCGAGTCGGTTCCGACTCATAGCGACCCTGAACAGGGTTTCTGAGGCTGTAAATCTTTACAGGAGCAGAAAGCCTCATCTTTCTCCCATAGAGCAGCTGGTATTTTCGAACTGCTGACCTTGCGGTTCACAGCCCGATTCGTAACCACTACGCTACCAGAGCTGTTGTTGTTAATTAAGTGCCTTCAAGTCGGTTCCAACACACAGCAACCCTGTATAGGGTTTCCAAGGAGCAGCTGGTGAGTTTGAACTGCTGACCTTGAAGTTCAAACGGCTTTGCAGTGTGGCACATTAACTTATACCACCACACCAGGAGTATTGGAGACCACTTAGCTACATGCCTGTCAATAATGAGCAACAAATGTTAAATTTTTGCTAATCTGACTGCTGAAAATAATCATCTTATTTTGATCATATGTTTTTAATTGAGAACATGGTTAAGTATCTTTTTGCAGGTTTTGGCCACTGCTGAAAATAATCACCTCATTTTGATCATATGTTTTTAATTGAGAACATGGTTAAGTATCTTTTTGTAGGTTTTGGCCACTCATATTTTTTCTATAAACAATACGTTCATAGCCTTTGTCCAATTTTCTATTAAGGTTGTCTTTTTCTTATTTATTTCTATAATTTCTCTGTATGTTAAGCAAATTAATCACTTGTTACAGTTTCCAGTATTGAGAACTGCTTAGAAAGTCATTTCTCATTCAAAAGGTATAGATTTATCATACTTTATTCTGAACTTTTCTTTCTCTAAAAATAGTTGATCCGTTGGAATTTATAACAGATATGAGAATTGAGATAGAGGCTGATGTTTATATTTTCCAATTAGTCAACTGTTCCAACACAATTTTATAATCCCTGTTTTAAACATTGATTTAGAATGTCACCTGTCATGGACTGAATTGCGTGTCCCCAAAATATGTGTCAGCTTGGCTGGGCCATGATTCTCAGTCATTTGGCAGTTAGGTGAAAATGCAACCATTTCCCTAATATGATCAGTCAATCAACTGTAGGAATCAGGGTGGGATGCAACACCCTTATACAGGTCACAGCTCTGATCCAACATTTTTGCTGTTGTTGTCGCTGCTGATATTAAGAGCTGTTGAGCTGGTTCCGACTCATAGTGACTCTATATAGGGTTTCGGAGGAGTGGCTGGTGAGTATGAACTGCCAACCTTGTGGTTAGCAGTCTAGAGCTGATCCTACAGGGCCAAACAGGACCCACATAACACAAGGGGCATTTTTCCCTAGGGTGTGGCCTGTATCATCTTTTAGCTTACATGAGATAAGAGGAAAGAAAAGCAGAGTAGGGACCGGACTACCACCCAAAAAGTAGAGTAGGCAGTGAAGTGAGTCCAAACTGTTCCTATGCTGAAAACTAACTAGACCCAGGTTAGGATACATGAAGAATCTCCAAGGGACACATGGCTAACAGATACTGAAAGTAGACAAGGACTCTCCCCCAGAGCTGGCAGAGAGAAAGTCTTCCCCGAGAGCTAGCACCAAAAATTTGGACTTCTAGCTTCCTAAACTGTGAGAGAATAAATTTGTTTGTTAAAGCCACTGATTTATGATCTAGCAAGAAATCCTACAGAGAGTCATTATGAGTCAGAACCAACTCAACAGCACTAAACAGCAACAACAAATAACTAAGACACAACCTCTACCGCAAACTAAATTCTTATGCATATTTGGGCCTATATCTGAACTCTATTCTGTCCTATTGGTCCATCTTTCTCCCCAGAATCAAACTGTCTTAATTATCCCTAGTTTCTTAACAGGTTTAAATATATGGCAGAACTCTAGGCACCTTTCACTAGTCTTCATTTCCAGAATTTTCCTCTAGTTATTCTCACATGTAAATGGTTCCAAATAAATTTTGATGTCATTTTGCTCAATTAACAACAAAAAGACAAAGCAGAAGCAGTAACAAAACTTTTACTCCCACTGGAATGGCGTCTGGTTTTGATTACTTTTGTGAGAAATCTTCCCATCTAAAAGCAGATTAATTCTTCTCTTAAAATCTTGTTTCATGCCCCTCAGTAGAGTTCTACACATACAATTCCTACAACATTATTAAATTAAGTATAATTTAGTTTCTTACATTATATTTTCTATGGTTTGTATGTTGGCAAACTCTTTGCTTTGATATTAATTTAGCAACCCACCATCTGAATGAATTCAATTCTACTACTTTTTCAGTTAATTTGCTTGAGTATATTAGATATCTTATTATTGCAAATTATACTAATTTTGTGTCTTTCTTTCCTATATTTATTATTGCTTGCTTCTTTTTATTGCATAACTACACCACCAAGAACTTCTAGAACACTGATAGATACTGTGTTGCATGTGGGTATCTTCGCCTTGGTTTTTTTTCAACTGAGAATGCTTTTGGTGCTTTACCAAATGTGATGTGATGCTAGCTTTTAATCCAATAGATACATCCACTGGTTACCTGACATTTTGTATTTAAAATAGTAAAAAATCTACCATCCAACTATTTTGCACATTTACAATGGACATCGGGGAGTAATAAAAACCAAAGGTGCAAGGCAAAGGTAGCAGTGGCTGTGAGGGTTAAGGTTATGTGTCTACTTGGCTGGACCATGATTCTCAGTGGTTTAGCAGCTACGTAATGATGCAATTGGACAGTTATGCAGTGATGTAGTCACCCTCCATTTTCACAAAACCACCTGGTCTTTGGAACCTAATCATGTCCAAAGGTGAGGAGTGAATGTACATTTCTGCATTAGTTTTAACAAGAGTTTAGGAATAATTGCTGCATTTTTTCAATATTAAAAATATTGGCCTATTTGCATTATTACATTTTTAACACCTCCCAAATATAAATCTTTAAGAGTGACTTAGGCATATTTAGTATGCTATTAAACAATATACTAAATACAGTAAATGATTCCCATATCCATGATTTCTTAAAAGCCCGATGAAAGTATACTCTGATCATGTGCCTGATCACTGCTAGGCTAGCGTAGCCAGGTCTCCAACAATAGGCACACCTCCCTTTATTGTGCTTCACTTCATTACACTTGCCAGAGACTGTGCCATCACAGATTGAAGGTCTGTGACAACCTGTACTGAGCAAGTCTAGTGATGTCACTTTTCCAACAGCAGGTGCTCACTCTGTCTCTGTGTCATATTCTGGTCATTTTTACAAGATTTCAGACGGTTTCATAGAGCTATTGCACACTCAGTAGACTACAATAAAGTATAAACATAACTTTTACATGCATGAAGAAATAAAAAATACTGGTGTGACTCACTTTATTATGATATCTACCACCAGCCGCTCCTCAGAAAGCCTACACAGGGTCGCTGTGGGTCAGAACCAATTTGACGGCATTTAACAACAACTTTATTGTAGTGGTCTAGAACCAGCAATATTTCTGAGGTATGCCAGTCTAGTGATGAATATTACTCAATTTCATCTGACAAAAGAGCTATTAGACATAGTCAGAATTTTATAATACCAAGAAGCAAAATGTAACACAAAACAAGTTTGTAGCATCACTTTTACCATAGTTCCCTTTCAAGGATTTTTTGAAAAACTCCTGATAGACATTGGAAATAGGCCTCTGGGAGTGTGAGAGGAGGAAGGTTGCCCAGAAGTGAAACAGTGGGAGACAAGAACATTACCCAGGTATAAGGAGTGAGGAGGGAGAGAGGTCAGCAAGATGTCACGTATGGGAAGTGAGGAGGTGGGCAGGGTCACAAGGAAGCACAGGAGTTGGGAGAAAAGAGGTGGAAACGCCAGGAGGATGCCCCAAGTGTGGGGAGTAAAGAGGTGGGAATAGTCAGAAAGAGGTGTGGTGGGTTAGACAGTGGGATGTGTCAAAGAAAAAAAAAAAAGTAAAATATTCTGGCTTGCTTATCCCTGATTTTCTTTCTTCACAGATACAAGGTTTATACATTTGCTAGGTAACTTTTTATAGTCCTGATGTGGCGCTGTGGGCTAATGCATTAAACTGCAAAGCTGTTTGAACTACAAGGTCAGTGGTTCAAGCTCACCAGCTGCTCCTTGGAAACCCTATACAGGGGTTGCTATGGGTCAGAATTGAGTCGACGGTACTTAACAACAACAAGAACAAAGTATCTTTTGTCCCAATTGTAAGGGTAGGAATAATTAGAGCTATATTATAGACAAACACTAAATAACTAAACAAACCAAACCTCCTGTGATAATGTAAAAATCTCAAGCCCAATATATTACCTGTAATATGTCTCTATGTCGCTGTAATGTATGCATCAGTGCAGCATTCAAGGAGGGGACGCCTGCACTGTTGGTATATTCTGCCATTTTATCATTTACTCCTGTAAGCTAAAAAAAAAAAAAGGAAAGAAAAACAATTAAAATACTTCAGAAATTTCTAATAAATAGCTAAAAGCAAACTACTTGCCTACATTTCTTTTCTGCTGCTAGCAAAAAAAGATCCCAAGAAGATAAAAGATTAGGCAAAGATTCAGCATTTCCCCCAAATAATCCATAAAAGCTAAAAACAGTACTCTTAGAATCTGAGAATGGCTGTTATCAAAAATCAAGCGGCTATGGATGAAGTTGCCCAAAATTCCAACCAAAAAGAAAGGATTCTTCTTATCAAGGATCAAGCTTGCCTCCACAGTGCACTGGGTTGATAGGGATGGGCAACTTAGGCTTCAGCTATCAAAACTGGGGAGGGCAAAAATGGCACAAGGTGGCTGTACAAGCTTTCATGAGGGTACTCAGTGTCAGAACAACGGGGGTAAGATAGAATCCCTACTGAATAGCTTTCCTTTTGTCCAGATGGGTATGGTAATGATGCGGATGGGATTTTATGATTCAATTGCAAGTAACTGTTATCATGACTAATGGCGATTATCACAACTGTAAATGTAGCAAACGTATAAATAAAAGGGGGGAGCAGTTAATCTGACATTTCAGGAACAGGGGACCCTAGGACCATTAAAAGGGAAGAACATGACAGGTGCAAGGGATCCTAACCAGAAAAGCAGTAACAACAGAGATGGTGTCAGAGACAATGGCATAGAGATAGAACAGCAGAGGACAACAGGCCCATGGACTGAGAAAGGCAGTATGCCTGTGGGCAGGAGCCTGGCTCACAAAATGTGTCCTTTGGACATTTAAACCAATATACATGCTCCTTGAAAACCCTATACAGGGTTGCTATAAGTTGAAATTAACAACAACAACAAATATTGTCAATGTGTACATTAAAAAAAAAGGTAATACAGGTAAATACTGTTAGCTGATGGTGCATGGAGGGGACTGTAATCATTGCAATGAATTGTTGAATGTAAACCTGATGATCTGCCTTCACTCAATTCACAGTAAAAGCTTTTTAAAAAAATCAAGTGGCCTGGAATCCATATATATATCTTAAATGAATGGGTAGTTTTCATAAACATGTCTATATTACTATAATCCAATACATACCCAACAGTAAGTAGTTTTTTATGAAAAATAAACGATATGGATGACACCATAACAGAACCAACAGAAATAAAAAATAACAGAATACGATCAAGAATTGTACTCCATCCAATCTGTCTGGGCAGGGCTGATGAAAGGAGATGGAGATAGGTCTCTTGTGATACAAAAGTGAGTAATTGTTATCAGTACTGACTGTGAGGGTTGGAAAGGTAAAGGTAGACGTTTTGTAGCAAAAGGAGGGGAGTGGTTGACTTTGCAGTCTAGGAGCAGAGGTCCCTGGGACCATCAAGGGAGAAGAGCGGAGAGTGGGACCCTATCCAGAGAAACAGTGACGCCAGAGATAAAAGCAGAGACGATGACGTGAAGAGATGGAGCAGCTGGGGAATCTAGACCCAGAGAGGGAGAGATGTTGTGTGCTAACGACCAAGGGGCAGGCTTGCGGGGTATATCCTTTGGTTGGTTGATGATGCATGGAGGGGGCTGTAATCATGACAATGAAACGATACACGATAGGATGAATGTAAAGTTAATGTTCTCCCATGTACACTATCACATAATTCGCAATAAAACGTTAAAAGAAAAGGCAAGATCAGGCCTGTAGGGTGGATAGGATTAGGTTTCTCAAGAAAATTCACGTAGGACAGTCCTTGATAACTTTGAAGAAAAGGCATTGTTGTGATGGAAAGAAATTCCTTGGTACAGCTTTCATAACATTTTTCTCACAGACGCAGTTTTCTATTTTCTTAAATTTCTTCCTAATAAACACTATAAATGATTATAGTGTCAATTGAGAAAATCTACCAAGATTACCCCCTTGGGAATCCAAGAAAACAGGTACCGTCACCTACTGAGCTGACCTCTGGGCCTTGAATTGAACGGGCCCAGCAGATCCTCTCGGAGGCCACTGTTTTGATTGGACCTCTTTTTTTCGAAGGCACCCTAATGAGACTAAGACAAGTATTTATTAGTGAGAGAACTTGTCTACAGACATCCACTGATCACAGAGACAGGTTTAAACACATTTTGTTTGGAATAACCCCGTGCATGTATGAACTGGAACCATGGCAGCAACACTTTTTGGCTTATCCCTGTATTTGATAATGTTTTGAATAAAAGAAACTGGTAGGAGAATTGTACTCCTCAGCAACAGAGCAAGGAAAACAAACGAGGAAGGAACAGACAGATCACACAGCGAGGTGCAATTTCATTTCAATGGTGTTAGTAATGTGAATTATATTGGTTTTATTATTTTGTGTGTATGAAATTATATATTTGGAAAAAAAAAGAATTGTACTTCAACAAATTTGTAAATCCAGAAGAAATGGACAAATTTCTAGAAATACATGACCTACCTAAACTAACACAGAGTTAAGTAGAAAACTTGAATAGGCATTTAACAAGTGAAGAAATTGATCAAGTCACTAAAAAACGCCCAACTAAAAAAGTCCAGGCACAGATGGTCTTACTGGTGAATTAAAAAAACATTCAGAAGAACTGACACCAATTTTACTCAAACTATTCTATAATATAGAAAAGGTGGAAAACTCTCAAATTCATTTTATGAAGCAAGCATAACTCTGATATCAAAGCCAAGCAAAGACATCATCACTAAGGAAGAAAATTATAGACCAATATCCCTCATGAACATATGTGTAAAAATTTTCAACAAACTCCTAGACAACAGAAATAAACAATATATCTAAAATATAATACATGACCAAGTAGGAGTCATATCAGGTTCAATATTATAAAAACAATAATCTAACATATAAATAAAAACAAAGGAAAAAAATGACATGATCATATCAACTGATGCAGAAAGAGAATCTTAGGAAAAAAAAAAAAAGTAGCTATTAGCAAAATAGCCATTTAACAGAAAGCACTTACCCTTGCCAAAAGCTGTTCAATCTCAATTGCCATTGTTTCAAACATTCTATCTTGACTGGATCCATTTAAAAGGGGTGTTGTGTCAGAACTAAAGAGAAGTTCAATTAAAGGGAATCCGTTAATCCTACTCCTTTAAAGCATAGTCAAAATAGTTATTATTGAAGAGCTCAAGTGAAACATTCATTTTCTTAGTAATTTTTCATTTTTATAGAAGTTTTCCTATAAATCACATATGTCCTATAATATTAAACTCAGTATAAAAAAGAATTGAATGTGGATATTTCCAAAGCTGTAGTAATACATAGAATCTTAGTAACTTAAAAGAAATTTGAAATGTTTACTGTTTTCCAAATGACAGAAAGTAACTTGTTAAAATACCCAATTAAATGTTGAATTCAAAAGAATAAATTATATGAACTAAAACTGTAGAACTATGAAGTACGATGTATAAAATGTACTCAGCTATAGAGTATTTGAAGAATGATGGTTTTTAAAAAAATTTTTTTACTCCTAAGCAATTATGGTTTCTTAGACCTCAAATTAAATTCTCACTTCTTTCTTTGACTCTAACCTAAAAGAAATAAAACTGAGGTTTAAATGATCTACAGTTTAGACCAATAACACCCATATAAATGGAGAAAATATCGAAGTTGTCAAAGACTTCATTTTGCTCAGATCAGCCATCAACACTCATGGAAGCAGCAGTCAAGAAATCAAATGACGGGCAGATCTGCTGCACAAGACCTCTTTAAAGTTTTCAAGAGTAAAGATGTCAGTTTGAGGGCTAAGGTATATCTGACCCAAGCCATGGTATTTTCATATGCATGCAAAAGTAAATAAGGAAGACTAGAAGAATTGATGCATTTGAATTATGGTGTTGGAAGAGAATATTGAAAGTATCATGGACTGCCAAAGAACAAATACATTTGTGTTGGAAGAAGTACAGCCAGAGTGCTCCTTGGAGGTCAGGATGGCCAGACTTCGTCTCTCATACTTTGGACATATTGTCAGAAGGGACCTGTCACTGAAGAAAGATATCATGTTTGGTAAAGTGAAGGGTCAGAGTAAAAGAGGAAAACCCCCAGTGAGATGGATTAGCACAGCAGCAGCATCTATGGGCTCAAACATAGCAATAATTGTGAGGTTGGCCCAGAACCGAGAAGTGTTTCGTTCTGTTGTACATAGGGTCACTATGACTCGGTACTGACTCATTGGCCCCTAAAAACAACCAACAGTTTACACTAGTACATCCTATACAAGGCGCTCCTTGTACATCCTATACAAGGGTCACTATGAATCAGAATCGACTAGACAGCACTTAACAATAACAACAACATAATTTGGATACGTTGTTACTGAATAATCGGGACTGACTTTAAGTCTACTATAAATACCCATACCCAGCAGGAAAGTTTTCATGCCAGCCTTCTACATTTCCATTCATACTATGCTATCTTCTCAGATGTTGTGCAAAATTGTGGTGAGCTAGCTTTTAAAATTCGAACAGTTATAAATCTAATTTTTACAAGTAAAATTTATTTTGACAGATTCAAATCCTAAAACTCTATGTCTGAAGGTTTCTTTTGCCCCACTTTGAAAAATCACTAACCTTCACCAAACCTGCATCAGTCCCCAGGTGGTGAACCTAGTATCTATGATGACATGCGCAGCTCTAGTAGGGTGTTTCAAAAAAAACTTGGAAAAACGGAACACAATGGAATTTTTCCACCTACTTTTTGAAGCCCTCATAATATCAAATAAGCAACTCCATCAGATCTGTGTTATACTGGACACAGCTAAATGCACAGGCAACAACTACATTCTCCAATCTTACTGAAGACTTTGTACTGCCCTCTGATAATCCTTGGGTGTGGCAGATGAAAACAAACCAAATCGTCGTTCAACATCAAAATGTACTTTAGCTTCTACATTTCTTTTCCACGTAATTTCCACAGTAATAGTAAAAAAGCAGTGTTAATAATCAAAAAAAGATAATAAGGATTTTTATTTTTAGTTCAAACTAGGTCTAAATTTTTCTATCTTTTGAAATATTTCAATTGATTTCCTGTAGAACATGATACATAAATATTTTGTTGTTGTTAGGTGCCATGGACTTAGTTCCATCTCAGAGCAACCCTATGGACAGCATAAACACTGCCCAGTCTGTGCTGCCCTCACAATTGTTACATTTCAGTACACTGCGGCTGTCACTGTGTCTATCCAGCTCCCTGGGGGAAAGGGCTTCCTCTTTTCACTGACCTTCCACTTTACTAAGCATAATGTCCTTCTTCAGGGACTGGTCTCTCCTGATAACTTGTCCAAAGTATGAGAGATGAAGTCTTGCCATCTTGGACTCTAAGGAACATTAACAGCTATACTTCTTCCAGACAGGTTTGTTTGTCTATTCTGGCAGTCCATGGTACTTTCCATATTCTTCTCTAACACCATAATTCAAAGTATCAGTTCTTCAGTGTCCAACTTTCACATGCACATGAGGCAACTGAAAATACTATAGCTTGAGTCAGACACACCTTAGTCCTCAAAGGCTTATCTTTGCACTTCAGCACTTTAAAGGTCTTTTGTAGCAGATTTGCCTAATGAAATCATCATTTGATTTCTTAACTGCTGCTTTCTTAATTGTTGATTGTGGATCCAAGCAAACTGAAGTCTTTCACAACTTCATGATGTTACAGTGAAATCCAGTTGTGAGGATTTTTGTTTTCTTTACATTGAGGTGCAATCCATACTGTAGTCTTTGATCTTCAACAGTAAGCATTTTAAGTCCTCTTTGCTTCCAGCAAGTGAAGTCTGCATACTGTAGGTTGTTAATGAGGTTTCCTCCAATCTGTTATTCATATAATCCAGCTTCTTGGATTATTTGCTCAGCATACAGATTGAATAAATATGTGAAAGGATATAATCCTTACACACACATCTCCTGATTTAAAATCATTTAGTATCCTTTTGTTCTTTTCAACTGTAGTTTGGTCTATGTACAGATTCCTCATGAGCACAATTTAGTGTTCTAGAATATCCATTCTTCACAACGTTATCCATAGCTTGTCATAGTCCACACAGTTGAATACTTCTGCACAGTCAATAAAGCACCAGTAAACATCTTTCTGGTATCCTCAGTTTTCAGCCGAGATCCATCTGACACCAACAATGATATCCCTAGTTCCACATTCTTTTCTGAACCCAGCTTGAATTTCTGGCAGTTCCCTTTTTTAAATTATCATTAGCAAAATTTTACTTGAATGTGATATTAATGACAAAATTCAATTATTTCTGCATTCCATGTGTCACCTCTCTTTGTAATAGGCACAAATATAGATCTCTTCCAATAAACTGGCCAGGTCGCTGTCTTCCAAATTTCTTGGCAAAGAAATTAAGTAAGTGGCAAAGAAAGTAAGTGCCTCCAGTGCTGCATCAGTTTGTTGAAAGATTTCAATTTATATTTTTCGAATTCCTGGAGCTGTTTTTTGCCAGTGCTTTCTGCGCAGCCTGGACTGATTCCTTAAGTAGCGTTGATTCTTGATCATATGCTTGAGACTTCCACGGATGCCAGTCCCTCGGAGGCTGAGTGCTACCTTTAGGTTCTACTACTGGGGAGAGCTGGTTCCCATCAACACACTTTTCCAAGATTCATTTCTTAATGCTGCCACTTGAAATGGTTGAACACTGACCATTTCTTCTGATAAAGTGACTGTGTATTCCTTCCATCTTCTTCTTCTTTTTTTTTTT
>NW_006408572.1:503818-534397 GCF_000296735.1 Chrysochloris asiatica | reverse complement strand
CTTACTTCCCCTTCACGAATGTGGTCACCAATCAGAGCATGTATTCCTATTGAGTCATAGTCTTAGCGGGGGTTGGGGAGGGAGGGGATTGCTCTGAGGGGACGCGACCACTTGACTTGATGTCTCCTGGGCAAACAACTTGCTTGTTCTTGTAGTAATCAGTTGGACTGACTATATTGTTTTGTATTTTTCCAGTCAGTCTTTCTTTCAAGAAGTATCTTCTGTTCTTCTAGCCGCTCTAGGCTGGTCTGCTTGTCCTTTCAAGTGGAAATTTCCCACCTCAGAAGATTCTGGATGCTGTTCAGGATTCCACCTATGGTCTTATATAATACTGAGGCTCCACAGGAAGCCTCCTTCACTGGGCACGTTATAGTCCCATTTTAGGTATTCCAATCAGTTATAGGCAGAAGATGGACTTACAAGCTTTCTATGGTGGTATTTCTGGCTATACCTTTCTATCCCCCTCAAGTGTCTATTTTATAATGGTATGCCAGCGAAACCAAGATTCAAAAGACAGCCAAGCATCTTAACATTATTTCCCCATTCCAACCATGTCTCAATCCCTGTATCCCAGAGCCCTGTTGTTCCAAGGTTGTACATACATCATTATTTACCTCTGTCCCACTTAGCCCATGCAAACCTGCCTAATTGTTCTCCCATCTGCTTTGTTCTTCCATTCTCCTCCCCTTCTTGTATATTACCCACCTTCCTAGCACCCAAACTTTCCTGTTTCTATTCCCTACCCTGTGCTCCACCTTCCCCTACCTCCCCTAGCCCAACCCCCCACATCCCAGTAACCAGAAAAGAATTTCTCCCTTAAGTATGAGTTGTTTTTCTTAGTCTTTTACAGTAGTGGTCCTATGCAGTATTTCTTCTTTTGTGACTGACTAATTTCACTCAACATAATGTCCTCAAGGTTCACCCATGTTATGTGGTGGCTTTCAGCTTCCTTGTTATTCTTCAAGGTAGCATACTATTCCATTGTGTGTATATACCACAGTTTGTTTATCCATTCTTCAGCTGATGGGCACTTTGGCTGTCTCCATCTTTTTGCGATTGTAAATAGTGCTGCTATGAACATTGGTGTGCATACATCTACTCGTGTTACCCTTCCATCTTTTTTTGATACTTTCTGCATCATTCAACATTTTGCCTGTGGTAGTGGTGGTGGTTATGTGCCGTGGAGTCAGTTACGACTCATAGCGACTCTGTACATCTTCATAGGAGCAGAAAGCCTCACCTTTCTCCCACGGAACAGCTGATAGTTTCGAACTGCTGACCTTACAGTTCGCAGCCCTATTTGTAACCACTACGTTGTGTGCAATCGAGTTGGTTTAGACTTATAGAGACCCCATATAGGGTTTCTGAAGCTGCAAATTTTTATGAAAGCAGAAACCATCCCCTTTCTCATGCAGAGCGGCTGGTGGATTCAAACTTCTGACCTTGAATCATTCAATATTCCAAGTTGAGGTTTGAATTTTTGTTCAGTTCTTTCAGCTTGAGAAATGCTGAGTGTGTTCTTCTCTTTTCATTTCCTAATTCTAATATTGACTTGGTCTTCTCCAGCTGTCCTTTAAATTTTTCTGTTCAGCTCTTCTTCATTTCTTCTAGTCATTTAAGCTTTTTATACCTAAGAGCAAGTTTCAGAATCTCTTCTAACATCCACTTTGGTCTTTTCTTTCCATTTGTCTTTTTAATAACCTTTTGTTTTCTTTCTGTAGGATGTTCTTGATGTTATCCCACAACTCTTCTTATCTTTGGTCATTAGTGTCTAATGTATCAAATCTGCTATAAATTTAGGTGGGCTATATTCAAGGCTATATTTTGGCTCTGGTAGTCTTGGTTTAATATTTTTTAGCTTCAGCCTGAACTTGCATATGAGCAATTGGTCTGGTTTTGGCAGATGATATTAAGCTTGTCTATCATCTCTTCCCACAGATGTAGTCAACTTGGTTCCTGTGTATTCCATTTAGTGGTGTCCAGGTGTACAGTCACCTCTTATGTTGTTTAAAAAGGCATTTGAAATGAATAAGGCAATGGTCTTGCAAAACTCTGACGATGAGTATAAAATTATCCGTACTCTAGTTATATTAAAATGTCCATCCATGTCCATTGTTGATAAAACATCGAGCATGTATGTGAAATGATTCTGTAGCATAGACGAGTGACAGTGGATTATGTGGCAAATCATTTGCAAATCAGCCTACCTATGAAATAATCCACAACAGACTCGGGTTTCAAAAAGTTTGTACGAGATGGGTACTGAAACAACTCACAGAAGAGTTTGGACATCTGCAAACAAAATTTGGACTGATACATGAAGAAAAGTAGAAGTTTCTTTAAAGAGATGTTCATAGAAAAGCTGATGCCTAAACTTCCCATTAAACACAGGGACCTGCTATCCAAGGGTGTAGTGATCTTGCATGACAGTCCACACACTTCTGCCACACTGTTGACACTCTGCAAAAACTTTGTTTTGAGGTGTTAGAGCATCCTCCCGATAGTCCCAATCTTGCTGCATCGGACTTTCACCTGTTTGGTATCCTGAAAGCAGCATTTCGAGGACGGAGATTCTCCTCTGATGAAGACGTGAAGACAGCGGTGCATTTGTGGCTCACAGCTCAACCTAAAACATTTTTTAATAAGGGAATACGAAAGCTTGTTGCCAGAGGGACAAAGTATATTGAAAAGCAAGGTGATTATGTTGAAAATGATGTATCTGTCTTTTCTAAAAGGTGATTAAAATAAATTCTAAATCCAGAGTGCGGATAATTTTTAACCCACCCTCGTATCATGCCATCTCAGCATCATTTCTGTCACCAAAGCCATATTTTCCAATTACTGATCCTTATTCTTTGTTTCCAACACTCACATTGCAATCATCAGTAATTACCAAAACATTTTGATTGCATGTTTGATCAATTTCAAACTAAAGAAGTTGGTAGAATTCTTCTGTCTCATCATCACTGGCTTTAGTATTTGATGAGTAAATTTGAATAGTGGCATTAATTGGTCTTCCTTGTAGGATTTTATGCTAGGAATATGAATATTACCCTATCACAGACAGCACTGTACTTCAAGATCGATATTGAAATGTTCTTTTTGGTGATGAATGTGACACCATGCCTCTTTAATTTGCCATTCCTGGCATAGTAAACCATATGACTGTCTGCTTCAAAATGGCCAGTACCAGTCCAGTTCAGCTCACTAATGCCTAGAATATCTACATTTTATGTGGTCCATTTCATTTTTGACAATTTCCAATTCATATTCCTAGATTCATATATGTACATTCCACATTCTGATTATTAATGGATATTTGCGACTGTTTCTTCTTAATTTGAGTTGTGGCCCCCCCCACCCCATTAGCAATAAAGGTCCTGAAAGCTTTGCTCCATTTACATCATTATGGCCAACTCTACTTTAAGGAGGCAACTCATCCTCATTCATATTTTGAGTATCTTATAATAATCTAAGAGGCTCAACTTCGGTACTATATCTGACAATGTTCCGTTGCTATTCATAATGTTTTCATCTTCCAGCACTATATCTGGCAATGTTCCACTGCTATTCAAAAGGTTTTCTGTGGCTAATTATTCAGAAGTAGTCCATCTCTCTTTCTTTCAAGTCTGTCTTAGTCTGGAAGCTCCGCTGAAACCTGTCCAACTGTTGGTATCTAAAATACCATGGTATCACTTCCAAAACCACAACAACACACAAGCCACCAGAGTACAACAAATTGACAGATGATTGGTGGATACAAATATTTACTTCTTTAGAATTTGTCAGAACCAAGCCAAGGTTCTGTGGTTATCTCCTAGGATGGCCAGGTAAAAATGTTCTATCCACTACTACTACAACAATAAACTTTCCCCAACCAGACACATGAAAAATAACAATGGGCTAACAAAATATAAGATATGCCCTGTCTTACTTCAGATATATTTTTAGCACCTAAAACAGTACACATGGCAAGTGTGCATTAAACAATCCCTAAGTAAATGAATGATGTCACCACCTCTATCGCTAGTTAGTCCATTCACTAGACATCTGCAGGTCAATACACAAGACCCGAGAAGTGGCCCCAAACTCAATTATCCCCAGTACTACAATTCAGTTCAATTTAATTCATTTTATAGATATGTGATGATTCCTAGACATTGACCTTCTTGAAACACAGAAATAAAAAAATTTAAAAAGGTAGAAAAATTTTCACCATTACTGACTTATTTATTCATTATGATGTACTTCCAACCTGGGTAATAAACATTTTAACACGTATACTGGATCTTACTACTCCTTAAGTTTTTTAAGAAACAGCTAGGCTGAAGTAACAAACTAAGTCCCAATTTATTTTAGAATTTTTTAAAGAATATTTTCAAGACATATTTTCCTTTAAAAGACTCACAAAAGTATTAAGTTCATAAAGCACAGAGAACATAGAAAAGCCATCGTGTAACAATCTCTCTTAAGAAATAAGAGTTTTAAATTTGTATATTCACTAGCAGTAGCTAAGTGGGAAACTTATATTCAGGAAAGATTATTTCCAATCATAAAACAGGCTTACTGATAGAAATTTAAAAAAAACTTCATTCTCTTAACTTGCTAAATAAAGACAAGATCAAAGCAATGTGCTATAATCCAATCTACTGATAGGACAATAACTTACTTTCAAGCCACATGAGGGCTTGAAACATATGTTGGCCCTGTTAGCTTTATAACAATTATATACTGTTATTGAGCACTAGAATCAAAAGGATCCCTGGTGGCATCGTGGATTGAACATTGGGTTGTTGTTAGCTGAAAGGCTGGCAGTTAGAAATCACAAGTCAAAGTAGCCTTTTGCTAGAATGCACAAAGAATTTGGAGTATGGGTTTAGAGGTAAAAAGACACAAGTTCAAATCCAAGTTCAGCTGTTGTTTTTTATTATCACTAGCTGAAAGATATTCCACCAGCCATCAATCCTTAAAAAAGTATCTAAAACAATGAGTGGATAATTAAAAACTTTCTACCAGCAAATCTACTCCAAGGCATATAGAAACATATTCCCAACATCATTTGTTTAAAGCTCTGTGTCCGCTATTGAAATTGTTACTACCATTCAGTAGCAAAAAATTAGATGTTCAAACAATGTCCAATTACAAAATAGATAAATTGTGGTATAATCATATATTAGTATATGCATCAAATGACTATAACACAGTTGAACCTAACCATAGGGGAATCTCAAAGAAAATGTTGAGCCAAAAAGCAAGTTGCAAAATAGTAGGAAATTAAGAGTTGTTTAGGAATACAAACATCGACGGCACTTAACAACAACAACAACATGAGGAGGGAAGAAGGAAGATGCCACAGGACCTTCAGATGAACTGGTAATGATTTTGTTTTTAAACGGGGAAAAGCTACATGAGGTTTACTATATTATTCTTGATAGTTTCTTAGGAGTCCTAAACATTACCTAATTGTTAAAAAATAAATGGATAGCCTATAGTGAGCATGCTGTTGCTGTTGTTAAGTACGCTGAGTTGGTTCCAATTCATAACAACCCTGTATAGGTTTTCCAAGGAGCAGCTGGTGGATTTAAACTGCCATCTTGTGATTCGCAGTCCAGTGCTGATCCTACAGCGCCACACCAGAAGTCCATCGAAAGCATAAAATTAAAAAATAAGAATACATTTCCCATACATTGAAGATAGTTCAAAAAGAACCAAAATTAAAAATAGTTTTGATGATAAAAAATAATACATACTGTCTTATATTCCTATTAAATACCAGTAGTAGTATATATGCTACTAAAGAATTAAATGCTGCTAAGTGCCCTGGAGTTGGTTCCAACTCATAGGAGCCCCAGAATTTTAATAAGTTACTAAAAAAAAAATCCATGATTAAAAAAGAAAAATACCCAAATACACCAAATTATGTTGTTGTTATGTTGTTATGTGCCATCGAGTTGGTTCCGACCCATAGCGACCCTGTATAGGGTTTCCGAGGGTGTAAATCTTTACGGGAGTAGAAAGCCTCATCTTTCTCCTGCAGAGCAGCTGGTAGTTTCGAACTGCTGACCTTAAGGTTCGCAGCCCGATTCGTAACCACTACGCTACCAGAGCTCCTTATAACACCAAGTTATAGAGACTATATATTCTACCTTATTTCTTTTATATTAATGCTTTTAAAAAACATTATATACTTTAAGGCATAAGAGAGAATCTGGTAGTACCTATACCTGTCGCGTCTTCCATCTCGGGTACTGCTGTGGCTGTAACTTGTACACAATTTACTAAAGGAAACTAGTTTCAGGTCAAGTTCATTTTCCAACTGTCGAGCCTGTTTCCTGAGATCTTTAACAAAAGTATAAAAGCAAATAATTAGACACAAAAAAGGCCATCAGTTGATATGTATCTCACAAAACTATTCTGAAGAAAGCAAACTATAGAAATGATCAATTATTGGTCTAATTCACTCATAAAGAAAAGTGTTAATAGAACCCAAACACCCAGGAAAGCACATTAGTCATTTATTTAAGCCTCAGATGGGGGCTTGTAGAGGTGGGTGAAGAGTAGCAGCGAAGATATAAAATTTCAGCTTTATTCCTTTAAAAACAGCTAAAACAGCAATAAGTTGTTCTAACAGTCCTAAAATTATTTCTACAGTAATAATTGTGATTCTGTAATTCACAGGAAACAATAAGGAAGTACATATCACCAAGGAACTGAATATGGCTTATAGCCTGGCTAGCATTATATCAATTTACCAGCTAAATTTATAAAAAAGAAAACATTACTGTTATAACACGCATTTTGCTATTTACAGTCCAAAGTTTTATTAGGCTAATGAATTTGTTTTCTCCATAGTAGAATGACTTATTGATGGAATGTAAGGAAAAAATAAATGATCATTGGCAAAGATAAGAAAGTGTTTTTCACTGTGCTTACTAGAAGAAATGTAAGGAACCCTGGTGGTGTAGTGTGTTATGTGTTGAGCTGCTAACAAAAGGTCAGCAGTTCGAGTCCATAAGCTGCTCTGCAGTTCAAGATAAAGCTTTCTGCTTCCATAAAGATTTACAGCCACTGAAACTCTATACACGGTCACTATGAGTCAGAACTGATTCAAGGGCACACCACCACCACCACCACCAGGAGAAACTGAAAGAAACAATAAAAAATGTGCTACCAATGAAATCAAATATAATGGCAATAGTAACTGTAAGTTTTTTAAGTGAAACTAACAAGCAAACAGAGAAACTGGCATGGTAAACTTACTTCTAAAGTTGCTGAGTGAGAGAAGACAGTCTAGAAACCCACATGTAAAGCAATTACTCTCATTCATGGTGAAATGTTAAAATAAAACTAGAAAGGGAGGAGTCCTGGCATGGCATTGTAGGATAAGCAATGGACAGCTAATGGCAAGGTCGGCAGTTCAAACCCACCAGCTGTTCCTTGGAAACTTTATATAGGGTGTCACTCAGTAAGAACCGAATCCACAGCACTTAACAACATAGGAAGGAATAGTGTAATGATGTTATCTTTCAGGTTAAAAGGGATACAAACAGCATTTCAATATACTTACTATCAGAAGCAGAAAGCAAAATAATAAAGTGGAGCTTACCTGCCCACAAACCAAATCCCAGCTCAGCCATTCACTAGTTGAGATTATTGGCAATCTATTTAACCTATGACACTCAGCTTTTTGTCTTTTAAATCCTTAAATTCAGAGTTTTTCTATGTATTAGTAATCATGTGCTTAAAGTAAATGGCACACGGTTGGTTGTCAATAATGAACAGTGCTTTGACAATCCACATCCTAATGACTAGTACTAAAGATAGCAGTAACCACATCTATGGAATTTAAAATGACTGATTTCAAAACGTTTCCTAGCTAATAATCATTTCAAAGGGCATTTTAATGCATGTTTTAAACTAATGATAAGCATGATTCTCAGTAACTTTTGTAATTGTCTTTTCGAATCAAAAGCATTTTGAAAGTATGACAAGTATGGAAGGACTTAGAATTAAACTTCTATAGACCAGATGACTGGGTTGTGTTTTTTTTTTTAAGCACAGTTTCGTTCTTGCATACACATACTTTCGGGGTTTCCAGAGGCTTCACTGGAGAATAACAGGAAATAAGTCAAAAATGGGAAAGTGATTCAGAGAGTAGTTTTAATGTTGCAGTACAGCAAAGAGACAACTGAAAAGAAAAGGTGAGGCTATTCTGGTCTTTGGTGATCATCATTGCACACGAAGGAGTTTGACATGAGCCCACTACACGCACTTGTCAAACCACACTGGTTCTCTCAACTTTCCCTTTTTAAACAAATCCGATCCTAGGATCCTGGGCAGCCGATAAAGTTACTTCCTCTGCCTTTAAACATGACTGACATCCATCCAATCCTCGAAGTGCTAGCCTGATGCAGCCAAGGGGACCAAATAAGAGACATTCCACTCATACAACTTCCCCCGATGGACTAGACTAACAAATTTCCCTTCCTAACTCTTTTCTCTTTTCCTAATCAGTTTTTTTTTTTCCCACTAATAACCTTATCACCAAGGCACAAATTTCACCGGCTTGTAGCCGTTTTCTCTTACCGTGCACACCCCATACCCTTACCTCCGAATTCTCTTTCAGAGACTCAGGGCTCTTTTCCTTTTGGTCCTCTCTCCTCCTTCCCTGCTCAAACCCTACCTCGGGTCCCGATCACCTAGCCGGGGCAGGAGCCTCTGAAGCCAGCCAGCCCCCAGGCCCAGAACGTTCAGTCCGCAGCTCCCAGGCCCCCGGGTTCCTACCAGACAAGTCCGCCCCTCAACTCGGCCGCTTCGGAGGACCTACTATCGTCTCTGCCGCTTCCCCCAAGACCCGTCCTCATTCAGCCCTCTGCTCCCCTGCGGAACCACACGGCAGCCTCACTCTCACCTTCCCAGTAATTGCTGGTTCCTGCCGCCATTTTTGTTGTCCAACGTCAGTTGGAATAGTAGAGTAGAGGCGATGCGAGCCAGAGAGCCACCTCCACGCCTTCTTCTGCCCTGAACGCAAGGGCCGATGGGACATGTGAGCCTCCGCAGACATTGTCACCTAGTGGTCAATTCGTTATCTTACAGCTTTTGACGAGTTGTAAAGGTGCCTGCGATATGTAGATGATACAACCTTGCTTGCTGAAAGTGAAGAGGATTTAAAACATTTACTGATAAAGATCAAAGAGCACAGCCTTCAGTATGGCTTACATCACAATGTAAAGAAAACAAAAATTCTCACCACTGGACCAATAAACAACATTCTTATCAACGGAGAAAAGATTGAAGTTGTCAAGGAGTTCATTCTTCTTGGATCAACTATCAACATTCAAGGAAGCAGCAGTCAAGAAATCAAAGTACGTATTGCGTTAGGCAAATCTGCTGCACAAGACCTTTTTAAAGTGTTGAAGAGCAAAGATGTCAACTTGAGGACTAAGGTGAACCTGACCCAAGCCATGGTATTTTCAATAAACTCATATGCATGTGAAAGCTGGACAGTGAATAAGGAAGACCATAGAAGAACTGATGCCTTTGAGTCACAGTGTTGGAGGAGAATATTGAAAGTGCCATGGGCTGCCAAAAGAACCAATAGATCCGTTTTGGAAGAAGTGCAGCCAGAGTGCGCCTTGGAGACCAAGATGGCCAAACTTCGTCTCTCATACTTTGTACATATTGTCAGGAGGGACCCATCACTGAAGAAGGATATCATATTTGGTAAGGTGGAGGGTCAGAGAAAAAGAGGAAGACCCCCAATGAGATGGATTGACCAAGTGGCAGCATCGATGGACTCAAGCGTGGCAACAGTAGTGAGGTTGACCCAGGATCCGGCAGTGTTTCGTTCTGCTGTGCATAAGGTCGCTATGGGTCGGTACCGACTCGATGGAATCTAACAACAACATAAGGTGCCTTCGAGTCCTGATGTGGCGCTGTGAGTTAATGTGCCAGACTGCAAAGACGTTTGAACTGCAAGGTCGGTGGTTCGAGCACACCAGCTGCTCTTCGGAAACCCTATGAGTTGGAACCGACTCGACAGCACTTAACAACAACAAGATGCCTTCGAGTGATTCCAGGTCCGACTCATAGAGACCCGTATAGGGTTTCTGAGGCTTTAAATCTTCGCGGGAGCAGAAATCCTCCTTCAACTTTAGCAACGGATACTTCCAGGACTCTTTCATGTGCTCTCCTTGCCACAAAACTTCATCGTCATCCTCAAAGACAACCCTCTTTCAGAGAATACTTATTTGACTGAGAAGCGAGTTATCCTCAGCCGAAACTTCAACGTCCCTGGCCTTCTTTCATAATTTAGATAAAGATCCTTCTTCCCTTTTCAGTGCCAAAGGCCAATCCTTCCAACCTTGTCTCGGCCTGGGCGCCATCATCTATATTGTTGGCATATGTGGCGCCTTAGGACAAAGCGCTGGACCTTAAGGTCGGCAGTTCAAACCCACCAAGAGCTCCTCAGTAATTCTATACAGGGTCGCTATGAATCGGAACCGACTCAACAGCGCACAACATGATCTCCTTTGACTGTTTTTCCTGTTTCACAGTAGTTATGGTCCCAGCCCTCTTTCCCTTCCAGCCACCAAATAGAAATTATATTGTTATATGGCGGTGACCCTAAGTCAACAGAACCAAACACAAGCTGGTGCTCTGCCATCCTCACAATTATTGCTATGCTTAAGCCCATTGCTGAGGGGCTATCGTTCAGCAATGTTCCACTGCTATTCATAAGGTTTTCTTTCACCTGCCAGTGTTTTTCAAAAGCAGATTGCCAGGTACTTCTTCCCAGACTGTCTTAGTCTGGAAGATCTGTTGAAACCATGGGTGACTGTCCTGGCACTTGAATTACTGGTGGCACTTGAAATCTAGCAACACATAAGCCACCACAGTATGACAAATTGACAGGTTAAGTGGTGGAACTGAAACTACCTCTGGTAAAACCCTTTTTTTTGTTGATAGTTATTGTTCAGTCAATTTCTGACTCATGGTAACCCCATGTGTGCTGAGTAGAACTGCTCCACAGGACTTTTAAGGATGCGATCCTTCCAAAGAGATCATCATCAAGCCTTTGCCTCCTGGGTACCACTCAGTGCCTTCAGTTCAAACGTTTCTGCTAGGAGCTATTTGCACCACGCTGGGATTCTTAAAGTCCTTTAATCCTCTCTCATGTTTAATAATTATATTTTTTATTGCGACAGCATTAACCATGTTGTAATTTTTACTTTAACTGTCAAGCATTATTTAGAAAATTCAGGAGAAGGAAAGCCAATATTGTTTATTTATATTTTTACTTATTCCATTGTTCTTCCTTGCTTTCTGATCTTCCAAGATTCCTTCTTTTATCTTTTTTTGTTTCAAGAACTCCCTTCAGTTGTTCCTTTAGTAGGATAGCTAGTGATATGCTTATATTCGCTTAGTTTTTCTTCATTGTGAAGCATTAACAGGACTGTGACTGTAAAAACTTGGAAATCTAACAAGGAGATTGGTTGGTTTTGCCATCCTGCTACGTATAAAATGTGTCACCACCTCACAAGCAGGAGGGGGAATCTCAAGTGAGATGAGCCAGGAGTGAAGCATGTCTTTTGGATCTTTCGATCCCTGCTCAATCCCAGGACAGAAAACCATGGTACCAAAGAACTTGGTACAGAGAAGTTGCAGAAGAACAGTAGCAACAGAACCAAGAACACAAAACGTAGTGGTAAGCTTCCCAGTTCATAGAGCAAATACAAGTTTTGGGCAGGAGGCTTGCTTGTGGAGTGGGGTGCCTCCAGGTACTTAATCTGGGGATCTAGAGGCCCTTTGGGCTGAGGCTTATGATGGAATGCCTAGTCCTTCCAGTCAGCCTTAGTCTAAGGTATCACCAGTGCTAAGAGAGCTTTGTAACATTGCCCAAGTGCGACATTGGCCAAAGTGCTTCTTGACTGAGGGGCGGAGAAACCTGCCCGTGGATACACCTGAGGACAGGCTATCCTGAACAAAGAACTGTGTCTTAGTTATTTTTTGATCCTGAGTTGTAACCTGTTGACTTCTCTAATAAACCTCATAATTGTATCATCTGTGAGTACTGTGTGGTCAGTCTGTCACCACTCTTCTGTGTTGCTGTGATTCTGGAAGTTATGCCATGGGTATTCTAAATACTAGGAGGGTCACCTATGGTAGACAGGTTTCAGCTAAGCTTCCAGATGAAGACAGACTAAGAAGAAGGAGAGAGGGAATACTTCTGAATATTTAGCCACTGAAAATGTTATAATTAGCAGTGGAACACTGTCAGAATGTTGACTATTGAAACATGATGAAGAGCACCAGGATACTGTTAGATATATAGTGCTGGAAGATGAGCCCCTCGGGTTGGAAGGCACAAAAAAAAATAAAATGAGGAAGAGCTGCCTCCTCAAAGTAGAGTGGACCGTGAATGGAGTAAAGCCTTTGGGACCGTCATTTGCTGATGGGACACAATTCAAAATGAAGAGAAACAGCTGTAAACATCTATTAATAATTGGAACATGGAATGTATGAAGTGTGAATCTAGGGAAATTGAAAATGGTAAAAAATGAAATGGAATGCATAAACATCAATATCCCAGGCATTAGTGAGCTGAAATGGACTAATATTGGCCATCTTGAATCTGACAAACACATGGTTTACTAAGCCAGAAATGACAAAATGAGGAGGAATGGCATCACACTCATCATCAAAAAGAACATATCAAGATCCACCTTGAAGTATAACACTGTGATAGGATAATATCCATACACCTACAAGGAAGACCAATTAATACCACTATTACTCAAATTTATGCACCAACCACTCAAGCCAGTGATGATGAATTCTACCAACTTCTTGAGTCTGAAATTGATCCAACATGTGATCAAGATGTATTGTTAATTACTGGTAGTTGGAATGCAAAGGTTAGAAACAAAGAGGAAGGATCAGTAGTTGGAAAATAAATATGCCCTTGGTGAAAGGAACAGTGCTGGAGATCGCATGATAGAATTTTGCAAGACCAATGACTTCTTCATTGCAAGTACCTTTGTTAAACAATATAAAAGATAACTACCCACATGAACCTCACTAGATGGAATACATAAAAATCATACTGACTACATCTGTGGAAAGAGACGGTGGAAAAGCTCAATTATTATTAGCCAAAACAAGGCCAGGGGCAGACTATGGAATGGACCATCAATTGCTCATATGCAAGGTCAGGACAGAATACTCCTTTGAAATCAAGCTGGCCAGACTTTTTCTCTCATACATACTTTGGACATGTTATCAGGAGGGACCAGCCTCTGGAGAAGGATATCATGTTTGGTAAAATGGAGGGTCCGAAGAAATGAGGAAGACCCCCAACGAGATGGCTGGTACAGTAGCAGCAGCAATGGGCTGAAACATATCATTGATTTTGAGGTTGGTGCAGGACCGGGCAGTGTTTCAT
Source organism: Chrysochloris asiatica (assembly GCF_000296735.1). Classification (NCBI taxonomy): domain Eukaryota; kingdom Metazoa; phylum Chordata; class Mammalia; order Afrosoricida; family Chrysochloridae; genus Chrysochloris; species Chrysochloris asiatica. The sequence continues at coordinate 520,953 of NW_006408572.1, read as the reverse complement.
TCTATTGTATATAGGGTCGCTATGAGTCGGTACCAACTAGATAGCACCTACCAACAACAACTGTGTGGTGATTCCAATGAATTAAAGAACCCAGCTGAGAAGTAGAGGGTGCTATAGGAGGAGCAGTTGGTATAAGAATTGGTAGGAAAGGTTGGAGTGTAGAGGCATGTCTGACCTCAATCTCACATAATCATTCTTGGGTTGATACTGAGTTTGATTCTCTCCCCTGGTGAAGTAAGAGGTGGTTAGATGTTGCTCCCACACTTTTTTTTTTTTTTTTTCACATTTTCCATTATTTGTACAATATTGTTTTTTAAACTTTTATTTATTTAATACAAACTTTTATTGTGAATCAAGTGATAGTTTAATAGATTTTGTACTCAACATATCATATTTTGCTTCATTGCAATGATTACAATCCCTTCTATTCCCTGGTTGTTTTTTTACAATGTTCATTTGTATAGTTTGTCAGATATAGAATTTAGGGTCAACAGTTCTATTTTTAAGTTTTTACAGCACCTGAAAAATGATGTGTCATTTACTTCCAACCTCTATGATTCTGATGAGAAATTGGTTATTATTCAAATTGTTGTCCCCCTTTACCTTTTCAGAAGATTTATTCTGATGGATCTTTGACTAGATTTCTCAGAGTTTAAACAGTATAAACTCTGAGAAATCTAGCCAAAGTTTTTTTTTTTTTTTTAATCTAGATTTTGCTCAGTTTCTTGAATGTAGGGTTTATGTCATTTACAAATTTTGGGAAATTTTCAGTCATTACTTTTTTTGAATACTTTTTCTGTTCCATCTGCTTTCTCCTCTCCTTCTGAGACTGATAACAAGGGCAGTAGACCTTTGTTCCATGAGTCTTGGAGGCTCTGCTAATTTTCCCTCCCAGTCTATCTTTCTCTTTCAGATTGGGTCATTTCTATTGCTTTATCTTCCAGTTGACTGATTTTATCCTGTCTCCTCTATTCTGTACTTTAGCTCATCCACTGAACTTTTAAATTTCAATTATTATATTTTTCAGATCTGATATTTCCATTTGGCTTTATATAACTATTTCTTTGCCAAGACTGTTTTTCTCTATTTGTTTAAAACTTGTTTGTAGTTGCTTATTGAAGTATTTTAATTATTTAAAAAATGAGTCAACACTGATTAATGGTGGCTCCACGTGTATCAGAGTAGAACCTCTGTAAGATTTTTAGTGGCTGATTTTCTGGAAGTCAATAAAGCCAGGCCTATTTCTACTTTAATGATTTGTTGTTTTGCTAAGTGCTATCTAGTCAGTTGACTCATAGCAACCCTGTACAGGGTTTTTGAGTAGTAACTGGTGGGTTTGACCCATCAACCTTACAGTTAGCAGTCCAGTGTTTATCCTGTAGCACCGCAGCAGGGCTCCCTTTAATGATGCTGTTGTGGTGAAGTGCTGCAGAGTCGATTCCAACTATAGCATTCCTCTGTAGTGTTTCTGAGGAGCAAATAAATGGTGGGTTTGAACTGCCGACTTTACGGTTATCCTATAACGGCACACCAGGACTCCCAAACATCTCTGTCATCCTGATGTTGGTATCTGTTGATTGTTTTTTCTTATTCAGTTTGAAATTTTGAATCTTGGATATTTTAGCCATTATGAGCCTCTGAATCTTACTTAAATCTTCTGTTTCAGCAGGCCTTTTCTGCCAGGAGAGTGGGGTGATTGATTGCCTTGTTACTGCCAAGTAGGAATGGAAATCTTGGCCTCCACTGGTACCCCGGGTATATGTGGGGGCCCTCATAGCAAATTCTCCACTGGCATCTCAGCAGGGGCCTTATTACCACCGGGAAGTGGTAAAAGCCCTGGATCGCTGCTTGACACCATCTATGTAGAAGGGAAGGAGTACTTCACTGCAGTAATGTTATGGATTAAATGTGTCCCCAATGTGTTGTAAATCCTAGCATTTACGCTTTTGGTTCATGGAATCCTGGTGACACTGTGGGTTACGCATTGGGTTGAAAGGTTGGCAGTCCAAACCCACCAGTTGCTTTCATGAAGATTTACAGTCTTGGAGACCCTTTCTAGGGTCGCTGAGTCAGAACAGACTTGGCGGCAATGGGTTTGGTTTTGGGTTTTATGCCTCTGGTTGTAATTGCACTTGGGAAGGTGTTTGTCTTTGTTAGGTAGGGTGCGTCTTGAATCATTCTCTTTCAAATAGGGAGCAGAGTGCAGAGATGAAGGAAGAGAGATACTATGACACAGGGAGAGTGCTCAGAAGCAGAAACTTTGAAGAGACCAAAGACCAAACCTTCCCCTAGAACCAGCATCCTGAATGTGGCCTCTCGCCTTCTAAGCTGTGAGAAAAATCCTTATTTGTTAAACTTATCCATTTGTGGTATTTCTGTTATAGCACTGGTGGTGGTGTAAATCTTTGCAGGAGCAGTAAGATTCATATTTCTTCCATGGAATGGCTGGTAGTTTCTGACTGCTGACTTTGAAGTTAGCAGCCCGACTTGTTACCACTACGCTACCAGAGCTCCTTGTTATAGCACTAGTAGGTAACGAAGACAAGCCAGGTGATGGTGGCAGTCGTGGTTCCCACTCAGCATTTGCTGACAGCTGGGGAGTGGGCTTCAGTTATTTCTGTGGCATTTGGATGGAGTTGTGTAGTTTTCATCTAAAATCATTCTGTCTTGTTAGGTAAGTTACCCCTTTCTTTGTCCTTTGGCTAGAAACAACAGGCTTTTCTTTAGGCTGTTTTGGTCTACATCTTTAAGCATTTTCCATGTTTCCAGTACCCATTATGAGGTAGCACAAAAACAAAAAGAAAACCCAGGTCTCTAATACCACTCCTTTGTTGGCTCTTGAGATCCTAGTTGGACTGTTGTCTTCTCACTACCCTTCAGAGACTGTTTTTACTTTACACATAATGTCCAGATGGAATAGAGAAAAGCCCATCTACTCCATCTTGTCCGGGAGCAAAAATCTCCATTAAAGTTTTTAAAAATAGATTTTAATTTTCTGATGAGTCAGTGAAAAGGAGGAAGGCCCTAAATGAGACTGACAGGCACAATAGCTGAAACAATTGGCTCAAACATAGCATTGATTGTGAGGATGGTACACAACCATGCAGTGTTTGGTTCTGTTGGATTCTGGGTCACTATGAGTTGGAACCCACTTAATGGCACCTTAACAAGTATCTTCTGTAATTTTTCATCTAGTCTTTTACTTTTTAAATGTATTCACCATCATTACTTTTAAGTTTCTGACTGATAACTCAAAACTAATATCTTTGTTCTTGATTTAAGAAAAATCATTCAATCTTCTCTGATGTTAAGTGGTTAAGTGCCATCAAGTTAGTTTCAACTAAGTAAGGAAAATGAAGCTGGTTACCATGATTTCAATGGAGTCAAATGCTCCTATATTAAACTCTTCATTAGCATTATTTAATTCCCACTACAATCCAACTGGGATTGTTCTTTACCTAGTAGAGAAATTGGGACTTAGAGAAGGTTAGAAAGTCATGCAATACAAGGTCACACAGGAAGCAAACCAAGAATTAATCTTAGATTGCTCCAACTCCAAAGTCCATGTTGGAGCCTGTATGCTTCCTCTAGAGCACAGACTTTCTTTATAGAGGAACCAATCACTACTGAAGTGTAACTCATTTCTATTTTTATTTTTCTTCATTGGACTTAGTTCCTTGTCTCTTCCATAAATTTGCTTTTTCAATTCCTATTGGATTCATAGTTATCACTCAACTGATGCAAAGTGAAATTCAGGTGATACTGAGTTCATCATTACGTAAAGTGCCAGAATATACCTGAATAAGAGAACATAGTTTTTAACAAGTTTAGAATGGGAACACCAATCAGTCTTATATCATATGATTATTTGAAAACAGTTTTACTTTGAATCAGTTAATGAAGACAGAAATAATTTACCAGTAACAGCTGTATTCTTCGCCTGGCAATATGAAGTGCCTTCCAAAAGTTCATGGAAAGTAGATTTTATGAAAAAACTATACAAGGACTTCATATATGTTTTGCACCAAAATATAGTCATATTAACTTGTTATGTCTGAACAGGATCTAGTTTGAGGCACTTAGAAAGAGATCAGTTTAGAAAGAGCCCCTCTCAGAGCAATAACAAACATAAAATTTATGAGGACCATGTCCTAGAGAAATCAGCAGTTTACAAGTGAATGACTATTTTAATGGACAAGACAATGTTGAAGTTGAAGCCTGCAACAGCAGACTATCCCCATCAACCTGTGAGGAAACAATCTAGTTCGTGCCCTAATGGACAGGGACCACAATTAACAGCAGAAACAGCCATCAACATCACAGACATCTCAAATGGCACAGCTTACACAATTCTGACTTAAAAAATATAAAGCTGTGCAAACTTTCCATTCACCCAGATCAGCTGCACAGAAAATCATTTCTTGGAAGAAATGTAACAGGAGATGAAACATGGCTTTACCTGTATGATCTTGAAGACAAAGTACAATCAAAGCAATGGCTCCCAAGAGGTGGAAGTGATCCAGTCAAAGCAAAAGCAAGATTTTTTTTAAACTCAAGGCATTTTCTTGTTGTCTTTCTAGAGACCAAAGAATGATAACATCAGCTTATATTACAAAAGTGTTTTGAGAAAGTTAACCAAAGTTTTAACAGAAAACGTCCAGGAAAGCTTCACCAGAGCCCGACTTCACCATGCCAATGCTCCTGCCTCTTCCTCTCTTCAAGCAAGGTTAAATTTTTTAGTTTCTATGGGAAATTATTAGGTATCCACCTTATAGTCCTGATTTGGCTCATTCTGACTTACTTCCTAATCATAAAATCTTTAAAGGGCACACTTTTTTTTTTAGTTACTAATATACAAAAGACTGAATTGACAGGGCTAAATTCTCAGGACACTCTGTTCTTTAGGGATGGACTGAATGGCTGGTATAATGGTTTACAAAAGTGTCTTGACCTTGATGGAGCGTATGTTGAGAAATAAAATTTATATTTTTACCTTTTAATTCCATTTTTCCCCATGAACTGCTTGACGTTGTTACCCTATAGGATAGAAAAACTAAATATACTAAAACACTAAATATCAAATCATTTTCAAATTGAAATTAAACCTTTTTCCAGTCTATTGTTAAGTGCCATCGAGTCAATTACGACTCATAGCGACCCTGTATGGGGTTTCCAAGGAGCGACTGGTAAGCTTGAACCACCAACCTTGTGGTTCAAACCACCCTTGCAGTCCAGCGCATTATCCCACAGCACCACACAGGACTCCTTTTCTGGTCTACTGCTTTTGAAAAAAGATTATGAGACAAAACACAAAGACAAACATCATAAAATAACTTTTATACAGGATTAGTAGATATGTTTACATATAAAAACCAGAAAGAACCTCATTACAGTTGGATTTCACATATATTACACAGATTGACTTTTTAAAACTACTATTCAACTCCCTTTTAAAAATTTCATATTGAAGGCACAGTACATGTAATAAGCCAAGAACTGAAGCACTTGAGATGAATGGACTTCGGGTACATCATACATATAAGTAACTACAGATTGTTATTAAGCTGGGGAGACTCATTCTGGGGGAGGGGGAACAACATAGAGAGGTGAAAAGGATTTTTAATCTGAGTATGAAAACACCATGTCATACCTCCAGAAAATCTGCAGTATGGTCAGCAAAGAATGTAGGTAATACATTCATATGCTGTAACCATAATCACATGGTTTATATAATTTATATCCAATTGCCTCAAAATTGTAACCTACGTTTTATTTCATAACATACTCTGTCAAATCAAAATCAACCAGAACAATGTTCTGAAAGTCAAGTGGAATGTTTGTTAATTATTGCTAAAATAGGAGAAATAGCTGTTGGGTGAGATTTCTTCATGAACTGGAAATCTAGTTCAGTTGACATTAATCAAGTACCCTAATCATTCTATAAAAATCTGCTTTAACTAAAATGAATCAGAGAGCCAAAGAGTTACATCCAAACAGTTGGAAAATAAAAAATTAGCGAACATCAACCATAGTGGAAGTATAGGGAAAATGTCAGCTTGCTACTGTTTAGAACAATTCCACCAGAGAACTAGAAGATTACAGCATTCATAGTTAAGAAGCTTTTAATACAGCAGGGATAAAACCAGGCACAAGTGCATTTCTGAAAACAAGAAGATAAAACTAATTAAAGTTGAGAATAAATGGAATACTGAGAGTAAATGGAGGATCAGATGATGATTACTGAATAAACCTACTGTTAGCTCAGGTACACAGTAAACTTAGTCAAATGCGAAGCCTTCAAAAAGTCTGAGTGTAGAAATTCAATTATCTTTTAATTTAATTTTTTCAGGAATATTTTGAAGTACCCTATTTACTTGTCAACTCATAATTTAGCTTTTAAGGTCAATATTCATTAATTTAGCAAGTGAATCAATTGCACTGGGCAAAATGCACATTTCTTTCTGGAGGATGACTAAATCCAAGACAAATTCTCTTCAATGAGAATTTGAAGCATTCCTCAACTGGACAGGATCCCAATCACTACCCAAGTACTCTGCAAAATACGTCAAAACTGAAGGGTCTTTCCTTCTGGAATTACTTGGGCCCATCCTACTGAACTATATAATCAATGTAAGAACATTTACACAGGCAGACACTTTGAGCACCACCTCTTCAATCACTTTGATTTTATTAAGGAGCTGGGAGGTAAGAGAGCTTACAGATGATCACCAGGACAAAAACCATGCCTTGTGAGTAAAGAAAGGCACAATCCAAGTTTGGGTAAAGTTCTTAATACTGCGATACTTGCCTCCATGACTCCAAGGAAATAGAAAGCCTCTAGAAAAACACTGAAGAAATACGCTTCTCATACCATATGGCTTCAATGTCTAGGCAGTTAATGTGATCTAATCTAAATAGATTAGATCCTCAAAAAACAGACAATGCAGGGCTGAGAACACAGACGTAGTAGTCATGGATCCTGTACATTCATGTTAATAGGTAACACAGGTTAAGAAGGCCTTGTTTTCCAGCACAATGCATTATTTGGAAATTCATTCAAGATTCAAGAGTTACAACAGCACAGTTTGGCTTTCACCTCAGGAAAAAATCACTAACCATTAAAAGAACCATTTGTTTGTTTGTTTTTAAACAAATTTTTCATACCTTAAGGACAAGGCCTCTAGCCACTGAGATGTACAATTAAAGAAAGGTATGTTTAATTCAAGCAAGAAATAATTTTAAAAGATACCCTGCAGTAAAGACCAATATTAATAAAGGCTGTCACATCAACTTTGTTTCAGTTCTAGCAGAACTATTCCCAGCAAATTAGCCACTCTAAGGCCCCTTCTGGGTTTTCTGACTTGAGAGCACCCCCACCATAAAACTCCCTCAAAGAAAATGTAAGTATTATGAGGAGAAGTGAAATCATGTATTTTTCATAAACGATTAGCACCCCACAAACTCTGTTCTGGACATATGGTGGGGTGAGAGGGAGGTGGCAGGGGCTCAGTATTTAGAATTGCTATTACCAGGATTAATACTACAATGGCTTAACCTTGAATCACTCAAATTTATCACAGATACTCATTAACAAATGTCATGACCTCATTATGCCTGCTAAATCAAATCTCTTTTTATAAACTACTTTGGATGCATGCTACACAAAACTTTGTTGAATGCCCTAGGTGGGTGGTAAACCACTCCCCATGAAAGCTTTGGGATGACTGATACATTAATTAATATAAAATACAATTTGAGAAGATGAGAGGAAGTTTTTGATCTCCTGATTTAGTATAAGTCAAGCAGCAAGTTGGCTGTTAAGACATTCAAAGGTATTAAACCATTAGATCACTGTTAAGACTCATACTTACAGAAAGCATCACTTTCATTGAATAGCATGATTAAACAGACACAATAAAATGCATATCTTTCAGGCCTTTGTAATAAACAGTGTTATATCACATGGCAGTCCATAGTTTACTTTTTTTCTTTTAATGTAGGGAGCCATAATTAATGCTTTCAAAGGGATTTTTAACAAAAATGGTTTATCAAAAAGAGTCTGTCAAATTTAAGACAAGAAAACCAATCATTTGCAGAGGCCTTTGTGAATAGGGCTGGCCACACTATTTCACAAACAGCACAATATTTCAGGCTTGGGCTGGAGCATGAAGTGTAGGTATTTCATGATCAAATATTAGTTAAGAATGTGCACATCAGTTTCTTCCATCCTTCCATATGTTTTCAGTAGGATTCAGATCTTGCAGATTTCTGAGTATCTGAAAACCGTTAGTGTACGACATAGAAAATGGTTCAAATTTAGGAAATACTAACTAAGGAATTAGGCATTCCTAGCATAAACTAGTGCTTCAAGGATAAAAGCAGCAGCACCTGTGGGTTTTCACCAAGTGAAAAGATTAGGCAACATGAGTTTTAGCTGTTGCTAGATCTTCCTCTCAGCTCCACTCAAATGGACAGTTAGATTTTTCACAACAAAGTCAACAGATTCTCCCTTAAAATGGGGAGGTTGAGAATTTTGCTAAACCTTACAAGAGAGGTAGTGAAATCCTGCTTACAGCATAGCCCACCAGTTCTGATATAGCCTTGGAACATCTAGAAAGCCAAAGCAGAAGCCCATTTATCAATTTCCTAATGTATATATTTAAAAATCAATTCAGCCTCCATTAAACCTGAAAAACAAGAGAAACTCCACAACTAGAGAAAAGTACTCCTCTGTAGGTTGAGAAAACCTTGAGTTTTTAAAGCTTTATGTCAGATTCTGACTGCTCTCCCTGCCTTAATGTTGCTGGATTCTTTTGGCCATTTAAAATAAAGATGAAAAAAAAAAAAGCTAGAGCCACTAGTAAACACCTGATGTGCAAAATACAACACCCACTAGTTGGCTTTATGCAGTTATTACATAAACTCCAAATAGTTCATTTTAAATTAAAAAGAAAAACAAAGTGGCTGTCCCACCTCTGCTGCATAAATAGAAATCAGGTAATTTCTTAAAAGGTAAGAGTACTTTAAGGACGGAAGTTCAAAATTGCCTATCAAATTCATGAAAATACAAATTTAGCAAGTTAACTTCCCAGAACTCTTTGAAGAAGCAAGATAATCTCTCTTCTTAAACGCAGTGTCTCCCAAGAGAAACTGTAATTTTACTTAGTACTTATGCTGGGAGATATGCAGAGTTGTGTGTTTCAATGTTTGCTAGAATACAATGTTTCCTCTTCAGTGTCCGTTTCATCTTGGAACTCATGGCTTAAAAGGGATTTCTTTGAGCCGGTTGACATCATGCGAATTTCATCTTCATACTCATCATGATGCTGTCTGAGCCGATGAAAGCCATCCTTGTGTCTGTTAGACTTGATGGAGCAGATGCACCAAATAATGCAAGCTGTTAAGATCAATGCTGACATGGTGGCACCTGCCAAAAAATAACCACCATGTGAGTGGCTTTACACATATAGACAGATATTTACAATGACAATTTTGTATGTTCCTCATTTTATTTTGACTTCATACACTTGAAAAAACTTTTTATTATTATAGAAGCAGAGCAAAATGAGAAAATACATATACACAAAAATACAAAAACAATCCACATCTTCAGATTACCCAGAGACCACCTTTAATAACTCCAGGGCATACTTCTCCAGATCTTTCTTTGTGCATATGTATCATGGACTGAATTGTGTCCCCCCAGAATATGTGTCAGCTTGTCTGGGCCATGATTCTCAGTGGCTAGGCAGTTTTGTAATGATGTAATAATCCTCCCCCATGATGTGATCTGATGTGATGAACCTGTAAGGAGATTAGGGTGGGATGGAACCCCCCTTCCTCAGGTCACAGCCCTGACATAAGGGGAATTTTTTTCCCCGGGATGTGGACTACCTCATCTTTTATCTGACAAGAGATAAAAGAAGAGAGAGGAGCCAGCAGAGAGAGGGTCCTAGAGAGAAGAGCTCAGAATGGGATACATCTTTTGAACCTAGAGTTCCTGTGTTAGAAACCTCCTAGACTCAATGTCAAATATGCAAGGACACTACGCCCACAGATGTTGAAAGGAGACAAGGACTTTCCACCAGAAGAGAAATCTTCCCCTAGTGCTGACACTCTGAATTTGGGCTGTTAGCCCCCTAAACTGTGAGACATTCCTGTCTGTTAAAACCACCCACTTGTGTTTCTGTTATAGCAGCACTAGATCGCTAAAACAATATGTAAGAGTTGTCTTTTCCTTTCTTTTACAACAATGAAATCACAGTACATACTACTGTCCTGAATCTTTTCCCCCCAATTAATGATTTCTGCTTTTCCTTTCCAGTAAATTTCCAGCTCTTAAAAAGCCCTCATTTAAATATTTAATCATAAGGTTAACTATTAATATAAGAATCTTAGTAAAATTCCATCAGCTAGTGTGTGGCAGCAGATTTAAACCATGGTTGAATCCTAGATGCTGTTTTTAATCACTGAATTATTCACATTTTTATCTGGTTCAAGCTTCTTAACTTGAAACAATGCACAATAGGCACTAGGAGTTTGTTTTCCCTTAAGTCCATGTTGCACTGAGAAATAAACCAAAGTTCTCATGTCAAATAGTGATGCAAAAAGTATTTATTATTTAACCACATTTTCCTCCTCCTCCTAACTTTTCAGTAACAAAGAAACAGCACAAGTTAACACTGGAGAAAACAAGTATTTCCTCCTTCTGGGATCCTGGAAAAACAGAACTAGTAGCAGTCAAAACCCAAGGAATATACATATGATCTAACATAAAGCATTCATTCATTAAAACCCAGTGATAGGATAAATACTGGACTGCTAACCCCAAGGTTTGTGGTTCAAACTCACCAGCTGTTCCTTGGAAACTCTATAGAGGGTCATTATGAGCTAGAACCGACTCGACAGGACTTAATGACAACAGAAACATGTACAAACCAGAGTTCTAACTTCTTATTTGTATAGAGTTTATGCTTAGTGGGAGCTGCTGGGGACACAAACATTAACAGACACTCCACTACGAAGTGACAAGTTAGCCGTTTGAACACACCAGAGGCTCCTTGAAGAGAGCCTGGCAATCTCCTTTCAAAAGGTCAGTCTTGAAAGCCCTATGGAGCACTTCTACTCTGCACACCTGGGGTTGCCATGAATTGGAACTGACTTGACAGTAATAAACTGTTTCAGTGGAAGAGAATGATTATAGAGAAGTAAGTGACTAAGTATATACAAATTTCAGTTAGTGCTTAAGTACAGTAATGGAAAAAAGTGGGGCAGAGGTAGTACAGGATAGCATTTAACTTCAGTCACCAAGGAAGGCCTGTTGGTGGCAGTGATACTGGAGTATGCTGTTGTTATTAAGTGCCGTCGAGTCGGTTCTGACTCATAGCAACCCTGTGTTGGGTTTCCGAGGAGCAGTTGGTGGGTTTGAACTGCCGACCTTGTGTACAGACTACAGACAAGGAAAAATGAAGGGACAAGTCATGAAAACATATGGAAGGACACTCACTGTTCCAGGAAAATAAGGTTTAGATATGGAGTACATTAGAAGGAAAGCGATTAGCTTCAGGCGGATGTGGTCCACCCTCAAATAAATGTCAAGACTGACTTTAACTTCAACTACTAAAAATTAAGGTTGCTTTACCTGATACAGTTACCACAAGCTCCCTTGGCAAACCAAATATCCGGTTATCTGTGTCAAACACTATTACCACGGAACTAGCTGCGTCATGATGCACAAAGACCTATGAGGATAAAATGTCAAGAGTCATGAAAAAGTTTACTTAAAAATATAGAGTTGCTGTTCAATTCCTAGAGCCTTTATAGCAAACCAAGGAGATAATTCATTATTATTGAAAGTAAACAAAAAGCTAGAAAAGTTTCCCTTTTCTTGCCAAAGATAACATAATCAAGAGGTAATCAGACTTTCTAACAAAAGTTTCAAAGTAAAAATAGAAGTATGAGTATTATTAAACATATGAATTTACATGATGAGACTCAGTGTGAGTGTCTTACCTGTGAGTGTTGTTGCTGGTATCCGTCAGCGATAGCATTGATATTATGGAAACCAGGGGCTAATAGTACATGGAAATAGCCTCCCTCTTTCGTGTGTACTTTTATTCCTTCATTGAGAACAATGACTGCTTTAGAGACTGGTTTTCCAGTCTTATCTTTAACAAATCCATGAACTCCTTTATGAACCTGAGAAAAATGTTTAAAATATAAATTTGTATTTCATAATGCCAGGTATTCTAGAGGCAATAGCTTGAAGCATGAACAAAAAAGGAATGAGATTGGCTTATTCCTCCCTCCCAACTCTGACCTTGTTTGTGACACATTCACATTCACTGCTTCAGAGTCAGAGACACAGAGAGACAAGAAAAATGAGAACTTGATGTAGCCAAAGCTTAAGGCATTAAAGCCCAAGTCTTTTGCTATCTTCAGTAATTTACTTTTCTACCATACTGCCTACAGTAACTTTGTATGATATTCAAATTAAAGAACTGACAACACTCTTCGCCAAATTACTTAAATTACAGCAGTTTTAGATAAATGAATTCATGGTATCTACTCAGGTAATATAAAATGATCAGAAATCTCTTATTTACATACATTTAAAGTAAATAATGTAAGTTTCTGGTAAAAGATTAAGAAAATGTTTAGATAAAAGTTTTCATTGAACATCATCCTGGGGTTTGCTTTCAGTTGAAAGGGAAAGACTCACCTCAACCAACATGCTGAGAAGGGACTTTTTATTTTCTGCCCACAAGGAAGGGAGCTGTGCTGCACTGGGAAAGTAGCAGCAGCTTGTGTAGACGGTGATTTCTGGACAATGACCATAGGTGACACTATAATCCTGGGAGATATCATTCAAAAACAAAGGTGGGAAAATTAACAAGTCAAACTAAGAATGAGCTTGTATAATGCAACCACAGAAATCAATGGACTAAAAAGAAAACCAGGCAATGTAAACAAAAACACTTGAAAGCACTTTACGGCAAATACAAATAAAGCGCTCTGTATTATAATTAGTTACATGTGCCAGCTCCTAGCAGGTGGTGATTCCCTTGAGGACAGGGACTATGATCAAAGTGATATTTCCAGTGCTCCCTACAGTGCCTGGCAGGGAGAGAGCGTTTATTTGGGTTTGTTGGACAAATGAATGAATAAGTACACACAGAGGGCCAGCTTCCCTTGAAACCAAACCCTGGGCCTTCACTGCTGTGCTTGGACATACTGATGTAGAAGCACAGGACTAGCCCTCTGAGAACTGACGCTGGAGCTTGCTCCACAACAGTCATTGCCTGTAGTGTAGCATTTATGTAGGCACAGAAATTGTGTGGATGGGTTCAAAACATTATTTGCCTTCATTCTCCCCAAAACACTTGTTGAGTTGGGAAAGTCAGGAAAAAGAACAGATTTTTTCGGAGAATGACGGCAAGTGACATTAATTCATTTTCTCACAGGACGTGAAATCTTTTGTTTTTGATTTTGATGTAATTTGCAAAACTTCTGCCTCTACAACATGTCTGGAACTTCATCCCTCAACTCTACATCCACTGATACCAATAAATAACATCCTAATAACTAGAGAAAAGATTGAAGCAAAGATTTCATTTTGCTTGGATTCACCATCAACACTCATGGAAGCAACAGCCAAGAAATCAAATGATGTATTGCATTAGGCAAATCTGCTGCACAATACCTCTTTAAAGTATTCAAGAGCAAAGATGTTTATTTGAGGACTAAGGTGTGCCTGATGCAAGCCATGGTATTTTCAACAGCCTCATATGCATGTGAAAGTTGGACAATGAATTAGAATACCATAGAAGAATTGATGCATTTGAGTTATGGTGTCGGAGGAGACTATTGAAAATACCATGGACTGCCAAAAGAACAAATCAATCTATGTTGGAAGAGGTACAGCCAGAATGTTCCTTAGAAGCAAAAATGGAGAGACTTTATCTCTTATACTTTGGTCATATTATCAGGAAGGATCAGTCCTTGGAAAAGAACAATTTGCTTGGTAAAGTGGAGGGTCAGTGCAAAACCGGAAGACCCTCCCCCACAACAAGATGGATTGGCACAGTGGAAGACGTAAGGGGTTCAAGCATAGCAACAATTGTGAGGATGACATAGGATAGGGTAGTGTTTAGTTCTGTTGTGCACAGGGTCACTATGAGTTGGAACGAACTTGCAAGCGCCCAATAAGTGGACCCACAAACCATTCCTTTGCTACAACTCTTACAAATTTGAAGTGGATGAACATCCAATTAAAATGCTATCAGAGGTTGATTTAAGGGCTAAACATCAAGAAAACCACAAAGCAGATACCATTCAAATTTTATTCCAGAAAAATTATAGATTCTTTCACTCAATGGCAATATTCACAGTTCCATTCTCACTGTGCCCTATAAGACATACCTTCATGCTGCCCAGGTGACTGTGCCATTCCGCTCCACGCATTACTCCTCCAGGAATGTTCTCATCTATAAAAACATTGAGAGATGTGGGATTAACATGACAATAAGACAATACCATCCCCCTGAACAAAAACAACAAAAGAGAGGGAAATACCTACCTGATTTATTTGGGCAACTAGGCTGACCCATGTGCATTGATGGATGATTATTTGCATAAAGAGATGCCAAATGCTTTAAAGTCTCTTTGTTTTCTACTACAAAAACAAATAAATAATTAATAGTCAGAAGTCAGTGAAGAAATTCAAAAGATTTTTTCAAGTTCAACTTCATGGATATGAAAGTCCTCTTCTACTCTTACACCCTGCTGAAGTTTATTGTAGAGTTAATACAATTAACTCTATTGCTCTATTTAGTCCAGAGTAATCACACTAAGAAGATGAACAATTCCCCCATATTTAAAGGTACTAATGGTAAATTTATACAACAGTGTACCACACTAAAATACAATTTGTTTTGGTCACTATGACCTAATAACAATATTTCTCATAAGCCAAACTGCCCAAGCCATCTTCATATACAATAGCCCTATAGAGATCCAACAAGCAATTGTTTGATTTAAAAGAAGATACAACCACACAGTTTAGAGAAAAGGCAACTTTATACTACAGATATTTGGATACATACTAGTTTGTTGCGAGTACACAATGGGTATTCTCAATTCTCAATAAATGCCTAAAAACTAAAATGAGTAGATGTGTGAAAAGATGGCTAGATGCAACAAACTTAGGCCATCAATAGGTCTGATGTCTTTCCTTCAAGTAACTATGTTCTATTTAAGTATGCATAATTTTCTTAAGTTTGTTATCTGCTCATGGAGTATGCTCAAATACCATTTAAATATAGTTATAAAAAAAATTAATTGTAATTTTCTATGTAAATGTGAAGGCTACATACATGAAGTGCCATCCTACATACCTGTCTGTACTGGCTTGTCATATGGGTATGTGACCAGCACAGAACCACCATCTAAAGCAACAGAAAGACTGAAGTCCTGTTTTTCAATCAAATTTTCAATGATGGCTTTAGTCTCAGGTTGGGAGGCATTATCTAAAAAAAATAAATAAATAAGAGTCAATACATAATTATCAACTTTTAATATTTTAGAATGAGCTGCTAAGAACATATTCTCTACTTGGATGCAATTAAAACACTAAAATTTGTAGATAAATACTTAAGCCACATTTCAAGGAAAAAAGATACATCTAGAAGGTAAATGACTCTGTTTTACATACTTCAAGATTAATGTGTATGTTAATAACTTTAGGCAAGTTTAAGAAAAAGTTACTGGCAAACCAAGATAATGGACATATCTTCCGTTAAAAAAAAAATTCTTTGAAAGAAACCATCTTTTAAAGAAAATATGATTTTAAAAAAGCAGGGTGTTTTCTGTAGCACTGTTTACAAGACTAAAAAACTCAAAACCAACTATATGTACATCAGTAGAAAAACGCTTGAGGAAACTGGAGTACGACCATGTATTAATGACATACTAAGAAGCAATAAGAATATTGCTGATCTGTAAAATACTGAAATGGAAAGACGATAATGGTATGTTGTTGTTTAGTGCCGTTGAGTTGGTTCAGACTCACAGTAACCCTATATAGGGTTTCCAAGGAGCAGCTGGTGGGTTTGAACTACCAACCCTGTGGTTAGTAGTCTGATGCTTATACTAGTGTCACAATGGTATAGACAGTGAAAAAAGCTACAGAACAACATTCACTAGTGTAGATGGTAATCCCATTTTATATAAACAAGAAACCAGCCCCTCAAACCAACACAGAGAGATATTTTGTGTGTGTGTGCATGCATGTAGATACAAGCATATATGAGAGGAGAAAGGAATAAAAATCTCTCTACCTGTAGTGATGGAACACTGCAGTAGTACTGACTGAATTTCTTAGAAAGAACTTTCATTACCTTTGCATGAAAAAGGAGAAAAACTCAAAAAGTTTTCTGAATGTCTGTAATCATTAATACTTTACATAAATATCCTAAACAAGAAAGTATTCCAAAGGAGAACAAACAAGATGGTGGAGAGGATGGAAGTGCAGTGAGGAGCTCCATCAGCAACAACACAGAATACTGCACCAAGCAAGATCAGGGGATGATGTCAGAACTCTGAACCACATATAAAGGAATATTTAGAAGGTTGGGAGGCTTACAGCTAGGGGAATTTGTAGCAGAAGCAAGAAATCCATTACTTTCTAATTGAAGACGCTCAGCTGCTCCCGGAGCCACCATCTTGGGCAAGACCAAGCAGGGGAAGAATCAGAGCAGCCACGGATGCCTATAAGAACCGTGGAGATAAAGGTGTGGACATTCTTTTTTTTTTTTGGTATCTGTTCATCGGTCTCTCGCTGTCTGTGCACCTCCATTCTGGTGACTGGAGGGGGTGCCTCAGTGAGTGAACACCCCACCTCCACACCGGAGGGTTCTACTACTCATGTGCACACATCTCCTCAAAATTTAAAGTGATAGTTTCCACTTAAAACCAAACGGCAGCACAAAATGGCCACAGCCTGCCCTGAATTGTTTATCACTAGGAAAAAGGACTGAACAGGGATTGTGGAGCGGGACAGGCAGACTAAAAAGGAAATAGGTCAAAAATTAAATTCTGAGTTACGTCACAATGACCAACAGTGGCATCTTGAAATT
>NW_006408572.1:475973-500911 GCF_000296735.1 Chrysochloris asiatica | reverse complement strand
AAACAACCAATCTCCTAGCAAAGACAATTAAGTATGACAGTAAGTCAATAACTGTTATTACAGAATCATAGAAACCTTTTTGAACAAAATATCAAAATGTGAAGCTATTCTTTCTTGACATATCATCCATCTAGGTCTGTAGGCTTATGAAAGTGGTGTTTCCATCTTACTAACCCTTCACTAAAGAATTCGGTGCTCTTTCATTTATACCACATCAAAACAGCAGCCTTGGCATCCTTGAGAGACTCAAATTATATTCCTTTGAAATGTTCTTTGAGTTTGGGAAACAAAAAGAAGTCTGAAGGGGCAAGATCAGGGCTGTAGTGTAGACAGGGCAAGGTTTCTTAATGAAAGGACAACCCTTGCTACCTTGGAAGAATTAGCAGGTGCATTGTCATAGTGGGAAAAAAAATTCCTCAGGGCAAATTTTCTGGTCTTTTTTCTCATCAATGCTGTTTTCAATTTTCTTAAAATTTCTTCCTAATGAGCCCCTGTGATCATCGTGTGTCCCTTGAAAAAATTTACCAAGATTACCTCTTTGAAATCTTCGACAAAGAGTCACCACAGTCTTCTGAGCTGACCTCTCTGCCTGGAATGGAACTGGCCCAGAAGATTTCTCAGAAGTCACTATTTTGATTGACACACCCCCACACACACACACAAATTATCCTAATGAGACTAAGACAAGTGTTTGACTGACAGAACTTCTTTGCAGTCATCCACTGATCACAGAGACATGTTTAAACATGTTTTGTATGGAATAAACCTGTTCATGTATGAACTGGAACCCTAGCAGTAATAATTTTTTTATCTACTTTCATATGTGCAAAGTGCTAAAAGTGTGGAAATTATTAGTCTTACTTGTGAAGTCTGTATCCAAGTCTTTCCCATGAGCATTTGTTTGTCCTGTCTTTGAAGTACAGTCTTTCTCTTGTGCTCTTTCTCGTCCATCTGGGTTTAAGGAAGGGACAATCACAATTCTAGTCCTGTCAATCAACTAAAACAGAAATAGGAATCAATATTAGCTCACTGTGGTATCAACAGGTACCCCTTCCCTCCCATGCCACAAATAGAAAATCTTTATTGTTTTAATCGCAAATGTAAAAGGCAGAGCTAAAAGAAAAAATTCTCTCTTGCGCTCCAAATTCCCAGAAACCTCCAGATGACTTAGAATAGGAATGGGCAAAGTACTGGCTACAACTCAGGTAACAGCCTGCTGCCATGTATAAAGTTTCATTAGCACAAAGCCATGCTCATTTATTCACATCTGATGACTTTCCTGCTACAACGGTAAAGTTGAGCAATTGTAACACAACGTTTGCTCAACAAGCCTAAAATATATACTATCTGGCCCTTTTCGAGTAAATTTGCTTATCACTGAGCTGCTAATCAAGAAGTTACCTGTTTGAAACTACCAGCTACTCCATGGGAAAAAGATGAGGCTTTCTGCTCCCGTAAAGATTTACAGCCTCAGAAACCCTGTACAGGGTCACTATGAGTTGGAACCAACTCCACAGCACATGCTCACCACCATCACCACCACCTTTGAGCAGTAACAATGACAACACTGAGGTTTCCATATTACAAACTCGACTACATAATCTGAAAAATAGCGATGTTTGTCTGGAAACAATGAGACAGAAGAGCTGAAATTAGCATATCCAAACTATCAGTAATAAAAACTGAGGTGGTATATTTGCCTTTTCTACAATAGTTTGTCCTTCTGATGTATTAATACCTACATATGTGGCATGAACTAGTTTCTGATATGTTAATCCTATATTTTTTGTAATAGTAAGTAAGTAAGAGTGGCTTAGTCTAGAAAAATAGTCTATAAATTGAAAACATTTGACACCCTTTAGTTTGATGGTTCTTAAGTCACTCCTTGTTGGATTTATTTCTAAAGTATACATGCTTTGTTGTTAAATGCCATCGAGTCAGTCGACTCATAGCAACCCTGTGTAGCATTTATGAGGAGCGGCTGGTGAGTTTAAATGGCCAAGATTGCAGTTCAAACCAACCTTGTGGTCCAGTGTATCACACCAGGACTCTAATATATGAATTAGAGATACCGAATCAGAATTTCTAATGATATGAATCTGGGAATGCGAATTTTCACTAAAACTTTCCAGATAATTTGAACCTTCAGTTCAAAACAAATGGCAATTTTTAGTGATCTGACCTTAGAAGTAACTGTTCAACAAGCCCAATTAGACCAGTGACGCAAATTCTGATAAATTAGTTTAGAGAGAGATCCCCAGTATAAATTTTGTGTAGAGCATACAGACTCTTTTGGTTGGGATCAGTTCTGGTAAGTTGCATTTCTAGCAAAACATTAAGAATACTGATATCTCTGGGGATGGGGCTCAGGTATCACCTTTTTTAAAACTTCTCAGGTGTCTGGGTGGTTCTAATGTATAGCCAGAGCTGATAAACCATTTCCTTGACATTTCTTCCACAAAAATAAGATAAAAAAATGTCTTTGAGAAGTTCCTTGCAATTCCTAAGAATAATTCAGTAGAATCTTCTTTGCTGAAGATAGTAAAATAAGTTTTGATGAAGTCTGATTTAAGTTCATTTTACCTAATCGACACATCAATTCTTTCCAAGTTTCTTTTGTGTGGGAGGGGGGCTGGGGGGCTAGTATGGTGTAACAAAACAGCATGGGTTTTCAAGGGAGATACATTTGCATTTAAATCCCAGTTTTACCACTTCCCAGCTGTAGGAAATCTTTGTTGTTGTTAGGTGCCATCGAGTCAGTACTGACCCATAGCGACCTTATGCACAGCAGAATGAAACACTGACCGATCCTGGGCCAACCTCACTACTGTTGCCACGCTTGAGTCCATCAATGCTGCCACTTGGCCAATCCATCTCGTTGGGAGTCTTCCTCTTTTTCTCTGACCCTTCACGTTACCAAACATGATATCCTCCAGCGACTGGTCCCTCCTGACAATATGTCTGAAGTATGAGAGACAAAGTTTGGCCATCCTGGCCTCCAAGGAGCACTCTGGCTGGACTTCTTCCAAAATGGATCTATTGATTCTTTTGGCAGCCCATGGCACTTTCAGTATTATCCTCCAACACCACACTCAAAAGCATCAGTTCTTCTACGGTCTTCCTAATTCACTGTCCAGCTTTCGCATGCATATGAGGTTATTGAAAATACCATGGCTTGGGTCAGGTTCACCTTAGTCCTCAAGCTGACATCTTTGCTCTTCAACACTTTAAAAAGGTCTTGTGCAACAGATTTGCCTAATGCAATACGTCATTTGATTTCTTGACTGCTGCTTTCTTGAGTGTTGATAGTTGATCCAAGAAGAATGAAGGCCTTGACAACTTCAATCTTTTCTCCCTTAATAAGAATGTTGTTTATTGGTCCAGTGGTGAGGATTTTTGTTTTCTTAACATTGAGATGTAATCCATACTGAAGGCTGTGCTCTTTGATCTTCATCAGTAAATGTTTTAAGTCCTCTTCACTTTCAGAAAGCAAGGTTGTATCAGTTGCATATCGCAGGTTGTTAATGAGTCTTCCTCCAATCCTGATGCCAAGTTTTTCTTCATAGAACCCAGCTTCTCGTATTATTTGCTCAGCATACAGGTTGAATAAGTATGGTGAAAGATTACAACCTTGTCGCACACCTTTTTTAATTTTAAACCATTCAGTGTTCCCATGTTCTGTTTCTTGGTCCAGGTAAAGATTCCTCATGAGCATAATTATGTGTTCCAGAATATTCATACTTTGCAATGTTGTCCATAGTTTGTCATGATCCACACAATCGAAAGCCTTTGCCTAGTCAATAAAGCACAGGCAAACATCTTTCTGATATTCTCTGTTTTCAGCCAAGATCCCTCGAACATCAGCAATGATATCCCTCATTCCAAGGCCTCTTCTGAATCTGGCTTGAACCTCTGGAAGTTCTCTGTCAATGTATGATTGCAGCCATTTCTGTATTACTTTTAGCAAAACTTTACTCGCATGAGATATCAAAGGGATTATCCGATGATTTCTGCATTCAGTTGGGTCACCTCTCTTTGGAATGGGCACAAATATGGATTTCTTCCAATCAGTTAGCCATATAGCTGTCTTCCAAATTTCTCAGTAGAGATGTGTGAGTGCTTCCTGTACCGCCTCACTTTCTTGAAAGATTTCAATTTTTATTCCATCATTCCTGGTGCCTTGTTCTTTGCCAATTCCTTCAATGCATCTTGGACTTCCTCCTTCAGTATCATTGGCTCTTAGTCATATGGTACCTCTTGAAATGGTTGAACATCAACCATTTCCTTTTGGTACAGAGACTCTGTATTCCTTCCCCCTTCTCTTGATGCTTTCTGCATCATTCAATAATTTGCCTAGAGAATCTTTCAATAATGGAAGTAGATGCTTTTAGAGCTGAGGATTAATGATAGATATAAATTACCCATCAACAAATATAAATTCTCTTTTTCTTTTCTAAGTTCAATAGAGACAGTGCCAATTAAGAGTGTATCCTAGAAGAATGCACACTGTTTCCTTCTTTTCTGAGACACGAGACTAAATTGCACAATCAGATTAAGCCTCTAGATTAAAGTTAGTTCTTTTCTGCCGTCATGGATGGCTACAGTAACAATGCCATATTCCTTTGTTTAAAATTTCTTAGCAGCCAAGATGTCCAATATTTATTTATTACATGAGAAGAAAAACCTATTTGTTTTCCATGACAGTTTTTAGATACGTTCTCTTATATTAAATACTAGCCATATTTAATATTGGCAACCAAATATACAGAAAGGATTAGAGGACTGAATGTAAATCTTCAGTATTATTTTTCCCTCTAAATTTAGAATATAGAGAAACAAAATGCACCAGCATTCCACAGGAAAACGCTGAGGTAGTCCACTTCTGTAAAGATTTACAGCTCAGAACCCCTACGGAGCAATTCTCCTCTGTCGTACATGGATGCTATGAGCTGGAATCAACTTGACAGCAGTGAGTTATATGAAGATAGTCTCTTTCTAAAGGGTAAAGTTTTTAAAGCACTGAAAGTGCCTCTGTGTAAAACCTAACATGTAATTAAGAATTTTAAAAGGTACCTGGATATCAACAAATCACTGAGATTTTTCCTTTTAAAGAGTGTCAAAATAGGCTATTTTCTTACTTGGGTAACAGCTGGATTCTTTTTGTAGTTCAGGCAAAGGAATTCTGCCAGAGCCAAAAGCAGTTCAGTTCCAACGGGAGCATTCCCATGGATACCAGCAACAAAACGAATCTTAGGTTCTTCAGGTTCAGATACATTGGGCTTATTGGAGATTTCAAGAGACCAAATGTGACGATACTCAGCACTCTGTCCCAAACTTTCAAATCCAGAAGAAAAAAGTCATACATTATGTTTTTAAATTAAAAAGAAAACATGAAAAGTTTTAAAGTCTTTAAAGAATTAATCATTAAATCAGAAAATCTCAAGAAAATGCGTTTTCCTTGATCAAAACCAGTAGAATAGAAGTAAGGTATTATCAGACTTAGGCAAGACAGTGATTTAATTCAGCATTTGCCAATTCAATTCATACTATCTTTGCAATATTTGCCCTATCTTCTATAATTTTTACTATTATCTAATTAAAATAGTTCTTATAAGTTAACTCACCTAAATTTACAGAAATATTTAAATAGTCATGTAAGTACAGAACTTCATTTTTAAAATCTTGAGTAATTTATGAAAATAAGACACTAAATTTTACTATAAATGTATCACAGTAAAACTAATAACTAATACAATGAAAACAAAGCAGTGATCCAACTTTCTGCCTGCCAAGAACACTGAGCATAAGCCTGCTTTCTTTGTTATAAAGGGACTTTTAAAACAGGTAAATAGAAAACATATATATATACATATATATATATATTAGCATTAAATTGAGGAGGATCAATACAATTTTAAAAATTAGTACTTTTTCATTATGTTAATCAGTGATAGTTGATGCCTATTGGTACCATCTAAAGTTATCTTGTGTACCACCATGAATAAGTGTTCCATATTTTGGGGAGATAACTAAAAAAGCTCATCTTGAATTAGAATGCTTTAAAAATAAAACTTAAATGAATTAAGTAACTGAACAACAAAATAAGTCCCATTTTTTTTACTTGTTTTACAATTCAAAAACTATAAGCTACATAGGGAACTGGGATGTAGGATATTCAAACTGGAACTGGGTAGAAGTACTCAAGCATCAATTGAAATAGAGAACTATAAACTCTCATCAAAAAGTGAAAGCAAAGACCCATACAATAGGCAAACAGTGGGGATCAACAAATCATGGAAATACTTCTGGTTAAGCACTCAGCTGCTAACTGAAAGGTTAGTGGTTTGAACCTATCAGCCACTCTGCAACAGAAAGATGTAGAGTCTGCTTCTGAAAAGATCATGGCCTTGGAAACTCCATGGGACAGTTCTACTCTGCCTAATAGAGTCTGTGTGAGTCAGAATCAACTCAAAGGTAATGGGTTTCAAAAATACCTATACAAGGGTACTGATAGCGCAGTGGTTAAGAATCGGGCTGCGAACCTTAAGGTCAGCAGTTCAAAACTACCAGCTGTTTCACGGGAGAAGGATGAGGCTTTCTGCTCCTGTAAAGATTTACAGCCTCGGAAACCCTATACAGGGTCACTATGAGTCAGAACAGACTCCACGGCACATAACAACAACAACATACAAATACCAGAGAAGCCCCAGAGACTGAGGGTAAAGGCTATCTCAGTCATCAGTTTTACATATGCCAGAAGTGTAGATTTTCTTGGGACCCTAAATCAGTCCCAAAAGCTGCATGGAACAGAGACGGTGAATAGACTGCTAATTGTGTGTTAGTGAGTCAATTCTGACTTGCAGAGACATATAAGACAGAGTAGAACTGCCTGATAGGATATTCTAGGCTGTTTGAGGAGCAGACTGCCAGCTCTTTTCTCCTGTGGAGCCAGGAGTGAGTTCAAACCACCGCTTTTTCAGTTATGATTACTCCACTGAGCCAGCAGAGTTACTTGTGAATAGACTGAGGCACAGGAAGTGACAGCAACTATGCTTCACTTTCTAACTGGAAAAAAAGATCATCACACGTGACCCTGGGCAAGTGAGCTCATACTTTTTTCTAAGTCTTCCCTTACCCCCAGCAAAGCAAAACAAATCATACATACAGCCAGAACACGACTCTACAGCTCAGAAATGGAAAAGGTTTGAAATCATTCTAAGTAGTCAGTAAGAAAAATTAACTTTATACTTTCTGAGCGATATATTGTTAATCTACCAAGTCATTTTCTCCAATATACCTCATAAAAGGTTCTGAGATTCATTGTTAGAAAAGTCTCCAAGGAAGTAACTGTTGCAAAATAAGTAAACGCCAATTTTCTATACGTGCAA
Source organism: Chrysochloris asiatica (assembly GCF_000296735.1). Taxonomy (NCBI): domain Eukaryota; kingdom Metazoa; phylum Chordata; class Mammalia; order Afrosoricida; family Chrysochloridae; genus Chrysochloris; species Chrysochloris asiatica. The sequence continues at coordinate 493,523 of NW_006408572.1, read as the reverse complement.
CTTCCAAATATTTCTACAATAATCATTCAACGTGGCTAAGCTGAATGTATTCTCTTAAGAGAAAGAAAGAAAAGGTGTGTGTACAGTAAAGCAGTAAGAAAATGATCCTCACCTAGTAAGATTTGTAATCTGTGGATAGTTCATTACAAGTCCTCTCAGAAACTCTGATAAGTCTTTGTATGAATGGTATCGATAGAGAGCCAGATTTGAAGAAGAACGTAACATGAGGTCTTCCAAACCATTCTCAGCTGAAAGGTCTTTGATTAAGGTTTCAAACTGTTTAGTAGTTGGATCACTGGCATCCTCAGTGTTGGTGCTATCCCCCTTTCCTTTTTTTGATTCACTGTTTGCATCTGCTGAAGACCGAACAAGTGTAAAGTTGACCTGAGTAGCATCTTCAGTCTGTACAGTCACATTCTTGGTCACTGGGTTATAGCTGCAATAAAGAGACAGATCAAAGCTGCACTTCTTCAACTGGAGAACCCAAGCCCTGGGAAAACAGGCATGGGGAAGGTATGGGAGTGCTTCAGATAAACATGGTGTATCTGTCTAAAAGGTCATAAATAAAGAAAATATTATAAAATATGAATGAATTTTTATGATTATATTTATGATTTCAAAGTAAATTTTGTGCTTGCAGAGGATAGTCTCATGTCTTTTGTAATCTGGATAAAAAAATTTGAGATGTAATTTAGGATTGGTCTTGCAAAATTCTATCATGCAATCTCCATCATAATTTTTATCATCAAGGCCATATTCAATGTAAAAAAAACCAAAAATCTTTACAACTGGACCAATAGATAACATCAAGATAAATGAGGAAAGATTGAAGTTGTCAAAGACTTCATTTTGTTTGGATTAACCATCAACACTTACGGAAGCAGCAGTCAAGAAATCAAATGAAATATTGCATTAGGCAAATCTACTGTACAAAACATCTTTAAAGTGTTCAAGAACAAAGGTGTCTGTTTGAGGACTAAGGTGCACCAAACCATGGTATTTTCAATAACCTCAAATGCATGTGAAAGTTGGACAATGAATAAAGGAAGATGGCAGAAGAATTGATGCATTTGAGTTATGGTGTTGGAGGATAATATTACAAGTACCATGGACTGCCTGAAGAACAAACAAATCTGTGTTGGAAAAAGTATAACCAGAATACCCTTAGAAGCCAGGATGGCCAGACTTCATCTCTCAGACTTTGGACGTATTATCAATTGGTTAACAGTCCCTGGAGAAGGACATCATGCTTGGTAAAGTGGAGGGTCAATGAAAAAGAGGAAGACCCCCAACGAGATGGATTGGCACAGTGATTGATGGCAGCCATGGGCTCAATCATAGCAACAATCATGAGATTGGCACAGGACCAGGCAGTGTTTCATTCTGTTGTATATAAGGTTACCAACTCGAAAGCACCTAACAACAGCTTAGGATATTCTCTACCAAGCACATCCTTCTTGCTCTATTTCTCAGATAACTTGCTGCTTTAGTTTATTCAATACTTTGTCCAAAGTGAAGAAAAATAGGAAAGATCTTACTACTCATTAGTGCAAGGTTTTAACTCATGCATCCTGGACCAGTGTTGCTAAGTGTTGTTGAATCGGTTCCAACTCACAGCAACACTGTATAGTGTTTCCAAGGAGTGGCTAGTGGGTTTGAACTGCTGGTCTTGCAGTTAGCAGTCCAGTGCATTTCCTACAGCAACACACCAGAATTCCTAAATTTTTTTTTAAGTAACAGTAACTATAAATGCTTTTATGTATTTAATCTTACTTCAATGGCTGTCCAACTAACTCTTCAGAAACAAAATAGTAAGTTTCACACTAAGCAATCAAGTGGTTCTAACCGTAAGCTGCAAAGAAGGGGGAAAGAAACTTTTGTTCAGGAAAATTCATATATTTTAATTTTATAATTATTTAAATATACTTCTTTTTCAAGAACTATATCTTTGTGGGAAAAAAACCTGTAGAAAATTTAAGGCAGTCTTATTTAGACAATTGGCAACAAAAAGTAAATTTCACTGAAGCAATAAGGGAAATGAGCAACAGTATAGCTGAGTGTGAAAGAGCTTTAAAATGGTACAAATGTTAGGAAGTGGTAGTTATTGGATAACATAGCTAGAAGTGTGCAGTAGGGCAGGAATATTACTGTTCCAACTAACAGGTACTTCACAGAATTTTTCCAATAGTGACAGATATCATTTGCTATGGCTTTTCCACCTGGACAAGGGGCAGGTGATCAGGAAAGGAGAAAGAAAGTAAAAGAGGTCACAGATTGTTAACATCTACTAGTCAGTGTACTCACTTTGTGCCACCAGACCAGGGTCAAATGTGTAACAAGCTCTAACCTTCCTAGCATTAAACTCAAGGTTGCTTAGCTGTCTTTCTAATAATCTTCCAGAATGGAGCTATGTTTGTCTTATTCCCACTCAATTTCAATGCATTCGGTCACTTACCCTCGAGCAGATGCTGTGATTTTATAAGTTCCTGGAACCAAGAGACGCCAGTAATCTCCATTTTTGTAAGTAGTTACTGGGTGATTAATTTCAGCAACACTAATGGTGGCATTTAATATACCCCTGCCATCTGTGGCATCTAGGACAAATCCTCTGATGCCCTGATGAACCTAGACAGAACAGAAGGACACCAGATTTCAATGGTAAACATCATTACCCACTCACGTTGCCAGCTTAGGTGACAAAAGATTCCTAAAACTATAAATGCACGGAACAAACTAGAATTTAGGTATTCAGAATAAAGATAAATGTACACATTTATTAAACAAAATGGAAGTCTGTGTTTTCATACACTAGGTTTGCCTTTAGTGTAGGAGGTTATGAGTTGGGCTTCTAACCAGAACGTCAGCAGTTTGAATCTACCAGATGCCCTACAGAAGAGAGATGAGGAATTCTGCTCCTGTAAAGATTTACAGCCTCAGAAATCCTATACAGGGTCACTATGAGTCTGAACTAACTCCACGGCACATAACCACTAGCGGCCACCAGGTTTGTCTTTATCATGAGGAATAAAAAGAACACTGTTTAAATTTTAGCATATTCTGAGAAATTCAAAATATGGAATATTGTACAGGTAAAAGGACGTGACCTCTTCAAAAAAGGGAAAGTCATTAAAAACAACTACAACAAAACAAACAGGAAAAACTATGTTTGACTTGCAAGAGATATAAAAATCAAATACAATGTATGAATCTTGATTAGATCCTGGTTCTAAAATATACTTTAAAAAAGACATTTTGAGGATCAAACCCACTGCCATCAAACCGATTCCATCTCATAGGAGTTCTGTAGGACAAAGTAGAACTGTTCCGTAGGGTTTCCAAGGCTATAAATCTTTATGGAAACATACTGCCACAACCTTCTCCTGTGGGAGTAGCTAGTGAGTTTAAGCCATCAACCCTACGGTTCATAGTCAAGCACTTTAATCACCAGAGATACTTATTTTGGGGACAAGTGGGAGAAATTTGAATACAAGTTAGGTATTAGGTAATACTAGGGATTTCTGTTAATGTTCTTAGGTGAGATAATTGTTGTTGTTAAGTGCCGCTGAGTCGGTTCCAACTCATAGCGACCCTGTATAGGGTTTCCAAGGAGCAGTTGGTGAGTTTGAACTGCTGACCTTGTGGTTCAAACTGACTTTGCTGTACACAGTATTAGGTTAAATAGGAAGATACCCAAATTTTTAGAAGATGCATGCTGAAATCTTTAGGAGTAAAATATAATATCTACAATTTGGGTGGTGGGTGTGCCATAAAGTCAGTTCCTACTCATAGCAGCCCTGCATAGGGTTTCTGAGGCTGTAATCTTTACAGGAGCAGAAAGCCTCATCTTTCACCTGTGGAGCAACTAGTAGTTTTGTACTGCTGTCCTTGAGGTTAGCAGCCCAACTTGTTACCACTATGTTACCAGAGTATTTAGTTCTGAAAAAAATTGAGTATATAAGTAACACAGGTCTATAATTTAAATGTTAAGCAAATACAGCAAAATTTTAACAACTGTTCATTCTAAATGTAAGAATAAAAGTGTCTCAAATTGTACCAGTCCTATAACTTTTCTGTATATCTAAAATTTTTCAAACATTTTTAAAATTAGTATACACTCACAGGGTTTAATATTATATTATTAAGAAAAATACATAAAGCAGAAAAATACTAGCATAAAGTATTAGATTATTCTAATTAACCATTAGCATATGAGGGGGCTTCCAAATGTTCATGGAAAACTGGAATGAAAAGATGAAACTTCTTAAATATTCCCTTGTATTTCTTATAGTCTTCATCTACTGACTACAATGTATATCTAAACAAAAGGAAATGAGTCATTTCACAGTAAATCACTGGAAAAGGAGAAAGAAGGAAAACATTTACCCAATCCAACCTAGAGATCACCTTTCAACCAAACAATAGGCAGGCCTATACAGTGACCACCACCACCCAGGGGGAAAGCACTCCTTAAAACAATCAACCAAAGTTGGCCCAAAACCAAAGCTCAGAAGGCAGGAAGAAGCAGGAATGAAGGCCAAATGCAAACAGGGAGCACTGGGAGGAAGCGGGACGAGTGCTATTATATTGTGGGGATTGCAATTAATATAAAAAAATAAAACACATATAAATTGTGTAATGGAAAACGAATTTACTCTCTAAACTTTCACCTTAACTGCAATAAAAAGAAACAATAAACATTTACTCCATAGTCCATGTATTACTTGACAATTTATCTTATCCTTTAATAAAGACAGAATCAAATTCTATCAACAATCATTAAGAGCACATCTTTACTACTTGTTGAATAATTTTCTTCAACAATTCCCTATTCATAAAAATAAATCCAACTCAATTCATGAATTTTCTAGATAAATGCAATAAAACATGAATATTTCAACATGGACTTGAAAGGATGTGTTCTAAAATTTCTGCATGAAAACTACATGTACACACAAAAATCTTATTCTTGAGAGAAATTCCATAGTTCATTCCTGAAGAGTCACCTGTTTCATAAACTGGATGAGTGATCTTCGATTCTGTTCCCAAAGTTTTGGCAGATCTTTCTCAAATGGATATTTCACACAACCTAATTCAATAGTCACTTCAAAGCAATTTGTGTGCAGGTAGTTCCAGTCTTGCATACCACCTAAAGATTAAAAAATTAAAGTCACTCACTCTGAAGAAGTTCAAAATAGCTCAGATTCCAAAAGGGAAGCAGCATTCTTAGTAAAAAGCAAGACTGACCTTTCATCAACATTTGGTCAAAAAATGATAGTGCATTCCTATGAGATGCTTGTGATACAGGTAAAACACCTTTACTTTCACTTTCTACAAGCACATCTAAGGTTCTTTGTCACAACCAGAAGTAAAATATAACACTTCTACCAAGTTTCAGTGTATTACTTTCGCTCAAAGTGCACAAAATTAAAAATAGCTGAAAAAATGATTTTGAATGCTTTTAACTAAATATCTTTAAAATAATCTAACATATTATCAAAAGATTCATTGTTTCCCAGCATTATAAGATCCATGATAGTAATAATTTAGGTGAAAAAAAACTCTAAGGCCTTGATATCAAATAATCTTTACCTGGGACATTGTACCATTTAGCTCCATTTGTTATTCCATGGGGAAAGTATTCAGTAGGGTAAATATTCTTGCATGGTCTACCCTGAAACATCTGAAAATTTTCCTGAAAAACAAAAATGAAACTTTACAATGAATAGCCTCTAGTGATATGGTCATTCATTTAATTGGTTTTTTTTGTCCCCCTTCAAAATCTGCTAAAGACCAAATCTGGCATGATCTCCAGGAAATACTGCTTAGTGAAAAAAGCAGGCTGTTGATCAACATAAGATAGCATGCTAGTTTTTGTGTAAGGAGGAGGAAGGAAAAACATTTTATTTCTTTTTGCTTATATCTGCATTAAAAAAAAAACACAACAACACTAAAAGGACATAGGAAAATAACAATAGTAGGTACAAATACAGTGTGTGTGGAGTGGACATACATAGATGAGTCCATGGGATGCAGTGAGATCTCTTAAGTACAGCTTTCTATGATGTAAGTTTATGTAAATTTATGATCTATTTTTTAAAAAATCAAGGTTAAGTATGATCTGTGGCGTCATGAATTATCTAAGGTCTTTTAGCCTTAGTCTTTACAACTCCCACCAAATGACTCTTCTTGATGGGACTGAGTAATAGTAGGTGGGAAAGGATACTGATACGATGACATGATTCAGCTATGAAAGTTGGCAGAGTTCCTGCAATTGTAAAACTTGAAACTGTAACACGGGTATAAAATGAGCCATCCCAGAAGCAGGAAGGAGGCGTCTTACTACCATCAAGAGGAAAAAGCAATAGTGTAGCACATCCTTTGGACTTCAAGATCCCTGCTCCTTGAACCTCCTTGACCCAGGGGCTGAAGTTGTAACAATGGAGGAGTGGCAGAGGAGTAGCAGCAGCAGAATCAAGAGTCAGAACATAAAATAAAGCAGTGGGATTCCCAGTCCATGGACCCACAGGAAACCTGAGTGATTGAGCAGACAGCTTGCTTACAAAGTAGGATGCCTCCATGCATTCAATTGAGGGAGCCAGATTTGTTGACACATGGAACTAGAGTTGAATGCCTTCAGTCTGAGGCTTATGGTGGGAATGATGTGTCCTATATGCATTTACAAACAGCCTTAAAAGAGCTTTGTAAGGTAGACATTTTGTAGTAAAAGGAGGGGAGTGATTGACTTTGCAGTCTAGGAGTGGACCATCAAAGGAGACGAGTGGAGAGTGGGACCCTACCCAGAGAAGCAGTGATGCCAGAGATGGAGGCAGAGACAATGACGTGGAGAGATGGAGAGGCTGGGGACTCTAGACCCAAAGAGGGAGAGGGGCTGTGTGCTGATGACCGGGGGGCAGGCTTGCAGGGTATACCCTTTGGATGGTTGATGATGCATGGAGAGGATTGTAACCATGGCAATGAAACAATATACAATAGGATAAATGTAAAGCTAATGTTCTTCCATGTACACTATCACATAAAAAGAAAAGAAAAAAAAAAGAGCTACGTAACATTACTGGAACAGGGCAGAGGCCAAGAACTAGAGAGAAGTCTGCCTGCAGGCATGGCTGGGAAGAGACTGTCCTGACTAAATGAACTGTATCCTGAACATTTCTGGTTCTGAATTGTAACCTCTGAACTTGCGTAATGAGAGTTCTGGTGTGACACTGCAGGTTAGTGCACTAGACTGTAAGGTCGGTTTGAACTGCAAAGTTGGCAGTTCAAGCTCAGTAGCCCCTCCTCGGAAACCCTATACAGGGCCACTATAAGTCAGAAGCAACTCAACAGCATTTAACAACTTCCCTAATAAACCCCATAACTGTTATGATAGTGTCTGAGCTCTGTGAGGTCAATGCAATTAATTATTGGCCCAGTTGAGTCAAGTGTGCTGTGGGAGGACAGCTGGTACTCACTTTCTGAATGACCTATAAAACACTTGAAATTACAGGAGTCCTAATGTGTCACTGTGCACTGAACCGCAAGGTCAGTTTGAACCACAAAGTTGGCAGTTTAAATCCACCAGTTACTCTTTGGAAACCCTATACAGGGTTGCTGTGAGGCGGTACCAATTCAATAACACTAACAACAACAACAACCTGTATTCTGCTTGCATGCTGTATAACAATGATCTTATTTTAAAGACTATAACCTTCAAAATGGATTACACCTCAATTTAAAAATAAAAATTCTCATAACTGGACCAACAAATAACATCATGATAAATGAGAAAAGATTATTAAAGTTGTCAAAGACTTTATTTTACTTGGATCCACAATCAGCACTGATGGAAACAACCATCAAGAAATCTAGCAATGTACTGCATTAGGCAAATCTGCTGCACCTCTTTAAACTATGTAAGAGCCAACAGTTTAAGGACTAAAGTGTGCCTGACTTAAGACATGGTATTTTCAATAACCTCATAGGCATGAGAAAGTTGAACAATGAATAAGGAAGGCCGTAGAAGAATTGATGCATTTGAGTTATGGTGTATTCCATAAATACTGAAAGCACCATGGACTGCCAGAAGAACAAAACAAATCTGTGTTGGAAGAAATACAGCCAGAATGCTCCTTGGAAGTCAGGATGACGAGACTTCATCTCTCATACTTCACACCTATTATCAGGAGGGATCAGTCCCTGGAAAAGGTAAAGTGGAGGGTCAGCCAAAAAGGGGAAGAACCCCAAAGAGATGGATTGGCACAGTGGAGCAGCAATGGGTTCAAGCGCTAACAATTGTGAGGATGGTGTAGTACCGATTGTGTTCACTATGTTCACTCAGGATCACTATGAGTTGGAACCAACTCGACGACACCTAACAATAACAATTACAATAACGTTCTGTCTTTTAAACTATCCAGTTTGTAGTATTTTACTACAGCAGCCCAAGAACTAATATATGTAGTATGTTCAAAAGTGATGGAGGAATCCAGAACAGAAGCCCTAAGGCTACCCTAAAGGAATCATGGGAAGCTGAAGTGAGGAGGGCAGACTTCTTTCTGATCTTTGTAGTACAAGTTCAGGCACTTTTTTTTTTTTTAAACAGAAGAATTAATTGTATAGCATCTTATGCTTAAACACAACTTTACCTTGGAATAAGAAAGTGCAATTTGTTGAAACACAGCATCATCTGGTGATTTGCTATATGTTGCAAGCCCTTGTTCATCATCATCATAAGGGTAGTTCACAACTAAAGAACCTGAAAAGGAAGAGGTAACAAGTCATGTTAGCTGTTTCATTAACATAAAATAAGTTTTTCACAAGACTGCCAGAGAAAGAAACCAGTAAGATTTGTCAAGACAAATTCCTTCAAGTTAATTTCTTCAACAGAAAACAAAAGTGGATAAGTAAGAAAATAAATCGCTACACATTGATTCTAAAGAGTACCTTAACTAGAAAGGGCCTGGGAATTTAGCTGAATTTTTAGGAGTAATTTACATGTCAGAGATAAAAGCAGAAATATACAGATCTAATTCAAACAATTTTACTTTTATAATAATTAGGATCAGAAAAATGAGTAGAATGTGATACCTTTTCAGCAAAACTCACACGTTTTTAAGACCAGGGAATTTTAAAATAAGAAGAGACTTTTGAAGTCCAACTAATCTATCCTCCTCATTTTGCAGATATGGAATCTAAAATACAGAGAAGTTAAAGAGCTTATAGATAGCATAGCCAGCCCTGGAACCTACATTGTAAAAGGACTACAGGCCAGTTGGTTGTTTTATGCTACATGAATTTCATCTCAATAAAAAAATAGAATTAAAATTCGCAAAAAGGAATCTTGCTTTTCCCTATAATCTTTCAAAAGTCTTTAAAATTGTTGAGTTGGCAGCAAAGAAGTCCTCTGAAATATCTTTGCTAAGATTTCTAAACCCATTTATAGATTTTAAGATGACAAAATATATCCTGGAAAGAAATCTGTCTACGATTGAGAGTACCTACCCACCACCGGAGTCCTGGTGTGGCACTGGACTGCACAGTTGGTTTGAGCCATAGGGTTGGCAGTTCAAACCCACCAGCTGCTCCTTGGAAACCCTATATACAGTGTTTTTATGAGTTGGAACTGACTTGATGGCACTTAACAACAACAATCTACCACTGTATCAAGGCCTTGATATCACACCTGTAAATTTGTAAACTATTTTCATTAGAATTAAGTTTTCAGATTTAATCAATGTGACATGTGACTTATTCTCTATTTTTTAAGCTCACAGTGAAAACTATTTCCCATCAAATATGATACAAAGTAATAAAATATAAAAAAGAAGTTTTTAAAGTATTTTGCCAATGAGGCTATATAACTTTATGATATGTATTTAGCTCTTTAAACACAGTCCATGATTATCCCATAGGAATACCTTTTTTGTATCACTGGCAAGTTTTAAATCGACTTTGAAAGAATCTCATTCACTTCTTTTAAATATCCAGAGATGTGTACTGTCATTCTCAAGTAGTGGACTAATCTACATGCCATCAAATCTTAACTATTATACTTCTTTTTGACATCCTAAAGATAACATTTCAACAAATGTCAACACTAAATTTCTTCCCATCGGCCCAGGTGCTAGCAACCTATACTATTTTTAAACTTTTTAGATTCTTACAAAAATGCTACTATGAACATTCATGTACAAGTTTTTGTGTGGACACGTTTTCATTTCTCTTGGGCAATAATACCTTTACATTTATTAACATGAGTTGGACATTATGTTTTTGAATCTTGACCTTTCATTCTATTCAACTGATTCATTCCTGCTGAGTTATATGGAGGTGTACAATTTCAGTCATTACATAAGAATGAGGTCACTGTGCTGCAGTTAAGGATATAGCAAGCAGAAGAGAAGAAAATGGCAAAATACAAACTTACATAAAGGAGTTTATTAAATTTTAGGGGAAAAATATGACTAAACATTTGGATCTGTTATCATATTATCAAGTTCCCCAGGTAAAGAATAATACAAAGCACTTGAAGAACTACCAGAAAGAGGGGAAGACAGAGAAGGAGAGAAAGAGGGAGGAAAAAAGTCCGGGAACTGACCTAAAAAAGACTTATTGTTGTCTGCCACCAAAGCAATACAGGCTACTAATTTGAAGAAAGCCTTGGACTCCTGGTGTGGCGCTGTGGGTTAATGCGCCAGACTGCAAAGCCGTTTGAACTGCAAGGTTGGCGGTTCAAGCTCACCAACTGCTCCTGGAAACCGTATACACTATGGGTCAGAGCGGACTCGATGACACTTCACAACAACAACAAGAAGACTATAAAGACCTAAAATTCTAACAGGAATTTTCAAATGCTTTCAAGAGGAACTAATTATGTAATAAAAAGTTGCCATACCTCCATGAAGATTTGCTGACAGTACGAATGGATACGCCTTCATCCAGCTCATCACAGCAATAGTTTCTGGCTGGGTAGGATCTGTGATCTGAACGAACTGGTCTGGGAAATTTCGGTTCAGGTCAAAGTTGTTGCTGTTGTTTCTGCCAACTACACTTATTGAATCTCCTATATGATAACAGGATTCAAATTTAAGCCATGTTTCACTTATAATTTCATTCAATGTATATTACTTCAGCTATTCTAACTCAAAGATAAGAGTAAACACATCAGGTTTCACCATCATCTATCACACTATTATTAAAATAAACATCAATCTCCTCTAGGTCTTTTCAACAGAGAAGTAAAAACTTTATACAGCAATTTCTGCCCTCTGTTCTACTTTGAGGGAAAGTAAAATCAATTTCTATAAATTAAAGCACTGTTCAGTTGTCGGTAGTCCACATACAATGACATGATCACAATGTTGAGTAGGCATGACTGATCTACTGTACTAGCATACCAGTCTCTAAGACTCTGTAAAGAAACAGATCAAAGAAAGAGAAGAAAACTGGGGTAGGCTTACATTAAAGTGCCCACAAAAAAGTCAAGTTAGCCAAAAACATAATTGGAAGTTTAACAAGATGGAAGAGAAAGGGTTCAACTTGAGCTTAAATGTGCACGTTCCACTTTAATATGGGTTGGGAGCCCTATTATTGTCTCAATGAAAAAAAATCTAGAGAATAAAGAAAACATTACTGAAGGGTGGCAATTAGTACTGGTAAGGAATGTGAGAGTAGTCCTTAGGGAAAAAACTTAAATAACATAGATAAGGGTTAACCTAAACCTATTTGTTAAAGTCCTATATGGAATCCAGGTGTATTCTGAAGTCAAGAATAAGCACTTGACTTCAAGGTCAGCAGTTCAAATCCACCAGTTGTTCCTTGGAAACACTACACAGGGTCGCTATTAGTCAGAACAACTTGATGGCACTAAACAACAACAACAACGTTTGTTGAAAGAGAACTTCTTAGTATTAATGGCCAGTTGACCCTCCCATTAGCCAAGTCATTATAGGTGATAAACCAACTAGTTGCATATTGTGAATTTCACTTCAATAATTTCACCTGAGTTGGGAAAAAATGGATTCTCACTCTCTTGATGTTCTGCATAAGGTGGCTTGTGTAAGCACGATACTTTCCCTGTACATTTGCAGGAGCTTCTAAAAGTTCATAGAAAAATGGAATGGTAAGATAATGGAATTTTCCCATGAACTTTTTGAAGCCCCCTTGTACTATATTGCCAAGGGAGATGGGCTTGTCTAGAGGAGCCAGAGGACTAGAAAGACAATAATTTAACAGGGCTAAAATATACTCATACATGGGAAGTAGAATTGAGAGTCAAAACAGAATCACTAATTTCAGAAGATATTTGTTTTGATTTTCATTTATAAGGTTCTCAGTAATATACTTGGCAAGAACTCATGTAAAAATCTTACACTGCTTTTAGTAAATAAGAGCCATTATCAGAGTGGAAAATGCCATTAAAAATAAACTTGGTCCTATAACCATTGAATGGACTGGCCTATTTATAGGAACACAAGAGCTACAATGAATTATAAATTAGAAGAAGAAATCCCAAGAAATAACCAATTCAAATTCTTTTCCACGCCCCCCAAAATAATCCTACCATATGTTAATCAAAACATCAAACATTTAAAAAAAAAAGCTAAATCTTTACCTTCCTGGGCCTTTTCATATCCATCAGGATTCATGGATGGCATAAGGTGAATTCTAGTGCTCCGAACCAAATCTGTTACTTCAGGGTCTGTTCCAAAGTTCTTACAAAGGTACTCGATGAGGTTCAAGAGCAGTTCTCTTCCAACCACTTCATTTCCATGCATATTTCCAATGTATTTAAATTCTGGTTCACCTGAAGGTAAAATAATTACATGGAAGACTTCTTCCTTATCATTGACTCTCTATATTTTTTTCATCAATGTATATAGAAATTCTGAGCTGAAAATTTAATGAAACATGTATTTTGTAAAAGGAAGCAGGAAGAACTTCACAAATATGTTATAAAGTAGTTTTCTTACTATGTTTCTTACTATGTGTTTGAGAAGCAGGCTCAAGGTATACAAATATACATACACCATATGATATGAAAATTAAAATATTAGCAGAAGAGAATCTAATCTACATAATAAATATTATCAAATGGTTTTTCTTCTCTTCTGGCAAAAAGTTGGTTGCATTTTCTTTGTTCCAGGTGACCTTCCAGGGTAAATAAGAGTGACATAGTATGTAAGTGTGAGAGGTATTATGGAAACTCTTTGTAAAACTAAACCAATTACCTGGTTCATGAACACCTGGATAATCAGATATCTCCATCACATAAAGTTCTCTTGATTCTACTGATTTTCCCAGTGAATAAAGCCGAGTGATATTAGGGTATTCATTGGCAAACCTTCTCAAGAAGATTTCCATATCAGGGAAATGGTGATGGTGGAAGTCCTTTGGTTGAATTGGCTGATTTGAGGGTGGTGTTCCAGGAGGAATATTATGTGTAGCAACTGTGCTAGCAGTTGCTACAGCCTCAGTTGTGTCTGGGATTACTGAAGTCACAGTTGGCCGAAGGGAAAAATTCACCTCTGTAGCTGGTCCTTCTTTCACAGTTACATTATTAAAAGTCAGTGGCATATACCTGAGGAAATATTCAACAAGGCAGATGCCTTGGAGTTACATTAAGACACACAATGCTTTAACAGTATAAAAAGCATGGAAGCTTCTCACACTCTTGCACTTATTGGTCTATCAAAACTCAAACTAAATATAGATGTGCAAATTTAAACGAGTTTCAGGATATTATCTCAGAAAATCCCTGATTAAGTTTCTGAAGAGCTAGTTCTCTTATTATCTTCCCAGATACAAAAACTTTACATTCCAAGGAAAGAATATATCGAGAGATAAAGGTAAATCACTGCACTGTACTCAAAGAAGGAATAAATTATCATACTGACATTCCCACTATTGTCCCAAATAGGAGAGAGTTCAGAATTAACTTAAAGGTTATTAATTAAGTCCTTATCAAAGCGAGCTTCCATAAAGTTTAATATATGAATATTAATCATATATTAAATCACTCATTTCATATATTAAAAAGGTGATGATAAGAAAACACTTACAACTGTCTTTTACAGAGCCCTGAGCTTCCCTAAGGAGTTCTGCTGATGCTGTGGGTTAGGTACTGAGCTAACCACAAGTTCAGTGGCTCAAACCCACCAGCCACTCCAAGAGAGAAAGATGAGGCTGTCCACAAAAAGATTTACAGTCTCGGAGACCCTATATAAGGTCACTATAAGTCAAAATTAACTCAGGAGCAATGGGTTTGGTTTCATTTTGGTGTTTCTTGTACATATTCAGCTAGCCTTAAAGTAATGCTTTATACAACTATTTTTTCAAGTTTTAAAAACTGTTCTTCCAAAGAGAGTCAGGATACGTATTGCGTGTTTCACTGTCTTCATGAGCAACTGCCTCCTTAGCGATGAGACCAGAAGAACTAGATGGTGCCCAGCTACCATTACTGAATGTTTGATAAAAGATTCTACAGAAGATTCCTCATGAAAAGGGAGAACAGAACGTCAAGTTCTCATGGACTCCAAACTTTCTGGAGCCATGTGGGATGCATGAATCTATGAAACTGTTGCCCTGAGATCATCTTTAAAACTTAAATAAAAAATATTTCCTAGGTATTATTAGCTAAAGTAATAAAAATGCATACATTGAACATTATAGTCTTTTAAGAACACTCTACATGGGGTCAAAGTGATGACAACAATTTGAAATACTAGATAGGAATCTTAGGGAGCAGTGAGTTTAAGTTAATTAAGGGGGAACAACCCAGAAAAGTACAACACAAAGAAGGTAATCAACATCACCGAATTGTAGTATGTGTAGAGACAGTTGAATTGGTTGGTGTATGTTTGCTATGTATATCATCAACAAAACAAATTAAAAACAAAAACCCATAAAATAACTTGTCCTATCCCCAGTGATATGTATTGTTATTATGTAACAAAGACTCCACATTATGAAAGGGAGAAAAATCAGAAAATAAGAAGGAAAAAAGCCATATACAGTGAGTAACATTTCTTTGTCTATATTTCCACCTTAGAAATACAAAATAGGTAATAGTGTAAGTTCTTACCCAGTTAAAACTGCTGTAAGGTTATATGTTCCAGGAACAAGTAATCTGTGGAAATCACCAAATCTGCCTGTTGTGATATTATGATTAATACCAGCCACTGAGATGGTTGCATTCTCTAAGCCAGATCCAGATACTGAGTCTTTAACAAATCCTTTAACGCCAATATGGACCTAATAAATCAAAAAAAAAAAAAAAAGAAGAAGAAAAGTTGACTGCTCAAAGACAACCAATCTGGAAGGCAAGAAGGTATAACCTCTCTGAACTGATACTACAATTTCTCAACAAATAAAGCTACTCCTCTACCTCCTTAAAATACTTTTCAGTGCTTCCAAGTTAAATCGAATATAAACACAGAGATTAAGCCTTTACCAACATAAATCATATGTGTCTGAAATCTAGACTAGTAGACTATTGAAATTTCTTTTTTTGAAATTCTACTTTTGAAATTCTCTTTGGATAATAATCTCTGTAATATCTAATAGTTGCATTAGCCTAGCTGGTATTTAAACCTGAATGCCCATGGTTCATACAGTAGTAAAGGTCCTCTACTCAAAATATGACCAAATGATATTTTGAGAACTGGGGGATATAAATTTGGTTAATTATTTCAGTATATAAAAGTGTTCTAAGACAAGCAAAGGGAACCCTATAGAGCAAGAAAACTGGGGGCACTGTGGGGAAGGACAACACATAGGAGAAGCAGAGATAGACTCTATTCATTATAGTAATCTCTAGAGACAACCTACAAGCTTAACTAATAAAAACAGATCAATAAAATAAAGAGTATAGATTGCGACTCATATGCAAATGAATTTCCCCTTATTTAATCAATTATTTCCATACCCCAAGCTTTCAGTCAGCTACTTTTACCTTTTCAATCAATGTGATCAAAGACTCACGATTGTTCTCCCACTCTTGTCGAAGCTGCGAAGCAGGTGGGTACTTGCAACAAGACAGTTCTAAAGTGATCTCAAAGCAGTTGGCCCAAACATAATTGTAATCCTGCATGCCACCTTAACATGAAGAAAAAAATAATTTTACTTTCAGAAGGAAAATAATTATTCTACTCTCCAAAAGACTGAAGAAATCAAATCAGTTATCTCTGCATGTATACATTTTGTTTTCATCTGAAGTTGGAGAAAATCCTTGAATTATAGAAAAGACTGAAAAGGAAGATTACAGAAACATACCCATACATTCTGGTAGCGTAGTGGTTACGAATCGAGCTGCGAACCGCAAGGTCAACAGTTCGAAACTACCAGCTGATACACGGGAGAAAGATGAGGCTTTCTGCTCCTGTAAAGATTTACAGCCTCGGAAAACCTGTATAGGGTCGCTAGGGGTCGGAATAGATTCGACAGCACTTAACAAGAACAACAAGAAGCAAAAGTTTGCTTAAGATAATTAACTTGTCCTGGTGTGGCGCTGTAGGTTAATGCGCCAGACCGCTTAGTCATTTGAACCGCAAGGTCAGTGGTCCAAGCTCACCAGCTGTTCCTTGGAAACCCTATACAGGGTCACTATGGGTCAGAATCACCTCGGACGGCACTTAACAACAGCAATGCAAATAACACAACTTTGCATGCTGACTTGAAACACTTATTGATGAAGATCAAAGACAACTTTCAGTATCAAGTATAATTCAATGTAAAGAAAACAAAAATGACTACAACTGGACCAATAAAAATCATCATGCTAAGTGGAGAGTGGTGGCTCCATACAATAAGCACTAAACTGCGAATCACAATGACAAGTTGCTTCACAGGAGAAAGATGAGGTTTCTGCTCCAGCAAAGATGCTGTTATGTGCCGCTGAGTTGGTATAGACTCATACAGTAACCTTATGCACAACAGAAAGAAATACTGCCAGGTCCTGCTCTAACCTCACAATTGTTGCTATGCTTGAGTCCATTGTTGCTCCTGCTGTGCCAATCCATCTCACTGGGGTTCTTCCTCTTTTCCTCTGACCCTCCACTTTACCAAGCATGATATACTTCTCTAGGGACTGTTCCCTCCTATTAATATGTCTGAAGCATGAGAGATGGAGTCTGGTCATCCTGGTTTCTAAGGAGCATTCTGGCTGTACTTCTTCCAACACAGATTTGTTTGTTTTTCTGGGAGTCCACGGTATTTTAATATTTTCCTACAACACCATAACTCAAATGTATCACCCTACACAGGGTCACTATGAATCAGAACCAACTCGACAGCCCTTAACAACAGCAAATGGAGAAAAGATTAATTTTGTGAAGGATTTCATTTTACTTTGATCCACAATCAACACTCATGAAATTAACAGTCAAGTAGCAAAAGACCTGTTTTAAAGT
This sequence comes from Chrysochloris asiatica, assembly GCF_000296735.1. Lineage (NCBI taxonomy): Eukaryota > Metazoa > Chordata > Mammalia > Afrosoricida > Chrysochloridae > Chrysochloris > Chrysochloris asiatica. The sequence continues at coordinate 476,118 of NW_006408572.1, read as the reverse complement.
GTTAAAGAATAAATATGTCACACTTTGAGGACTAAGGTGCACCTGATCCAAGTTATAATACTTTCAACAGGCTTATATGCATGTGAATGCTGGACATGAACAAGAAAGTCCATAAAAGAATTGATGCATACGAATTCTGGTGTTA
>NW_006408572.1:456019-474628 GCF_000296735.1 Chrysochloris asiatica | reverse complement strand
TCAAGTGTGGCAGCGGTAGTGAGGTTGGCCCAGGATCGGACATTGTTTCGTTCTGCTGTGCATGTGGTCGCTATGAGTCACTTCCGACTCGATGGCACCTGACAACAACAACAACATGGATTGCCAGAAGAACAAACAAATCTGTATGGGAAGAGGTACAGCTGCCAGAATGTTCCTTAGAAGCCAGGATGGTGAAATTTGTCTCATGTACTTTGGACATGTTACCAGGAGGAACCAATCCCTGGAAAAGGATATCATGCATGGTTAAACTGAGAGTCAGTGAAAATGATGACTACTGACGAGTGGGTACAACAATGGACTCAAATATAACAACAATTGTGAAGATGGCACAGGGCCATGCTGTGTTTTATTTTGTTGTTCTTAGGGCAGGGTCCCTGAGTTAGAATGGAATCAAAGGCACATAACAACAACAATATGATGCCAAGAACTGAATATAGGGAGCCAGCCTAGTAAAAATCCCTGAGGGAGAACTTTCCAGATAGAGGGAAAAGCTTGATGAGCTTGAGGTAAGAAAGAAGACAAATGTGGCTGGACAAAAATGGATTAAGGGAAGAATCTAAGAGGTGAGGTGAGGTCTAGAGATGTGGGCAAAGAAAGATTATGAAGGGCTTTGGCCGTTAAAGTAAGTTATTTGGAATTTTATCCTAAGTGCTAAAGGGACCACTGGAGGGCTTTGAGCAGAAGAGTGATATGATCTGGATTGCCTTTTTAAAAGATGATTCTGACTGCTGAGTGGAAAATGACTGTAGGGGAGCAATAGTGGAAGCAAAGAGAAGATAATGTTGGCTTGGACTAGGCTGATGATAACAGAGATGAAGAGGACAGGTTGCATGTAAAAAGGATTTATTTGTAAGGAATCAAGAGTAACATCTACATATTTAGCTTGAGCAACTAAGGAGATAGTAGTACCACTTACTAAGAAGATGAAGAACAAAGGAGGCAGATATGGTGTGCCTAAAGCTGTCTTTAGTCTTCTATAACTATACTTATTCTTTCATCCCATGTAGCCCCAGGTTATAAATAGTATCTACACGCTGATAACTCTCAAGTTTCTATCCCCAGCCCAGCCCCCTTCTCGAGATTCCAGACTTGTACATCCAATTGCTTATCTTTCATTGGGTATTATAAATTTAGCACACCCACAACTAAACTCATCTTCCCCCAAAATCTAGTCCACCTGGAGTCAATCTCACCTTAGTTACCAGCACTACCATCATCCTTTTAGCTATTCAAGTCAAAAACCATGGAATCACATTCCACATCCAAAGTGTAAGTAAATCAAAGCAACTCTGACTTCAAAATATATCCAGAATCTAAAGTTCTGCTTTTGTTGTTCTAGTGCCATCAAGTTGGTTCCGACTCACAAAGACCCTATACAGGGTTCCCAAGAAACAGCTGATGGGTTTGAATTACTGACCTTACTATTAGCAGTCTAATGCTTATCCAACAGCAATACACAATTTGTCATTCCCTCTTTAACTTCTTCTCATACCCTTTGCTTTGGCTCTGCACCAGCCACAATGGCCTCCTTGCTGTCCATTGGACACACTAGGTATCTCCTGACTGCGTCTTTGCTCCCAATATTCCCTCTGCCTGGAATAATCTTCTCCCAGATCTCTCTACCTGACTAACACCCTCAACTCCAGATCTTCGCTCCAATTTCACTTAACAATGAAACGCACCATGACTTCCCAATTACTTTCTAGCACTCCCAACTACTCTTAGCTTTTTCTTTAAAAAAAAATAGTACTAAACAATTTACCAATTATGCTTACTCTTTGCCGCCTGTTTCTCCTTGCTAGGCCGTAAACAATATGAGCATAGATCTTGGCTAAGCCCACCAATGATGAACAGTTGTTGTTAAGTGCTGTAACAGTTCTGACTCGTAGCAACCCAGTACAAGGTTTCCGAGGAGCATCAGTTCCAACTCACAGTGACCCTGTAGAGTTTCCAAGGAGCACTTGGTTAGCAGTTAGCAGTCTAGAGCTTATCCTACAGCACCACACTGTACACAAGCAGCTATGCTAAAGTGAAAACAGAACTAACTCATACTTTAATTATGCGAAAAGGCATTGGAGTAGAGTACTTATAATAACACCATAATCATCAGGCTTAAGCCCTTAGCATTCTCCTGCCTGTCCCTTAATTGTCTTACTTGAGTAGCAATTTAAAAAATATTAGCTAAGAGGCAACAAGATCAACCTTATAGTAACATTTTTAGAGTGTTGCCTCATCAACTTTTTAGATCATAATTTTAATAAGACTGCAACTTGCTTGCTCCAAAAACATGACACATATAAATATATCCCCAGGGTGGCTGGCTGATAGATAGGAAGGACAGGTTTGTTTGTGTTTTGTTTTTTGGTTTTTTTTTTAAAAGATAGAACCTACGACCAAGAGAAGAAATGATATTTAGTGGTTTCTAATCCTAGAGATCATAAAACTCTAGAAACACTCCAAAACTAAAGGCCAGATTTATGATTCATCAATAAACACTTTTGCATAATGGAGATAAGAATTTTCTTCTTTTTGGTAGGTATTTAGATCTGAGGTCAGGAGTTCTGGTGGTGCTGTAGGATAAACTTAGGACTGCTAACCAAAAGATCAACAGTTCAAATCCACTAGCTACTTCATGGGAGACAGATGAGGCTTTCTGCTCCCATAAAGATTTATAGCCTCAGAAACACTAGAGGCAGTCGCTATGAGTCAGAATCAACTTGATGGTGATGGGTTTGGATTGGGTTTGTTGGTATAGGTCTGAGGACATAGTACAACAAATAGTATATCTAACTGTAACACATCTTTATATAATTAACATTAGTTTCATAGTGTGAAATCTTGTTGAAATACAGAACACTAAATTCTGAAACATTTCTCCACATTTTCTTTTGATAACACCCCATATAAAGTTATACATAATGATAACTGGAAATAAAAGGATTTAGTAGGATGACCACTTGAAAACAATATAAAAATCAGTTATCTTTCCTATAGTTCAGAAACAATAAGAAAATCTAACAGAAAAAAACCACAGTGACCAAACCCACAAAATGTATAGAATTAAATATAATAAGATAAAGAATGTAAGCCAATTATAAGATTTTACTGAAAGAGGAAAAGCATTTAGTAGAGATTTATCATGCTTCTAGATAGAAAGTTTATAGAGATTTTTATTATAACTAAACAAAATTACCTAGAAGTTAAGTTGGAAAAAAAGGATGAAAATATCCATGAAAACATTAAACTTAAGAATGAGCATAAGTGACTTGCATTGGCAAAGACTAAACTACATTAGAAAACTATATACTTACTAAAGCAGTCAGTTCAGGTGTCAAAATAAAACAGATTAATGAAGTAAAATAAGAAACACAGTAAAAGAATTAAAAGCATTTAGAATGGAATATTGTTCAGATGTAATAAGGGATAAAGTTCTAATAAATGCTACAACATGGATGAGCCTTTAAAACATTATGTTATGTTAAATAAGCCAGACATGAAAAACAAATATGATATGATTCCACTTGCATGAACTATCTAGAATAGGTAAATTCATGGAGACAGAAAGCATACCACAAGTTACCAGGAGCTGGGGAACAGCAAGAGGTGGGGAGTTATTACTTAATGGACACATGGAGTGGTATCTCACTGTAGTTTTAACTTGATGACTAATGATAATGAGCATCTATGCATCTTCTTAAGGAGTTCTGGTAGCGTAGTGGTTATGACTTGGGCTGCTAACCTCACGGTCACCAATTCGAAACTACCAGCAGCTCTGCGGGAGAAAGATGAGGCTTTCTGCTCCCGTAAAGATTTACAGCCTCAGAAACCCTGTACAGGGTGGCTATGGGTCGGAACCAACTCAACAGCATTTAACAACAACAATAACATATATCTTCTTAGGTGACAATGTCTGTTCAAATCTTTTTTTCATTTTTAAATTGAGGTATAATTTAAATACAATAAAATTTATCCCTCTTAGCATATAGTTAAGTTTTAACAAACACATACAGATATGTAACTATCATCACAATCTAGATATAGAACAAACTTATCATTCCCCCAAATTGCCTCATGCCTCTTCATAGTCTTTTCCCACAGTTCCTGGCAACCACTGATCTGATTTCTGTCACTTAGAAATTCTAGCAGTTGGAATTCATCCATTGCTGGGAGCCGATGAGGGTAGAGGACAGCTTCGATTTGCCACTTGACACAGTTCCGGTAAATAGTGGAGTGGTCTTGCAAAAACAGATAGCTCTCAGAAGTTGCGTTCTACCTTCTCTTTACAGTAATCTTAATTTTACTTGTAAAAATATATAATATGGCAATATTCACAGCTTTTCACTATAAGTTCTACAAACCTTAGGAAAAACTAGCTTAGCAACAATTGCTTTCAGCTTTGGTGGCTTGAATACAAAGAGAAATTGTGTAAATTACTCCTTTTCATTAGAAAACGTAAGTGACTGCATTTGTGAGGCCACAAAAGCAAATAGCATATTAGAGTCAAGCTGACCTACCCCCATAGGCCTCACCACGTTCAGTCACTAGCTAGAATTCACAAACCCCTACATACAGACACCTTCATAAACAAGCAGACAATAATGAACTTAAGTGAAGGATAGTTTTGTCTTAATAATATACACTTCTTGCAGCAAGTAGCCAGGTTGGGCTTTATGCCACATAGCTTCCAAGTGATTTAATGAATATCTTTACTATGAAAATAATAGCACATTATGTAGGATAAAAAGTTTATAATCTTTTAGTAGAAACAAGAAGAAACAGTTTTATCACATACTGGGAAAGAACATGAAGGTCAGTCTGAACATCACAGAGGTATTTTTGTCAAAGTTGTCTAATGACCAGGTGCAAGAATGTTGTGACTAACTGTGTAATAATTCAAGAAAAGATAAAAGTGTCAATGCATGTACTGTGTAATTTTAAGTATAAAAAATAAAGACTTGCTGAGCTGGACCAGCAAAAAGCAGAAAGCAGAAGAGGCAGAAGGAAGTAGAAGCAGCAGAGGAAAGCAGAGAGCAGGAGTAGAGGCAGAAAGAGGCAGGAGGCAGAAGTAGTAGAAGAAGCACAGAGAAGGAGGGAGAAGGAGAAGAGCAGAAAGCAGAAGCAAGGGCAGAAGTTGGAGAGAATAGCCAGACAGCACAGGAAATTGAAAAGTCTTTCGATTGTATTCATTCATTTCTTCATCACCGCTGATTCCGCATATCCTCTCGTGTCCCACAGGATCTCCCCGTAATCCATATTGTTGCATGCATCCCTTTTTATTTCTGAGCAGACTTCCCATTATAGATATACCAGTTTATTGTTTGAGTTGCTTCCATTATATAAATATTCATTAAAGGTTTTTACTTGATTATAAATTTTCATTTAATTTGTGTAAATACCCAGGTGTGGGATTGTTGCTCAACTTTTTTAAAGAAACTGCCAATTGTTTTCCAAGGTGGTTTATATCAAAAGAGCTTGTACCATTTTGCATTACCATCAGCAGTGCATGAGCATTCTAGCTGTTCCACACCCCTATCAACAATGGGCATTGTCAGGTGTAGTGTTTGAGTTAATTTTTTGTCATTCTAATAGCCGTGTTGTTGTGCTTGTTTAGTGTCTTCAAGTCAGTTCTGACTCATAGCAACCCTGTAAAGGGTCTGAGGAGCAACTGGTGGATTTGAGCCATCAACCTTGTGGCTCAAACTGACCTTTTGGTCCAGTGCTTGTCCTATAGTACAACACCAGTAGAGGTATCTATTTGTGGTTTCAATTTACATTTCCCTGATGCCAATTATGTCAAGCATTCTATATAACTTCTTTGGTGAAATATACTACTATGATAAAATCTTTTGCTCATTTTTTTACAAACTGCATTTTCTTTCTTATTATTGAGTGGAAAAGTTCTTTACATATTTTGGACACATGTCCTTTATTGGTTATGTGTTTTATAAATATCTTCTTCCAGTCTGTGAACTGATTCTGTTTTTGAATTTAAAAATATATACATAAAAAGTCTGAAATTATATTCACTAAAATGTTAACAGTGGTTATCTCCAGATAAAAACATTATGGGTGATAATTCTTTTCTCATGTTTTTCTGTATTTTTCACAATTAATTTTTCTCATGTATTACAATCAAAAACAGTTTTCAATATAATAGTCAAGAGAACGACAGACTACAGCCCATAGTCTATTTTTGTGTGGCTCTCAAGCTAAGAGTGGTTTTTACACTTTTTAGAAGATTTATAAAACAAAGAAACAAATACAAAAATACGCAACAGAGACTATAGTGGACCCCAAAAGCCTAAAATATTTATTATCTGGCCCTTTTACAGAGAAAGTCAGCAACCTCTACATTAATCAACATATCTTCCAAATTGGTTTTAGCGTCTCTATTTCATTACTTATTACTAAGTAAAAAAAACAAACAAAAAAACCCCCGAATTTAAGAACTGCCTTCATACTGCAAAAATAATCTTTTTTTTAATAGAACATTTAAAATACTCTTCTCCCTAAGTGACAGAAATCAGATCACCTATAGCTACCACTCAAACTTTATTATTCCTCAACAATACAATTCCTTTCCATTTCAAATCAAACAAGTGATGTTAATCTTTCTGATCAGTATTAGATATGCCAAACTGTATAGGTTTATATTTGCTATTAAAAGCATAATATAATCAACTTGACCTATACTCATGGAGGCAGTAACTCTAAATACTATCAGAGAGGGAAGGAGTCTTCACATCAAGTATCAATGCTATCCCCTCTGTACACAGGGTAGATAAGGACGGGCAACTTAGACACCGGCTACCTAAAATGAGGGAGAGATAAAGGCACAAAGTGACTGGCTTACAAGGTTTCAAGAGGAAGTTTAGTTTAAGAGTGTGTGGGGAAAGATAGTGTCCCCACTGAATAGCTTTCATCTTGTCTAGATGGGTCTGGTAAAAAGAGATGGGGATAAGATTCTTATGATTCAATAGTGAGTAATTGTTATCATAACTAATTGTGACTGTCACAATTATAAAGGTAGAAGTTTTGTAACAAAAACGGGGGAGTATAGTTAATCTCACAGACCAGAAAAAGAAGACCCTAGGACCATCAAGGGAGAAGAGCACAAGCAGAATGTGAGACCTTATCCAGAGAAGCAGCGACACCAGAGATGGAGGCAGAGATGGGAACATGGAGAGAGTGAGCAGTGGAGGACTCTATATTCATGGAAAGAGAGGGACTGAGAGCTGGCCACCAGGAGGCAGACTTGCAGAATGTGCCCTTTGGTGGTGTAAATTATTATATATGCCTGAGTGTTTAAAACAAAAGAGCTAAAGTGAATACAGAGAAATACTGTTAACTGATGGTACATCATTGTAATGAAAGAAGGTATATGATTTGTTGAATGTAAAACTGATGCTCTGCTCTGTAAACTCACTCAACTTACAATAAAAACTTATAAAAAAAAGTATAAACAAAAGTCTAGAACTTTCAAGGTTTGCCTTTCATGTTTTACTATAGTAACCTAAAGCTTAACAATAATACACCCTCACATCAAAATTAAAAAAAGAGGAAAATCAGAAAGATTTAGTAAATATTACCACAAAACTGAAAATGAAAACCCACAAGCAAAATGACCTCAGAGCAGAAAACTATGTGAAACCAAGAAACGAGTAGCATCACAAAAAATGCACATAGCAAAATGACAGCAGTCAATTCATACCTATCTATACCTATCTATAATTATACTGAATGTAAATGGATTAAACACACCAGTCAAGAGACAGTGAGTAGCAGAATGGATAAGAAAACAGGATTCTTCAATATGCTATCTATAAGAGTTGCATCAAAAAGATGAAGACAAGCTAAATGTCTATCAAACAAATGCACGGTTAAACAAACTTTGGTACATTCACACAATAGAATACTATGAAACAATGAAGAATAATATTGAATCTGAAAAACACCTCACAACATGGATTAATCTGGATGACATTATGCTGAATGAAATTGGTGGTGGTGGCTGTGTGCCGTGGAGTTGGTTCTGACTCACAAGGACCCTGTACAGGGTTTCCAAAGCTGTAAATCTTTACTGGAGCAGAGCACCTCATCTTTCTTTCTCCCGCAGAACAGCTGGTAGTTTCGAACTGTTGACCTTGCAGTTTGCAGTCCAATTTGTAACCACTATGCTAGTCAATCACAAAAAGACAAATACTATTTGAGACCACTGTTGTAAAAAGTTAGGAAAAGGTCTTCTCGATAAAACATTCTATGATGGTGGTTTTTGTTGTCGTTAACAACTCAACAACCCTTTATAGGGTTTCTGAGGAGCGGCTGGTGAGCTTGAACTGCCAGCCTTGTGGTGAAAACTGACCTTGCAGTTCAGTGCATTAACCCAAAGGGCCACACCAGGACTCGGAGGGATTTATTCATGGTCTAAGGGTAGACACATGCTAACATGGGTGGCAAGGAAAGGCAATATACAAGAGGAAGGCTGGCAGAAGAAAGATGAAGGCAGCAGAAGACACAGGGAGAAATGCGAGTTAAACTGAATAGAGGTAAATACTGTTAACTGGTGGCACATGGAGGGGATTGCAATCCTTGTAATGAAACAAAGTGTATACTTTGTTTGTAAAATGTAAAACTGATGGTCTGCTCCTCTGTAAACTTTCACTCAATTCACAATAAAAAGTTAAAAAAAAAAAAAAAAAGGAACAAAAGTAATTTCTATATAGTCTGATCTTCTCCTACCCTCAAAAAATACAATACATGCCTTACACAGTTGATCTAAATAGCAAATGAATAATTCATTGTTATGAGGTCTATCTCCCATCAGTCTGAGACTCTTATTGTTTTGTGTGTATATAATTAATTTATATCTAACTTTTACATTTACATTAACATACATTATTGTTGTTGTTGTTAAGTGCTGTCGAGTCGATTCTGACCATAGCGAACCTGTATAGGGTTTCCAAGGAGCAGCTGGTGATCTTGAACCACTGACCTTGTAGTTCAAACGACTTTGCAGTCTGACGCATTAACCCACAGTGCCACACCAGGACTCCAACATACATTATTAACGTGTACTATTTCTAAAATCATATAACTAAGATACATGAAGTAACTCACTGCATTACAACACATTAATGGGGCTAGCATTTAGGTTAAAACATTTTGGTTCAAACTAACCTTGCAGTCCAGTGCATTACCCCACAGTGCCACAAATCAGTTTATCAGATAAAGCAGATTTCAAAGTGCCAGGGAAAAAGGAGTATTCTATAATGATAAAAAGGTCAATTAACCAAAACTACATCATAATCATAAATGAGTATGTACCTAACAACAGAGATTCAAAATATACGGAACAAAAATTAAAAGGAAAAATGTACTAATAATTAAAAGATTGCAATATGCCTCTTTCAGTAACAGAATTATTAAGTGACATTGAGTTGGTTGTGTGACACTATAGGATAATGTGCAGGACTGCAAGGTCAGTTTGAACTATAAGGTTAGTGGTTCAAACCCACCAGCCACTCCTCAGAAACCCTATACAGGGTCACTATGGGTCAGAACCAATTTGACAGCACTTAAAAACAACATGTACAAGAGAAAAGGAGCCTTGGTAGCATAGTGGATTATGAGCTGCTCACCAAAATGCCAGTAATTCAAAGCTACCAGTTGCTCCTCGAAGAAAGATGCGACTTTCTACTCTCATAGAGATTTATAGTCTCGGAAACCCAAACAGCTGAATCAACTCAGTGGCACATAACCACCACCACCATACAATAGAACGGGAACACTGCCCAGTCCGGAGGCATCCTCACAATTGCTGCTGTTTGAGCCCAATGTTACAGCTACTGTGCCAATCCATCTAGTTAAGGGTCTCTTCTTTTTCATCGACCTGCTAGCACTACCAAGCAAAAAAATATCTTTCTCTAAGGAATCCTCCCTTTGACATGCTCACTTTCAAAGAAGCATCCTGGATGTACTTTGTCCAATGCAGATTTGTTCATTCTTCTCACAGTCCATGGTGTATTTAATATTCTTTAACAACACCATAATTCAAAGGCATCAATTCTTCTTTGGTCTTTCCAATTCAGTGTTCAGCTTTTGCAAGCATATGAGATTACTGAAATTATCATTCCTTGCGTCAGGAAGTACTTTAAGTCTTCAGAGTGACATCTTAGTGTTTAAACAAAACTAGCAGAAAATCAACAAGGATAGAAAAGAATTCAACCCTTAAAAAAACCAAATATATCAACTAACTAGATCTAAATGACATTTATAGTATACTCCACTATCAACAGCAGAACACATATCCATTTCAAGAGCCTATCCTAGATCATACAACAAAGAACTAAAATCATACACTGTATGTTCTCTGACCATGATAGAATCAATAAAAATCAATAGAAATCAATAATGGAAAAATAGCTAGAAAACCTCCTTCACTCAATGCAACATCATAGAAGTAAAATACATTTCCTCTGGGACTATAATAAACTTCCCAGAAGACAATCAGTGAGATGGGATAAATACTTTAAATTCTTTTTCTGAAGTCACAGAAGTCCATTCATGTCAGAAGTATAACTAATTTTCATTTCATAAGGCAAAAAAGATTAATCTATCTGAATAATGCTGCTGTTGCTGTTAAAGAGCTGTCAAATTGGTTCTGATTCCTAGAGACCCTGTATAGGGTTTCCAAGGCTTTAAACATTCACAGGAACAGAAAGCCTCATCTTTCTTCTGCATTGGAACTATAGAATTATCAATCTTTAATCACCAACTTCAAGTTTTGCTTAAGAAAAAAAAAAATTTTTTTTTTTGCATTCTTAGAATTATTTTTTTAAAAAATCATCTGAAATCCTGGTAACAAACCATCTGTTATGTAAGAATTTTTTTTGTGAGATAACACAAATAGGTCTTATTTGTCATCTGTGTTAAATTTAGCATTTTTCCAATACTTAATGTCAAAGACTGTCTATAATAAGTAGTTTTACTGGTTCAGATTTGTTGTCTTGATTTTTCCCCACAATATAATCGACTTACTCACAGCTAGAATTCACTGTAATAGGGAACTGCCTGATGTTACTGACAACTGCAGCTACTGCCAGATTCAGTTAATACATTTATTTTTTAAAAGCTATATCATGTGGCTCAGCATAGACTAAAGGAAAAAGTAACAGATTTCGTAACATTTTTATCCAGTGAAGGCCATTTTTAATTCTGAGATTCAGTTATAGGCATACTTCAAAGCAATGAGGTATTTAACTACAGTATGAGGGATCTGCTACTTTATCCTGTTTATTAGCAATCATAAATAACAAGCTTTTATTATGTGGGGCTGTGGGCGAATTCATCAGACTGCAAAGTTGTTTGAACTGAAAGGTCAGCAGTTCAAGCTCCCCAGCTGCTCCTATATAGGGTCACTATGGGTGAGAACAAATGATCCATTAGTCTTTCAAGGGGCTATTGAAACCAATGATTTTCAACTTTTTGATGCATACTAAAATAGTTTTAGTATCCAGAAGTTTTCATCTTAAGATTAAATAGCTACAATTTAATTTCCTGCATAATATAAATTTTTACATTTTTCAACAAAACTTTTACTTCATTATTTTAAATGTATCAAAATAAATAAAGGCTTGATATCTAGAACCATCTCTTTTTAAATTACATGACTAAACTGTCAAAACTGTACAAACTGTAAAACTATGAATTCTATACCTTCCCTTTTTCTTCTTCAACCTTTATTTCCATTCCACTCCCCAATTTGAAGATCACTATTCTGGAACTCTACTCACAAAGGGAACTGACAAAATGTATACATTTTGCTTTTAAATCTACCTACCAATCCAGAATTTTACACGCTCAGAAGGAAAAAAAAAAAAAGAATGCAGTGTAAACTCTCCCATGCTTTTATTCCTTCAATTTCCAAGAACAAGACTCAAAATATTAACAACTAAGAACCTGTCCAGTACTACTGCAAATTATGGTTAATACTGTTGTTGTTAAGTGCCATGGAGACGGTTCCAACACTGCATAGGGTTTTCAAGGAGCAGCTGGTAGATTTGAACCACCAACCTTACGGTTAGCAGTCCAGTGCTTATCCTACAGCACCACACCAGGGCTCACGTGACTATGTAGTCCAATCAAAGGATCTTCTACTGCTTAAACTCTCTCAATCCATTTGTCTCATAACTAACTTTCATATCTTAAAGATACTCAGATAAAATGATCATCTTTATCATGGTTCCAGTTCCTATTATCCCTCTTACTACAGAGACATTAGCCTAAAAAGAGGAGTTAAGAGAATGCTTAAATAAATTCAACCCTTTATTCACTCTAGATAGGGGTACTATTGTTTCACTTACATCTCAAGTAGAAAGTCATTAGAAAAAATACAAGGGGACTTCAAGGGGTTCACAAAAAAAATGGAATTGAAAAATAATGGTATTTTTCCATGAACTTTTTAATGCCCTCTCGAACAGTCAATTCTTCAGTGTTAAGATTTAAAAATAGTGCAGGTCACCTAGGAAGAGTCAAATTGTATTCTACAGAAATCCTATAAATCTATTATAGGAATAATGGTAATGTACATCTTTTGTTTCTTTTTTTAAATAGAAAAAGCATTTTAGAGTGTAGAAATTTAGAGAAACAATTTCTATTCTATATTTAAATTTGGAGCTTAACATTATTTCTTTAATAAAACCACTTTACAGAATAAGAAACTCTCAGCTTTGACTTTTCTGAACAATTTCTTTACAGACAGTATGTTATTAAATAATTCTGTACTCAAAATATTTTAAAAAGCTATTGAGCACGAGGAGTTCTGGTATGGCACTGTGAGTTAATGAAATGGACTGCAAGGTCAGTTTAAACTGCAAGGTCATTGGTTCAAGCTCACCAGCCACTCCTCAGAAACACTATACAGGGTTGCTATGGGTCAGAACCAACTCAACAGCACTTAAACAACAACAATGAGCATGAGGCTCAAAAAATTGTTTAGTGGAAAATCTGAGCCAAATAAATGGAAAAAACAGCTTGCCTTTTAAAGAAACTTCCCCAAAATTCCTGGTTTTAAATTCACTTTGACCAAAAATTAACTGTACTTGGTCTTCATATTCTCAACTTATCTTGTGAAAATCTATTTCCTTCACCACTCCCACTGAACATATATTTGCTAATGATATGGCTCTACAGAGTTAAACTAAATTACAGTCCTGTATCTAGTTTCAGTTCTAACTTGGTCAACACTATCTCTCATACAACTCTTTGAACTGTATACTCTTACCTCCAGCCTGGCCCCCTCCCTCCCAACGCCTGACAGTAGGGGGAAAAACTTAATTTGTTCATTAATTTTTAAACATCTGATGTGAAGATCTGGGGATCAAATCCCAAAGTAGGGTTTGGTTCTCAACCTTCATGTAAGTCTATTATCATATTACAAAACATAACTACACAGCTTCCAAAAGTTCAAAGATTGTATATCAGGTTATATTTCAGTTTACTAACGCAAACTCATGACTCAAGTAAAAGCAAATAAAGGAACAAAGAAATCCAACCAACTCCCTTAATATATAATGTAATGTCTCAGGATCAGATAGGACCAAAAGTACTTTACTAATACACATTTGAATATCAATGCTGTTGTTATTGCTTAAATACCATAGAGTGGAATCAGTTCTGATTCATAGTGACCTTGTATAGGGTTTCCTAGATGAGTCTGAACCGCAGACCTTATGGTTAGCAGTTCACTGCTTATCTTACAGCCCCATATCAATAACACTTTTAAAACATGAACAGGTTGAGAAGCACTATCTGAATTATCAGCATTCCTTACAGAAAATACCCCACAACAAAACCCTAGAAGGACTTCAGCTTTGGAAGTGAAAAAGCACTCAAATGTTCACCCATATATATGTTTTAGTAGAAATCGTGGCTCTAAGCAATTAAACTATGCCAGGAAACAATGTCAATTTAATTTTCAAAATTCATGTACCCCGCCCACCATATACTTTTCAAACATCTACTACCTCCTATATCTCTCACCTTGAATTCTCTCCCAAGCTCCAAATGTAACACATTCATTTGTTGTTGTTGTTGTTAAGTGCCATCAAGTAAATTCCCACTCATAGTGACCCTGTATTGGGTTTCCAAGTAGTGGCTGGTGGGCTTGAATTTACCTTGTATTGTAGTCAGCAGTCCAGTGCTTACTCTACAGTGCCATACTACCCTGCCACCTCCAATTTCCACTTCTCTCCCATCAAATAAGAAAACACAAACTAACTTCTCCAATTAGTTTTTCCCATTCTCATTCTCATTCTTACTCATCCAGGCTCAGAAACCTCAGGCATATCTATAGTACCTTCCTCTCCTTGACATTCTGTTCTACCATCTAACTGGTAACCAATTGTGCAATTCTCCTTGCATATTTTTTTTATTGTCACACTTCATTTCATTCCCACAACATCTCTCTATCTCTTTATCTCTCTAGATAAAGCCCTTATCTCCAAAAGAGACCTTACTCCAAGTGACTGCAGAAACTTCCCTATCCTCCCTTTCTCTAGGACTCTTCTCCCAGTCAATCCATCGCTCATAAAGATAATTTCAAAATGAATGTAGCATCACATTGTTCTTATTATCAAAGAATACACATTATAGCAGGACACACAAACAACTACTAGAAACATGAGTGGATAAGAATTATACTGCTGAGATCAACAAAAAGTTACAAGGAGTGCATTACGACCAGAGAAAGTTCTAAGGTTAAAGCTGAACCAGAGAAAAGCCCAGACAGAACTGTCCAAGGGACAACAGTCAGTCCTATGCATACTGAATGGCAGAGAACAGGTAGGAGATGAGGCTAGAAAAGTAGACGAATATCAAGCTATGAAGTTTAGAAGTAATCCTATTAAAATGTGAAACCAGCACATACAAGAATCGCTGATTCTCAGTTTTTGTATGTTTGCCATTTTTTTTTAATAAACAATTTTAAAAACAAAGTACCACAAGCACTGACAGAATCAGACACATTTTCCATTAAATGGGTTAACTGGTAAAATATTTTACTCCTCTATACCTCAGATTAATATGCAGATTCTGCATAATTATTATTCATGGAGAGTATTCGGTACATGTCCATTTGTGGTTTATTGTGTGCTTTTGAGTCATTTCCAAATCATGTTCATTAGGTCAGATTTATTTATGTTAGTCAAATCTATTGTATACTTACTAACATTTTTTTTTTTTTTCCATGATCTAGCAATCACTAAGAGGCATGTTTAAAATCCTCTACAATGTTTATGGACTTACCTACGTCTTAACATCAAATATTATCAGTTCTAGACTGGTTTTTTGGTCAAATCTAACCTTCTATGCTAACAAAACACTTTGGTAGTTATTCCATTCATTCTGAACACTATTGTACTCTGGACAAAACTTGTTACACGTTTTTATTGATAGTTTGATTTTGTCACTTTCCCCAGGGTCTTCTTTTTCCATCATCAATTGACTTCAGCTAAATGCACCTCAATATTTAGAAAATCAACCTCTGGGCAACTAACAACAACAACAACAACAACAAAGTGCTGCTCAGTCAGACCTCCATTTTATGGAATAAAAAAATGGTTGTCCCTATGATCAAAGGACTTAACAGTCACCAGAAAACCAAAGTAGTTAAATTATATGCTATCTGGTCACATTCTACAACTCTGAGGGAAGAAAATTTCATAAATCTACAGAACATTTTCTTCTTCCAGAAAGGGGAAAAATGGTTAACTACAGTTTTAAAAAGTCCAGCCCTAAAGTGATGTTGTTGTTAGGTGCTGTCCAGTTGATTCTAACTTATAATGTCTCTAGATACAACAGTATGAACCACCACCTGGTCCTGTGCCTTCCTCACAACTGTTATGTTTGAGCTCAGTGTTGCTGCCACTGTGTCAATCCATCTCATTGAGGGTCTTTCTCTGTTTTCCTGACTCTCCACTTTACCAAGCATAATGCCCTTCTCCAATGACTGGTTCATCCTGACATGCCAAGGTATGAGAGATGAAATTTCACCACCCTCACTTCTGAGGAACACTCTGGCTGTACATTTTCCAAGAGAGATTTGTTTTTCTGGCAATCTATGGTACCTTCAATACTTTTCCCAAACACCATAATTCAAATACATCAATTCTTCTATAGTCTTCCTTACTCACTGTTCAACTTTCACATGCATATGAGGCTACTGAAAATACCATGGCTTGGGTCAGATACCTTAGTCATCAAACTGACAATTTTGCTCTTTAACACTTGAGGAGGTTTACCCTTCAATATCTGCAGGTTTACCCAATGCAATATGTTTTTAATTTCTTGGCTGTTGATTCCATGAGCACTGATTGTGGATCCAAGCAAAACGAAGTCTTTAACAATTTCAATCTTTTCTCCACTTATCATGATGTTATTTAATGCCCCAATTGTGAGGATTTTTGTTTTCTTTCCAATGAGATACAATCCATACTGAAGGCTATAGCCTTTGATCTTCATCACGAAGTATATTTCGAGTCCTCTTGGCTTCCAGCAAGCAAGGTTATGTCATTTGCATACTGTAGGTTCTTAATGAGTCCAACCCTGATCCCACAATCTTTATATAATCTACCTTCTCAGATTATTTGCTTAACATACAGATTGAATAAGCACAGTGAAAGGATACAACCCTGATGCATATTTTTCTTGATTTTAAACCACGCAGCATCCTCTTGTTCTGTTCAAAGCGACTGCCTTTTGGTCTATGTACAAGCTCCACATGAGTGTTCTGAAATTCGCATTCTTTGCTATGTTATTTACAGCTTGTTATAATCCACAAAGTCAAATGATGTTGTATAACCAATAAAGAAAAAGTAAACATCTTCTGGTATTCTGATGTCAGCAATGATAAACCTCATTCCACATCCTTGAATTTCTGGCAGTACCCGGTCGATATACTACTGCAATCAGTTTTTAATTATCTTCAGAAAATTTTGCTTGTGATATAAACGATACTGTTCAATGATACATATTTTACTGGGTCACTTTTCTTTGGAATGGGCACAACTCTACATCTCTTCTAATTGGTTGGCGAGGTAAGTAACTGTCATCCAAAATTCTTGGCACTTTTTATTGTTTCCTGTGTCGTTTAATAGTTTGCCTATTGTTGTTTGCTGTTGAGTCGGTTCTGATCCATAGGGACCCTGTATAAGGTTTCTGAGAGCAGCTGGTGGGTTTGAACTGCCAACCTTGTAGTGACTAGTCCAGTGCTTACCCACACCAGGGCTCATTTGCTGTTGTTGTTAAGCACTGGTGAGTCGATTCCAACCCATAGCAACCCTGTGTAGGGTTTCTGAGGAGAAGCTGGTGAGCTTGAATCACCAACCTTGCAGTTCAAATGGCTTTGCAGTCTCATTAGATACTTCAATATTGAAACCCAAGGCTTCCATTTTTTTTCTTCAGTTCTTTCAGCTTAATAAATGCTGAGGAAAGCAATACCATTTACAATAGGCACCCAAAGGATGAAACAACTGAGAATAAATGTAACCAGAGAAACAAAGGACTTATACAAAGAAAATTGCAAAACACTACTACAAGAAACCAAAAGAGACTTCAATTTCAAAATCTACTACATGGCTATGGTGGTCAAAACAGCCTGGTACTGGTACAATGAAAGATAACATTGATCAATGGAACAGAATTGAGAAGCCAGAAATTAACCTATCCACATACAGCCAATTGATTTTCGACAAAGTGCCGAGGTATATTGCATGGGGAGGAGATAGTCTCTTTAACAGATAGTGCTGGCAGAACTGTAAAGAGATATGCAAAAGATTGAAACAAAACCTTTACCTCACACCCTATACAAAAAACAAGTCAGCATGGATTAAAGACCTAAATGTGAATCCCAAAATTATGAAGGTCATCAATGAAAAAATAGGGACAAATGTGAGGTCTCTAATACAGGGAACACACAGACTACCAAACGTTTTGAAAATTACTTAAACAAAATAGATGATTGGGACATACTAAAAATTAAAAACTTATCTGCATCAAAAGACTTCACCAAAAGAGCAAAAAGGGAACCCACAGAATGGGAAAAAATATTTTGCAACGACACATCAGACAAGGGACTCATTTCTAAAATATATAGAAATCCTGCATCTACAACACCTCTACAAGAAAAAGACAAATAATCCAGTTGAAAAATGGGCACATGTTCTCCCATGTAAACTATTTCATAATTCACAATAAAACATTTAAACAATTAAAACAAGAAAAAAAAAAAAATGTACACAGGACATGAACAGACACTTCCCCCAGGAAGAGATCCAGGCAGCCAACAAACATGAATAAATGTTCACAATCACTAGCTAGTGTTGTTGTTAGGTGCCATCTGAGTCAGTACCGACTCATAGCTACCCTATGCACAGCAGACCGAAACACTGCCAGATCCTGCGTCAACCTCACTACTGTTGCCACGCTTAAGTCCATCGATGCTGCCACTTTGCCAATTCATCTTATTGGGAGTCTTCCTCTTTCTCTCTGACCCTCCACCTTACCAAACATGGTATCCTTCTCCAGCGACTG
>NW_006408572.1:429824-453439 GCF_000296735.1 Chrysochloris asiatica | reverse complement strand
GGAGTCCTGGTGTGGTGCTGTGGGTTAATGCACCAGACTGCAAAACCATTTGAACTGCAAGGTCAGCAGTTCAAGCTCCTCAGAAACCCTATACAGGGTCACTATGGGTTGGAACTGACTCGACAGCACTTGACAACAACATGGATGTTATAACTCAAAAAAGGGAATAAATCTTTACAGCAAGGATCACTCTCACCTCCTCAGTACACAGGGTTGACAGGGATGGGCTACTTAGACACTGGTTACCCAAAATGGGGTTGGGGGAGGGCTAGTAAGGCAAGAAGTGACTGGCTTACAAGCTTTCAAGAAGAAGCCTAGTTCCAGATGGGGCAGGGGAAGGTAGAATCTCCACTGAATGATTTCCAATATGTTGGGACTGGGCTGGCGAAAGAAAATGGGTATAAGACTCTTGTGGTGTAATAGTGAATAATTGCCATCAGGACTGACTGTGAGGGTAGGAAATATAGAGGTAGATGTTTTTTGACAAAAGGGGGGGAGTGACTGATTTTGCAGCCCAGGAGTGGAGGTCCCTGGGACCATCAAGTGAGAAGAGCAGAGAGTGGCACCCTACTCAGATTGGCAGAGACGCCAGAGATGGAGACAGAGATGATGACATGGACAGAAGGAGGAGCAGCTGAGAACACTGAACTCAGGGAGGGAGAGGGGCTGTGTGCTGACGGCCGGGGGGGGGGGCCTGAGGGGTGTACCCTTTGGTTATTTGATGATATATGGAGGGGATTGTAATTATTGCAATGAAACGAAATATGGCAGGATAAAGTAAAACTGATATTCTTCCATGTAAACCACACAAAAAAAACTTCTAAAAAAAAAAAAAGAAAGAAATGCTGAGGATGTTTTTCCTTTTTGGTTTTCTGACTTCAGGTCTTTGCGCATTTCATTATAATACTTTACTTTGTCTTCATAAACTGCCCTTTGAAAATTTCTGCTCAGCTCTTTTATTTCATTTCTTCCAGTCACTTTAGCTTTTCTACATACAAAAGCAAGTTTCAGAGTCTCTTCTGGCATTAATTTTTGTCTTTTCTTTCCTGTCTTTTTAATGACCTTTTGCTTCCTTTACGTATGATACTCTTGATATCATCTCACAATTCCTCTGGTCATTAGTGTCTAATGCCTCAAATCTGTTCCTCCAAATTAAGCCCAAGTTAGTAGTGACTTCAAAAGAAATAAATATGAAGCCTGGCAGCTGTTCCGACCAATTATGAAACATGTCGACTCATATTAGCAACACATACTCCTGACAACCATATTTTTTACCAATTTCCTATCTCAATTCTTAATGTGATAGAGAAGGCAATCTAAAAAGAAAAACACAAGTTGTAAGTTATTACTTGTAAAATATTTTATCCATACAAGTTGTAGAACATTTTATCTCTCCTTAGAAGTTGAAAATAAATCAAGTTGACAGTAAGGTGGGTGATCACGAATAGCATTTTTTTCCAAACTGCATATTATGATCCATCAATGGGTTGTAAAATATGTCAATGGGGTCAGACAGCTGTTTAAAACAATGGTATGAAACAGAATTGAAAAGATAAGACTTACTGTACACCTTCTATATACCATGTATAATTTTATGTGTTACAAATACAAAAAAAACTGGGGGGAAAAATTCATACTCTCATGGAGATTAAATTCTAGTAGAGCTAAGCAGTAATGGGCTAGTGCTTCCATACATGGTATCTTTTGACACTCATAAACCTGAGGTCATTAAGTGCCGTGGAGTCAGTTCTGATTCATAGCGACCCTGTATAGGGTTTCCAAGGAGCGGCTGATTAGTTTGAACCACAGACCCTGTGGTTCTAACCAACCTTGCAGTCCAAATCTTAATTTTTTATATATGTAAGCATTAAGGCTTAGAGAAATTATTTGTTCAAAAGTAGTGGATCTCAATTTATCTCTTATATACACATACATGTGTACACAAAGCTGGAATTCAAATCTAAGGCAGTAATATTCCAAAGTCTTGCTCTTAATTCTATATTGCACTGCATTCTAATGTGCTCCTAAATTGCTGTTGTTGTTAGGTGTCATCAAGTGGGTACCGACTCATAGTGACCCTATGCACAGCAGAACAAAACACTGCCTGATCCTGGGCCAACCTCACTACTGTTGCCACACTTGAGTCCATCAATGCTGCCACTTGGCCAGTCCATCTCATTGGGGGTCTTCCTCTTTTTCTCTGACCCTCCACCTTACCAAACATGATATCCTTCTCCAGCGATGGACCCTCCTGACATTATGTCAGAAGTATGAGTGACGAAGTTTGGCCATCTTGGCCTCCAAGGAGCCAGCACGGTCAACTTTACTTTGAGGAGGCAGCTCTTCCCCAGTCGCATTTTGAGTGCCTTCCAACCTGAGGTATTCATTTTCTGGCACTATATCTGACAATATTTCTCTGCTATTCATAAGGTTTTCAGGGACTAAATATTTGGAAGTAGTTCGTCACTCCTTCTTCCTAGTCTGTCTTCGTCTGGAAGCTCATCTGAAACCTGTCCACCATGGGTGACCCTGCTGGTATTTAAATACTGGTGGCATAGCTCTTCAGAATCACAGCAACTCACAAGCCACCACAGTACAACAAGCCTATACAAAACTGTGACATCTGTTCTTATCATTGCAATTAATTACCTGCCCTTTTTCAACATCTGTAAGTTGAGAAGCTCTGGTAGCATAGTGATTACAAATTGGGATGCGAATCTTAAAGTCAGCAGTTCAAAACTAACAGCCACTCTGTGGGAGAAAGAAGAGGTTTTCTGCTCCCATAAAGATTTACAGCTTCGGAAACCCTGTACAGGGTCACTATGAGTCAGAACCGACTCCACAGCACTTAACAACAACAAATAAGTATAAAGAGGGCAATCCCTAAAAGTTAACCTAAAACTACTGTTCAGGTTCATTATATTTACTTTGAAATACA
Organism: Chrysochloris asiatica; assembly: GCF_000296735.1. Taxonomy (NCBI): domain Eukaryota; kingdom Metazoa; phylum Chordata; class Mammalia; order Afrosoricida; family Chrysochloridae; genus Chrysochloris; species Chrysochloris asiatica. Next base: position 450,501 of record NW_006408572.1, on the reverse strand, counting down.
GGTATGAAATCATCAACTGATTTTCATAATATCTTTAAAACTAGAGATAAAAGAAGAATGGTACACAAAGCCATGCAAATCAGCATCCTGTGACTTTAAAAAGAAAAAAAATAGTGGCTTGTTCCCTGAAGGAGTGTAGCTTAGGCTCTCACAGTAACAGGATTCAACAGAGGAGCGTTACTATTCATAGGCCTTATTAAGATTGGTCATTCCTTAGACAATTCTGCAAGTTTGAGACATGGTGATAGCAGCAAGGCCCACCCACATGACTCAGGCAACTAGATGTTGCTGTTGTTGTTGTTAAGTGCCATCGAGTCGGTTCCAACCCATAGCGACCCTGAACAGGGTTTTCGAGGCTGTAAATCTTTACGGGAGCAGAAAGCCTCATCTTTCTCCTGGGGAGCAACTGGTAGTTTCGAACTGCTGACCTTGCGGTTCGCAGCCCAATTTGTAACCAGAGCTCCTTCAGGCAACTAAATATCCTGACTTAAACCTATCAATGAAGCTGAGGTGTTGAGGGCCAGATTCCCCTCACACGATCCACTACTAATAAACTGTCTGAGCCTTCAGAGCAGGAACTTTCTGTTTGGCTCATTCTGTATCCTCATCACCAACCAGTGTCTGAGACGTGGCAGGTGCTCAGTAAATATTTGCTAAATGATTACACACTCTTGCACAAATTGTTTCCTCTTTTAGGTCTTAAATGCCAATGAACAAGAGAGTTAATTGATCAATAGATTCATGCTCAGCTCTAAAAGTTTATACTTCTTTGATGTAGAATTCCAAAATACATCTTACAGAAGAAACTCAGTAAAGTTACTCTAGGACATCCAGGTTTGAATATATGCCAGGTCACAAGGTTTTACAACATTTTACTCACTGCAACCCCACAGAATATAAACAAAATGAACTTGCTTTGTTGAAACTACTGGAATTACTACAGCTTTGTCTTTAAGGAGAAAATCCTTGGTATTTTCGGCAGTATGAAGAGAAATAAGCTAGCTGTAGCAGAAATGGAGTCTTGGTGTGACGCTGTTAAGAATAGGATTCGATTGCTAACTGCTAGCTTGGTGGTTCAAACCAACCAGCAGCTCCTCAAAAACCCTATATAAGGTCTCTATGAATAGGAACAAACTTGACAACACTTAACAACAACATAGTAGAAACAGCATAAAACATGTCTGCCATTTCAGCGGAAACAGGAGAAAATTTTATGTCCATAAAAATAATGAACAGTTGCACAAGCAGCAACATATGTTGCATCTTTGCCAAATGTTTGAAGAATCAGAAAAATCTGATAACTGGCTTAACCAAGTAATCTCTGGGTCTTAGCACCAAAGTACATTTACTTTCTTTGAAAGCAACCGATTTATTTATTATTATTTTTAATAGTATAGTACAGATAATGTCTTTGTTAATCAATTGTTAAGTACTTTCTAACCATTTAAAATTTTTCCAAAGTACAAAATTATTTTTCAGCCTATTGTTTTACATAATAAAATTTCAAATTAATGAGGCAACTTGATTATATCACAGAACAACCAGTTCACAAACTCAGGTTTTGTTAAATATGAAGGGGTTTCAAAAAGTTCATGGAAAAATATAGTTTTTCCACAAATTTTCTGAAGTCCCACATATATTTGATGAAGACTGAAATGACATTCAACATTAAATATTCTGGTCTAGAAGTAACTTTAAAGGATTTTCAAATCACTTCTAACTGTTATAGGATGAACATTTGGCTTCTAAATATTTAAAACATCTCTGTGGATCCCTGTTATATACAAGAAACACTGGTGGAAACTACAGCAGGATCAGAAAACTCTAAAAGGCATCAAGTCCTCAAATTTAGGACTCAATTTGGGGACACAAAACTTGACATAAAAAGTCAAAGGAAGACTTAAATAAAGGTCCATTAAGAGAAATGTTATTAAGGCATTTAAACGTGACTAACTGCCATTGAAAAGGTTAAGGTAGACCTAAGGCCTAATTTCACCATTGGCTGATTCTAAGAAGAGAAAAGGTTTATACTGATGACATTTCCAAGGACTGACTTGTACCTCTACTTGCTTTCAATAAAGTAAAGTCTATGCATAAAAACAAAAAAAGCAGCTCATCAAAGGATACTAAATGATTAAAAAATAGCTGTTTTCATAACATTTAAAAAGAAAAGATACACAATTTAAGCTTCCTTTAACAACTATCTTTAAAACAACATTCTATGACCATACCACTTGACTAAAATACAAAAAGAAAATGTGCTTTTATATAAAAGGGAGCGATCTGGTGGTCACCACATTAACCAAGCTGTCCAAATAGACCACTTGCAATCTGATATAATACAATGTGATAAAATCTATATAACATTCTTGCTGAAAAATCTGACATGAAAAAAGTAACAAAATACAGCATATGGGACATTCCAGAGGGTTCTTCAAAGGATGCACCATAATAAAGAAAAGAAGGAGTTGACAGGACTTACACTGGTAAAACTAAGGAGACACAAGAACCTTGACTGGACCCTAAGACAGAAAGAAAAGGAACTATAAAAGGATATTTTAATAATAAGGGAAATTTAACTTATGGATAATATGTGGGATGATAGTAAATTATTATTGATCTCTATATAACTGAAATATACAGAGAATTATATACATTTTTATAACTGATATATATATAATTTACATATAACTTATCATTGATTTCTCAGTTATAGTAATGGTTTGTTCAAGAGAATGTCTCTGCTGAGGAATTTGCACTGACCGCCTAAGACAGGCAGCGTCCCTTAAACAAACAATAAATAAGGAGGATTCGGATGCAGACCGTGCAGACCGGGTCAGGAGGTCAAGCCCCTGTGGGCCCAAGCGTTGTTGACCGTCCAAACCATAGGCTCTGAGGATCAGACTTTAGCTACCTAGTAGACATAGCAAACTGTCCCTCATCTGATTATTCAGTAATGCTTGTTAGTAATCTCATACATGAGCCCTGGATATCCACAGACAAATGTAAAAACCTTCCCTAAAAGCCGAGACTGTAAATTCCAAAAAGGCAAGTCCCCCCCATCAAAAAAAAAAGCTAAAGAGGATAGAGAGAAACACTGTTAACTGATGATGTATGGAGGGGATAATAATCAATGTAATGAAACAAGCCATATGAATGGTTGAATGTGAAGCTGATGATGTGCCCTGTAAACTTTCACTCAATCCAAAATAAAAACATTTAATTAAAAAATAAATTAATTAATTAATTTAAAAAAAAGAAAATCGATATCATCACAGAAAAAAAAAAAAGAGAATGTCTCTGTACTTAGGACATGCATACTGAAGTACTATTTTTAGATGGTTTGGCAAAAGACTCTATGTGAAGGCAGTAAGAGAAGGAGAGGAAAGAGGTGGAGAATGTGGTAAAATTTGTTAAATCAAAATGATGATACATGAGTAGTCTTTTAACTTTACTGTAGTTTTGAAAATTTCAAAATAAAAATAAGATTAAAAAAATAAGAATTTCTCTTTACAACTCAGAGTATATGTAAGAACATTAAATAAACAAGGGGAAAAACAGCAAGTTCAGTGTTTTACATACCTTCTACATCATACCAGTGTGCTCCATTCGTGATCCCATCTTTGAAAGTTTCATCTTCATCTCCAGGACAATGAGGTGCACCCGTTTTCATGATGGGGTGGTTTGACGCATATGCTTTTGCCAAATATTTAAAGACTTCATCATCTGAGGTTTTGCTATAAATTCCAGTGACTGTGTGTTCTGGAGAATCATCAAAAGGATAGCTTGCTACCACTGAGCCACCATGCAGATTTCCAGAAAGCACAAACCTTTGGAAATACAACCAAATCATCTATCACTAAAAAGAGGCACTGAAAACAAAATGCACTTAAAAATTCCACACCATCTTTCATCAATGAACTCAGATATCCCTCTTGGAGATCTAGGAGACAATTCTAATAGCTATGATAAGCAAACCACCAAAACCAGAAAATGGAAAGAATTATCAATTTAACAATTTTAGTTAGTTTTTTATGATTCAAGCTACCCTCAAGTAAATTTAAAGAACTTTGCCACCGTTGAAAATGCAACTGAATAATACAGTAGTTATTAAGTACCGTCGAGTTGGTTCCGACTCATAGTGACCCTGTATAGGGTTTCCAAGCAGCAGCTGGTGAGCTTGAACTACCAACCTTACAATTCAAACTGACCTTGCAGTCCAGCACATTAACCCACACCACCACACCAGGACTCCTAATACAGTAGTAGTTGTTATTGTTAAGTGCCACTGAGTCAGTTTCAACTCTTAGCAAACCTGTATAGGGTTTCCAAGAAGCAGTTGATGGGTTTGAACCATCGACCTTGTGGTTAAAAAGTCCAATGCCCACACCACGACTCCAACATACTAGTAGGGAGCTTCAAAAAGTTCATGAATAAATTCCACTATCTTTCCATTTTATTTCCCCATGAACTTTTTGAAGTCCCCTGGTATAAATTAATGTTTTAGGAACATCTGATTAGGCTGGACAATATGAATCTGCCAACAACTGATCATTTTCTGACCTATAAAAATAACAATTTCATATAGTTCAACCTAACAGATGTATTTCACAGTGTCAATTTTACAGACAGTATGGCTGATACAAATATTCACTGAATACATGAGACAGGTTATTAAGTTTTATGTTTCTTACACTTACTGCCTAAAGAAAATTTTTAAGATAGGAAGTCTAATCTAAAACAGGATGTGTTTTGCCTTACAATGTATTAAATTCACATTCTTAACACAGAAAGTACAGCTGAGAAGATCTGTGGGTGGTGACCTAATTCAGTGAGTTGTTTTCAGAGAAAAAAAATTACACATCAAAGACTACTACTCCATGGTATCACTGCAGAAGCAGCTCTCTAAGTTTCTGACTGGGTCACTAAAAAGAAATTGACCTGGAGACAAGGCTACTCCCACAAAAGAAACATTTTTTTTTTTTTTTAATGTTTCTACTTTTAATAGGATTTCTGGTGTGGTGCTGTAGGATCAGCACTGGACTGCAAACCACAAGGCTGGGAGTTCAAACTTACCAGCTGCAAAACCCTATATAGAGTCTCTGTGAGTTGGAACGGACTCAACGGTGCTTAACAACAACTTTTATGTGAATCAATTTATAATTTGGTCCAATTTATAGACATATAAAGGAGTCCTGCTGGTACAATGATTAATCACTCATCTGGTCCAGCTGCTCCATGGGAAAAAGATGTGGGAGTCTGCTTTGGTAAAGATTTCAGAACCAAACCAAACTTTACGGAAGCAGGTAATCTTGTTCATCTTTCTCCTGCAAAGCGGCTGGTAGTTTTGAATCTGCCCACCTTTTGGTTACAGCAGACCATTAGGGCTCCTTTCAGTAAAGACTGTTGTTGCTAATGCTGTTGACTCAGAGCAACCCTGTATAAGGTTTCCGAGGAGTAGCTCGTGAGTTTGAACAACCAACTTTGCAGTTAGCAGTCCAGTGCTTATCCTACAGTATATCACCAGAGCTCCACCAACCCTGTATAGATAGAGTTAGGAAATCCTAAGAGGCAGTACTTTCCTGTCCTATAGGGTCATTGTGAACTCAATGGCACATAACAACAACATAGATATATAAATATTGCAAAACTCCTTTTATGATAAAAACTAAAGGCAAAACATGCTTATGTCCAATTTATGCAACTTTTCTTCACATAACAGTACAAACCATTACTATGAGTAGAGAAGAAACACTTCTCTGTATACTTTAAATTGATTGTCTTGCTTCTGCCTTTCAGTAGTTAAAATTAATTGGCCTACACAAATTCTAAAGAAGGTTAATACGTAACATTACTTTCTATATGCCTGAAAGAAAATTAAACCTGCCTAAAAGAAAATTAAACCTATCATTTGTTTAACTTGAAAGGTTAAATATAATCAGTATTGTATCAGAGGAGATCAGACAAAGAAAATTACTTGTAACACTGAGTCTGTTTATTAGAAGATAGAACCTAGCCAATAATGACAGTGATTAAATACCACTAGAGCAAACTATGAAAAAAGACTACTTAAAAACTAATATGCTTATAATTAGCACCCTTCCAGATACAAGGGAGAATGGCATTTGGTGTAGCACAGGTTTTGGAAGCAGACAAACCTGGATAAGAACAGTAGGTCTCCCGGATCTCTCACTCATCATCAACAGGATCAGAAGTTTGAAAAAACAGAAATAAAAAAACCTGTTGCTGTGGAGTCAGTTCTGATTCACAGTGACCCCACGTGCGTCAGAGTAAAACAGTACCCCATAAAATTTTCAATGATTGAATTTTTTATATTTCTATAATTAAAGTGCCAAGCCTTTCTTCTGAGGTGGTCTCTGGGTAGGCTCAATGACTCAAACCTTCAATCTTTCAGTCAGCAGCTGATTGTGTGACTGTTTGCAAGCACCTGGGAAAACAGATCAGAAGTTACTGCCTCTAAATTCACTGAACCTCAGAGTTTCTCCCACATCTGTTAAATGGGGATTAATGCTACCTGCTTCCCAGGGTTGTTATGAGAATGAAATAAAACTCGAGAAACATCTTCTAGCATAGTGACTGCTTTATACCTGCTCAACAAATGTTCAAAAACTCCTGTTAGGGAATCATGGCTGTACATACGCTCATTCCCCTCCTCGTTTCCACTGTCAGCCTGGGGGTGATAGAATGCTATAGAAACTGAAGCTTCAAGTACATAATCTAGTATTCTAAAATATCTCCATGTTTCCTCCAAACTAAGGTTTTAACAAATTACTTTCTGGTGCATGTGCCTACAATAATTAAAGTGCTTTTACCCCATTGACTTGGGAGATGTCACAAGAAGGCTGTCCAGTTCAGGCAATCATCATTCAGCAACGCATTTTTGAGCATCAATTATGTGCAACATGGTTCTAGGCACCAGGGATACACATAAGTAACAATAACAACAACAACAAAAAAGCAACTAAACCCTCAGGAGTTCCTATTCTAGAGGAATAAAATGGATAGCAGAATACACTACGTAAGTGAAGCAAGCTACTTTAATTGCATATTTTTCATTAAAATCCAGGATTCTCTTCTAAATACTGTTTTTCACTGCTTGACATTTCTTATAATATTTCTCAGAAATATTATTAAAATGCCTAAACAAATAATCTTAAAACAATTAAACAATACTTGCAATCTACTTGAGGGATGAAATTAAATTTGTTTTCCTTATTCTAATTACAGTTTTTAAAGTACTAATGCCATTCTAATAATGAGGATTTCAAGAGAAAGTGACAGTGGCTATAAGTATACCACTTTGTCAAACCAACATTTCATATCAACTACAATAGTACGTGAAAGACATTTTATGGTTTCTAGTCAAGTCAGTTCTCTCAAGGGTCCTCAAACTTGATACTTCAGTTTCATGTATCATCCATCATCGAAGATTTAAGGTGGCTTCTAAATATATCAAAATATAAACGAGAGTCTACAAATATTAAAATATCAATGGGACAAAAAAACCTCACTGGAAGACATAAAGGATAAGCACTGGACTATGAAGCACAAGGTTGGCAATTCAAGAAATAAAAGTAAAATCTCAAATTGGGCGTTTGCTTGTGTTTTTAATTTTATGCACATATCAATGTTTTCTGTTATTGAAGAATATTTTGTTATACTGAACACTGGGGTAATTTATAGCCACAGAAATGAGCCCTAGTGGCACAGTGGGTTAAGTGTTTGACTGCTAACCAACAGGTCAGTAGTTTGAACCGTTTGTTGTTGTTATGTGCCATGGAGTCGGTTCCGACTCATAGTGACCCTGTACAGGGTTTCTGAGGCTGTAAATCTTTACTGGAGCAGAAAGTCTCATCTTTTTCCCACGGAACAGCTGGTAGTTTCGAACTGACCCTGAGGTTAGCAGCCCGATTCGTAACCACTATGATACCAGAGCTCTAAAGAAGAAAGATGAAGCAGTCTGCTTCCATAGAGATTGTTTTAACTTTTTATTGTGAATTGGGTGAAGGTTTCCATAGAGATTTACAGTCTCAGAAACCCTACAGAGCAGTTTTATTTGTTCAGTGGGGTCACTATGAGTCAGACTCAACTCAATGGCAGTAGGTTTTTTCAGAGTTATAGGCTCAGAACAAAACTGTTCTGTGTAATACCAACCGACACACGTGGGCTTTAAAAATCCACACACATTCCTATCACTGACCTAACCAGCTCAGACTGTAACCTGTGATCATTCCTGTTCAAGAACTCCTATTCAATTGATATGAAAGAGTTAACCAGAAAGGAAATTTTTGGATCCACACTTAAAGTTCAAAGCTTTCAGTATAGTCTCAAGGTGACTTGCATTAAGAGAAAACTTTTTTTTATTTTTGGTCACAACAAGAACTAATACTGAAGAGGAAAATCTAGTCCTTAAATTTATGTCCATTAATGTTCATGACAGAACATTTAAAATACATCATTTAAGCAATTCAAACAAGTTCACTTGATGTATCTATCATCTCAGAAAAGTCTGGCCATCACAGCTTCTGACTTAATAAACTACATACCAAAGCCAAAGGAGTGCGATGGCTCCATATGGTAAGCACTGGACTGTGAACCATAAGGTTGGCAACTCGAGAAAGATGAGGTTTTCTGCTCATTTTAAAAGCCTTGGAAACCCTATGCAGGGTTGCTGTAAGTCGGAACTAACTGAGTGGCACTCAACAATAGCATACCAAAGTCATACTTCTAATGAAGATGTTCAGGGGTTGTGATATGATTATATTTGAACGAAAAGAAATCTTCCTAAAATCACAGGTGCAATGAAATAGGAATCTTAAAGGGGAAAGTAAAGTGAAAACATAGCCACATGTTTTCAAGATCTGCTGTATAAGACTGAAATCTCAAAGAAATGATTTCAAGTCTCATAGAAAAATGCCTTTGCTAATTACTACCTTTATCTTATCTGTCAATCAAATCAAGATGGATAGACTCACTATTGCTGCTTTACAAGCCTTCCAAAGAGACACAAATGTGGGTATGCTCAAAAGCTAATCTTGAAAAAGGGAAGAGGTGAATGCTCACCTCAGACACTATTCCATCAGGAGTAAGGTCTCGCTTCCTTTATTCTTTTCCTCCTCCTTTCTGCCGAAAATCCTACCCATCTTTCAAGACTCAGTTCAAGTTCTACCTCTTCCACAGAGATGATCCATGCTAGTGGGAGCAATTCCTGTAACGTATAACTAGGTACATAAACACACCTCATATGTACGATTTACAATATTCTCTTGTTACACATGTTGTTTGAGGTCCTCATGCTGCTACTTTTTAATATTTTAAATCTCACAAAGTAATAACACTGAAGTTGAGTCCTAAGTGTGGCAATGAGCCACTCAGGCCTGGCCCACTCATAAAGTGAACAGATGGCATCAGAAAACCTCCCCAAAGTCTAAAATCAAGCTGCTCACGGATTCCAGATTTGTGCAAGTTCTCCAACCATAGTCACATGCTCCTTAGTTGAGTCAGAGGTAAAGACAGAAGAGCTGAACCAGTGTCTGTCAAATGTCTAGGAGAAAGACCCTGCGGGTATCAATGACCATATTTCTAGGCTGCAGTCTCCCCCTTGGCTGTTAAAAGCAATCTGCCTGAGTCCAAATCCGGGCTACACTGTAAGTGAATTAACCAATCTGACCCTCAATGACCCCGTGTGCAAAACAGGGACCCTGATGATGTCCATCTCATCAGGTGGTGGCTAACACTGCAGTCTAGGGTAAGGGCTTACCTAGCACTGTGCCCATACTACTACTAATAACAGCTTATCTACGAAATGGGTGAGCTGACCTAGGTTACCATGCTAAGTGAGGATACTTCTTCCATCGCTCATATTCTATGGTCCTCGAGGACCAGGGACTAGACTGCCAGGAAGAAGCGTCACCTCTCCAGCCAAAGCTCTCTTCCTGCATCCCTTGAACAAACAAATGGCAGCCTCTAGGCAAAATTGCTCTGCCAATTAGCGGGCAGAAAGGTATGTGGCCTGAGCTCTGTCCCAGTCCTTCCCCCCCAGATCCGCAAGCATTGCTGGGGCACCTAAGGGTGGTAGGGGGCACACGTGGATGGGGCGGGGCGTGGGGCGACACTCACTTGTTCCTGCGGATCCAGTCGATAAGGGCGCGCACCTCAGGCACGTCGTCCAGGGCCGGGGGCTCTCCGCTGCGGAACTGGTCCGGGAAGCTGCGGTTGAGGTCGCGGCCACGGCTGTTGTCGCGGCCGGTGGGTCCGGGCGGGTCGCCGTCACCGAGGCCGCAGTCGCCCTCGCGGGCGCGCTCAAAACCATCGGGGTTAAGGCTGGGCATCACGTACACGTCGGTGGTGTTGAGCAGACGGACGAGGCGCGGGTCTCCGCGGAGGTAGCCGGCCACCAGCTCGCGGGCCAAGTAGACCAGCACCTGGCGCGACACGGTCTCGTCGCCGTGCATGTTGCCCACGAGCTTCACTTGCGGCCGGCCGGGCACTAGCGGCCCCGCCGCGTCGGGCCCCGCGTCGCCGTCTGAGAGCGGCGGCTCCAGGCCCGCAGTGAGGCGCAGAACCCACAGCGGCCGGCCCTCCACCGAACGGCCGATGCTGAAGAGGCGAGCCAGGCCCGGGGACCCAGAGGCCACCTCCCTCAGCACGGAGCTCAGCTCCTCTTCGTGGTAGTAGCGGTCGAACTGGCCCTCAGCCGCCTGGGCACCCGCGCTGGTCGTCGTCGTCGTTGCCTCCGCCTTCTTGATGTGCGCCGCCTGGGCCGGGCTCCTCAGCAGCAGCAGGCACAGCAGCAGCTGCGTGAAGCGCCCCGGCCGCCAAGGGGGCCGCGAGTCCCAGCCGCTCGCCATCTTCTAGCAGCGCCGCTAACCCCGGCTCCGCTCCCGCGGCTCCGCGCTCCGGGCAGCCGGGGCCAGCCGGATCCCTTCCGCGCCTAGCAACCCCATCCCGCCCTCCGGAATCAGCCAATCGCCGACGGGCCTGCTGTAGCGTCACGCCAGGGCTGGGCGGAGCTGTTCTTAAAGCAGCCTGTTTCCCTTTGGGCGTGCCTCCCACTGTCCGAGACTAGTTTGCTCTTCTCTTTGCTCGCTCCCTTTTTCCTCTTCTGCATTTGCTTCGCTTCTCCTTTAGTCGCTCAATCTCTTCTTTGGGGCTTCTCTTCTTGAATTCTCATCCCTTTTTCTCTGCATACTCATAGTAGCTCCCCTCCCTTCTTTGTTGTAGGCTTTATCTCCCCTGCAGCACTTTAACGCTTAGAACCGAAAATCAAAAAGGTTCGAAAGAATCAAAGGACACGAAAAAATCAAGAGGTTCGGAAGAATCTATGTTCCAAGAGTCAAAGGACATTTTAGCCCAATCCCCTTTTCAGCCTTTCTGCCGGAGTCGCCCAACATGTGGTTGAAGAGGGTGGGACACTTGGAGTGGTGGAAGGCCCACTGTCCCACTAGAGGTAGTCGGTTCCAGTTTTTAGTTAGAAAAAAATCTTTAAGGTAGTAGGTCCCTTTGTGTCACCCAGGTTTTTTTCACTGCAACTAGTTCCAGACAAATTTCATTCAAGTTCACTTGCCCACCTCTCACACCTCTTTTGAGCAAGTTGTACGTTTAACTGTGGCCTTAGAATGACTTTGTCAACAGGCTTAACATTGATGAAAACTCTTGCTTTTGCCAAAACTGACAAACACAATATGTTATAAAGTCTAGAGGGGAGGTCATTTAAACTGGTCTTTAAAGTAGGCTGTAATTACTTAGGTGAAGAAACACAAAACCTCACAATTCATTTATTGGGTGTGAAATTCTACCCATCTAACACAATTACAATAACTTGTATTTTCTTCTGTCAGAACCAGGCAATTTCAAGGTCCTTTTCCTGAACTATGATTGAACTCCAGAATATGACCAGTAAAGAGTTCATAGATTAATTTATCAGGTATTTGTTGAGCAACTACCATGTATCATCAGACCGAGAAGCAATCCGTTTTCTGCCTAGAGACTCAATGTCTCCATTGCCTTTGAGGTGATTACAACTCATAGCAACCTTATGGTTGGTAGTGGTTATGTGCGGTGGAGTTGATTCTGACTTATAGTGACCCTGTATAAGGTTTCCCAGGCTGTAAATCTTTATGGGAACAGAAAGCCTCATCTTTCTCCTGAGGAACGGCTGGTAGTTTCGAACTGCTGACCTTGAGGTTAGCAGCCTGACTCATAACCAGTAATTACAGAGTAAACTGCCCCATAGAGTTTCTAGGGTTTTAAATCTACACAAAAGCAAACTGTCAACATTTTTCTCCCAAGGAGTATCTGGTGTGTTTCAACCACTGACCTTTTCAGTTAGCAGATGAGTACTTAACCATTATACCACAAGGGCTTCTAACTTTGATGCAGTCTGTGATGAGTACTGCAAGAGACATATGAGAGCACGGCATGGGTGAAGGAAACCTTATTTCACCTGAGGAGGAGGACGATGTAAAGAGAGACTGGGGAGTGGGGGGGTGGGGGAGATGAGGGACTCTGGGCAGAAGGAGGAGCAATAACAGAAGGCTGCAAGGCTTGGGAGTAAACATTGCATGCTCTGGGAACTATACAAAGATCAGTAATCCTAGTGTAAAGGGGCTTACAGGTCGGGAGGCAACATGGAAACAGACAGAAAAGCTGGACTAAGACCCAAAGAGTCTTTCGAGCCAGGATCCTGGGAGCATACTTGATTTAGAAGGATTGGGGAACCATTGGTGAATTTTAAGCTAGTTTAGAAAAATCCTTCTAAACCAGGAGCCTATACAGTGGAAGATCTAAGACTTGGGGCAAAAAGACCGATGAGGAAGATATAATCCAAGAAGACATATAGTTGTTAAGGGCCATTGATTCTAAATGACCCTGTATAGGGTTTCTGAGGAGCAGCTGATGAGCTTGAACTGCCAACCTTGCAGTTCAATCTTGGCTTTACAGTCTGGTGCATTAACCCACAGCACCACACCAGGACTCCACTGCAGGACACAACAAGCCTTTAATTAGGTCAATAGAGATAGAAGGAAATGAATTCAGAAGACCTTTAGGAGGGAAAGTGAACAGGATCTGGAAACAGCTGACCCCACATTGTAATCTAAGCAACTTGCAGGCATTCCAAAAGTATAAAAACAATTGTCACTGAGTCTGCCCTGCTTCAGGGTGTGTGTGACTAGGTCTGTGCTCCATAAGCTTTTCCATGGCTGATTTCTCAGAAGCAGATCACCAGACCTTTCTTCCAAGGCATCTCTGGGTGAATTTGAACTTCCAACATTTCAGTTAACAGCCAAATGCATTAACCAGATGCACCACCAATCAGCAAGGTTTGCTGTTACTAAGTGCTGTCAAGTTGGTTCTGACACACAGCGATCCTGCAAAGAGTTTCCAAGGAATAACTGGTGGGTTTGAACCACTGACATCATGGTTAGCAGTCCAGTGTTTATCCTACAACCCCACACCAGGACACCAACATTTAAGAAAGGAGAAAGCACAGTTTTAGGTGCCTCTGCCAGGACAACAAATACCTGTGATTGCTTCTTTTCCATGGCCCATATATGGCCCAAAAAGATGAGGCTTTCTGCTCCTGTAAAGATTTACAGCCTCGGAAACCCTGTACAGGGTCGCTATGGGACGGAACCGACTCAGACGGCCCATAATAACAACAACAGCAACAATATATTGTCATGGCCCATATTCTGCTCAACTGATGCAACTCTGTACAGAGACTACTCCCCACCTGGGAGTGCTTAATCATTATACCACAAACTTCTATAATAATGCAAAACAAAGAAGTCCCAGAGGGGCATGTTAACCTTTAAGAAAGATTTCCTTTTCTACCATTTTTACTCTCCTTTGACACCTCTTCCTGCCAGCTCATTCCTACAACCACAGCCAGAGAGGCAAGCCTGAAATGTAAATAAACAAGCAGGGGAATAATGTGATGTAATTTGAGTCATCGCCCTCCCAGGAATCCTCAGACCTCCAGCGGTGAGTTTGAGGCCTCTTTCCAGTCAGGAGCCTCCCTCCTGACTAGGTAACATGCCAGTGGTTAGACGTGAAACCTCAAGTTCCTTATTCTTGCCCTTGCTCACTGGAGGGGAAAGGAAGGGCTGGCTTTGTTTTCTAAGTACCTCCAACTGTGCCAGGAAGTCTTGAACCTTGTGAGAAGGTGTTGAGTTCCATCCCCCAAGAAAAATCTTGACCACAGAAATAAAGGAACTTGGGGAAAAAAAGACTTCCAGCTTCGCTGAAGCAGATCAGTGTTGACCTGGATTTTAAAAACAGGGCAGAGGTGTTGGATGGCCACCTTGACTTTAGCAACAAACCTTTCCCTTTAAAAGACAGCATAGATCTGTTGGAGGCAGGGAGGTTGAAAGTTGAGCAAGCGTGGGAGACCTCTTTACTCCAGGAGGCTAGAATCCAGTAAGGGAGACAGAACACGGGTACAACAAAGAACGGAATGTGTCCCAGGGACCAGAACTGTGTAATAGGCATGGGTTAAACCCTTTATATCTGTTCACTCATTTAATCCCCACAACAATCCTATGAGGTAGATACTATTACTATTACCATTCTCATTTCAACCATGAAGATATTGAGGCGCAAGATCTCATACTTGTCAAGCCACAAATCCGGAACTCAAACCCAGGTAAGGGAGAAGGAATAAAATGAATACTAAATGCATGGGAGAGAGGAATAGAGGGTAATAACAGGTTTAATGGAGACCAGCAGTTTAGTTCTCTAACAAGTCATTGAGACATGAAACAGAAGGATTTTTTTTTTTTTTATGAGGAGGCTGTGTGGTAGCATGAAAAGTATGGTTAGAATCCAAAGAATTGGGTTCTGAAAATCCAACAGTGGCCCGAGGGGATTGAAGACCCCTGAGAAGACCAACCGGTAGAAAAGGAAACAGAGAGATCTGATTGCAAATAAAATCTGTTTTTCAATTTGGCATTATTCAGGTGGTTGGAGTCCTGGTGTGGCACTGTAGGTAAAGCACTGAGCTACAAACCACAAGGTCAGTGGTTCAAACCTATCAACCACTCCTTAGAAACCCTATTAAGGGTCGCTAAGAGTCAGAACTGACTTCACAGCACTTACCAACAGGATGTGGTTGGAGTCCTGATGTTGTACTGTAGGATAAGCACTGGACTGCTACATCAAAGTTGGCAGTTCACAGTGTGACTCCTCTCAATGAGTCAGAACTAACTCAATGGCACTTAATAATAAGGATGTGGTTAGGATGTGGTTGGACTCCTGGTGTGGTGCTGTAGGATAAGCACTGGACTGCAAGGTCAGGGGTTCAAATCAACTAGTCATTCTTTGGAAACCCTATCCAGTGTGCGTTACTATGTGTCAGAACCAACTCAATGATACTTAACAGTAGCAACAGTCCTTGTGAGGAAGTGCCTTAGAAGAAGAAAATGAAGAATTAACTCAGGGTCATCGAAATACATTAACTTAAAAAAGAATTAGAGAATATAGAAGATGTGGTGCTGTAGGATAAGCCCTGGACTGCTGACTATACAAGGTCAGTGGTTCAAACCCACCAGTTGCTCCTCTGAAACCTGACCTGGGGTTGGAACTGACTCAACAGCACTTAACAACAAGAAGATAGGGAAGTTGTCCATAGAAGACAAAGATGATGAAAACAAGAGGCAGCATCCAATTGGACTTTTCATAAATTTTCTGATATGTTTGTTCCAAGCAGCCAGCAAAAAAACAAAACATATTTAATTTCTAAAGAGGATTTTTTTTTTTTTTAATGGGATGAAGACTCGAATTAGGAAAAATAAGGGAAGTTTCAAAGGAAACTTTA
Source organism: Chrysochloris asiatica (assembly GCF_000296735.1). Lineage (NCBI taxonomy): Eukaryota > Metazoa > Chordata > Mammalia > Afrosoricida > Chrysochloridae > Chrysochloris > Chrysochloris asiatica. Next base: position 434,663 of record NW_006408572.1, on the reverse strand, counting down.
ACCACATGGGTTCTTGCAGATACTTAGTACCTTTATCAAATTCTCCATTACCCAGTCAATCTCCCCATCCTCTAGTTGATGCTTATTTCTGCACCTTTCTCCAAAAGATGACCTTTGACCCTTTGCTCAGAAATGCCTGGGAAGTTACACACTCTGCGTGTGCACATACACACAAACACACACATACATAGGATATTACAGCCTAGTCCTCTTGCCTATGGGCAGGACAAACTCTGATGCAATTCGTACTCCAGGGCTTTCCATGAAATCAGGTGGTGGTAAGATATCTCCTAAAACTATACCCTTGCTTAGTTTCTTCCCTGGAGTCCTCGTGTGGCACTGTAGGATAAACACTCGACCACCAGGTTGGTTTGAACTGCAAGATCAGCGGTTCATGCTCACCAGTTGCTCCTTGGAAACCCTATACAGGGCACTTAACAACAACAACAGTGTCTTCCCTATCTGGCTTCCCTTACTTTTTTATTGGTTTCTCTTAATGGTCCTCCCTCAATAAATCATTCCCACAGCATCTTTGTCTCAAGATGTGCTTCTAGGAAACCTGGCTTTAAAAAGTCATATAGGATGTAACTCCATAGTACTTAACCTCTTGGAGGGTTGTTGTTGTTGTTAAGTTCTGTAAGAGTTGGTACCAACTCATAGCAACCCTGTATAGGGCTTCCAAGGAGTGGCTGGTGAGCTTGAACCGCTGACCTTTCGGTTCAAAGTGACCTTGCAGTCCAACGCATTAACCCATAATAGCACCACACCAGGACTCCCAGAGAGGGTTAAATGAAATAAATTTTGCTTTTTTTGCTGCTTTAAAAAAACAAAACAAAACAGTGTTCACTGGAGTCTTCATTTCTCCAGGTCAAATAGAAATGAAAGATGTTCATTGAAATCTCATTATGAATTTGCCCTTGGTTAAAGTGGGTTTATTCTGTTTTACATTTTAGAGAGGTCTATTTCTATGACACAGATATGCTGCTGCCAATAATGAGGTCATGACAGTGATCTTGACCTGTATTTCCTAAGACTCACTAGTGGTCAGCACTAAATGGACTTAATTTCTATTCTCATGTGGCAATAAGTGAAGAAAACAGGTATTAGACACTTTCTGTTGTATATAGCAGAAAACCTGACTCATTCTAGCTTAAGTAATAAATAAAATTTGTTGGTTCATATAACTGAGAAGCCCAAAACAGAAGTCTGGATTCAGACATAGTTTCATCCTATAGCTAAATGGTCATTAAGTATTTGGTGTTTTTTGTTTGTTGTATTTTTTGTTTTTGTCTCTTGACCCTTACCTTCTACAATATTGACTTTATTTTAAATCTGACTTTTCTAGTAATCCCAGGAGAGTTGAAAGAAGATTCCAAAGTCACATGCTTCCTTATTCATATTCAGCAGGAAAACAGAGAATGCCCTTGTGTTAGCACAATTACTGAGTTTCAACTCTGATTGGATCATCTCAGGTCACATGCCTAACCTTGAACCAACCAATATAGCTAAGGAGATGGAATATGCCAACTGGCTTGTCCTGAGCTCCATTGCTGAGGCCAGGGATGAAGTCAGATTTCCATGAACTACAGGACTCCCAAATGCAAATCAGAGCCTTTAGCAAGGGAAAGTGCGGAGTGGAAGCTGGGGAGACAACCAGCAAATGCCAAACTGCTTCAAAACTTGGGGCATACAAGTGAAAGCAGCAAAACTTTTTTATTAACTCAACAAATATTTACAGAGTACATACTGTGTTCCCTGCCCTTGGTTCAGGGGAATAGAACAGTAAATGAGATGGGAAGAGGGCGGAGAGGGGGAGGAAAAGAGGAAAAGAAGAGGAGGAAGGGGAAGTGCTAAAATATAGTGGCAAAAGCAGCAGTATGTACAAAGTGCTGTAACTCATACCTGCAGGGTGCGTTAAGAGTTTATAGTGGGCTTTTCCTTCACAAATCCTCACAATCTGTAGTGAACATTTGTCCCTATTTTTGACTATCCAACACCTGAACTCCTTCCTTTTCTTTGGGAAATCTTCCACGTTGTCTTGGAGGCAAGAAGGTCCTTCTCGCACTAGAAAGGTGGAAAATGCCAGGTGCTTGCTTTCCCAGCCAGGACTTGGACACACAAAGTTTGGCCCCACAGACAAACTTTGAATTGGGAGCTGGTGACAAAAGGAAACCAAGACCATGGCTAGTTCCTCTGGTTGTAGTCTGGTGGGGCAGGCAATACTATGAGGTTCCTGAGTACAGCAAGCAAACAGGACATCCAGCTTCCGATACCAGGTGTACAGGCAGGGCAAACTGCAACAGCTGGTAATTAGCAATAGTAACAGCAATTTTCTAAGTTCTGCCACTTGCTTTGGGACATTGTTCCTAACTCCGTGTAACCTTTGGCTATCTAATCCTCCTAAGCAATTCTGTGAGCTACCCAATATTCTTCTAACAGATTCATTTAAGTCACTCATTTTTCAACCAGAATCAGTATCTATGGCTGTATGTAATTTACTGAAATAAAGCCCTTTGAGGTCAGTATGATCACCCTCACTTTACAGATGAGAATACAGGTTTTGAAAGTTTAGGTAACTGGTGCATGCCTAGGGCCACAGTATTTTCCAACGCCAAGTCCATTCTTTTCTCATTGTATGACTCATATGAAAAGAAGTAACTGAGAAATGTTCGTTCCTTCATTCTCAAGACAGTTCCTTCCTCCCCACCATCTGTCTAAATTGCACCAACAGAGGGGTTACTCTGAGTCTTAAAGACTTTTCTCTCAATTAAAAGGCAAGCGCTCTGGGGAGGAGGATTAAAGAGATGAAATATCTTGAGATCTTATCAGTGACACCTAGGGATGGGTGGCAAAGATGGGAATTCTTTATTACCTTTGGAAGGACTTGTTTAACAGGCTGCCTAAGAGCAAGGGCCCATGACAGTGGAAGCAGATGCAGTGGACACACAAGGGTATGATGAGATATTAGAAAGGGCGTCATCAGGTTGCTAATGACAGTGGTGCTTACGCAACTGCAGCAATAAACAAACAAAAAACACAATAAAACCAAATCTTGCTCCAACACTTCTAAGGAGGATCTTTCATTTGACTGGATAAACCTTTTTCCTTTATCCAGGCTAGAGGATGGAGATGTCAAGAGAGGAAGCTCCCAGGAGGATTAGATTGCTTGACACTGATGGTTCTCAACCCTGGTTGCCCTTTACAACCATCTAGGGAGCTTTTAAAGGAGTCCTAGTGGTGGTGTGGGGTGGAGTCCTGGTGTGGCGCTGTGGGCTAATGCATCAGACTGCAAAGTCATTTGAACTGCAAGGTCGGTGGTTCAAGCTCACCAGCTGCTCCTTGGAAACCCTACACAGGGTCGCTATGGGTCAGAACCGACTCGACGGCACACAACAACAATGGTGGTGTAGTGGGTTATGTGGTGTTTGACTGCTAACTGCAGGTCAGCCACCAGCTGCTTTTCGGGGAAAGATGAAGTTTTCTTCTCCTGTAAAGATTTACAGCCTCAGAATCCCTCTACAGGGTTGCTATGAGTCAGAACTGACTCAGCATACAACAACAACAACGACCGGGAGCTTATTAAAATATATATATATACTGGCACATTATATTCTCTGAGAGGAAAAATGGTAACAAAAAGGAGAGAAAAGCAAGCAAGCATGGGGGTGAGGATATGCTTTTGGAGTTTTAGAGAAAAAAATAGGAAGAATGAAGGCAGCTCTTGAGAAAAAGAGACTTTAGGGAGAGACGTGTACTCCATTATAAGTCCAACAACTTCCTTCTAGATATCCTTAAGTGAAGGCATACTCCACTTTTTATGGGATTTGGATTTTGTTTTTTTATGATGGAAACGAACTCTACGGCACTTAACAACAACATATTGAGTTAGGGTTAGATAGATACAGCTTGAGTTATGCCTTATACCTATTTTACAGGTCTGCCTAAAGCTGCCTCCAGAGTCCAGCAACATGTTCAAACTAGGGACCAAATGCCCAGATGCAATAAGGTATATCCAGATCAGAGGGCATCCTCTAGTAAACAAGAAATGGGAACTGTGCGCTCATGCAGAAAGCCCCCTCTCCCCACCACACACACACACAACTCATACTCTCTAACTAGACAAATGTTCGGTTACCAGGGATGCTCTGGCAGCCAGCAATTTCATCTTCTAATTTTGATGAAAATACTTGCTGAGACAGAATTGGCACAAAGTGCATTCACACCCAGCCAGCTGGACTCCATCTCAGGAGTGCAAGCTGAAGCTCCAGAAGGTGAAGAGGTTGATGCTATTTATGGGAACAAACTGCAGCCTTGTCTGTTGTAGGTCTGGGTGAAAATGGTACAAGGGGGAATTATAGCACTGGAGAAAGCAGAACTAGAAATGCTGCAAGAAATAAGGCTCTCTGGGGGACACACAACAGGGAAGTGAGTTTGCAAAGTGACCCTCAAAAGGAAGCTGTTACTAGTTCATGTGCTCAGTAGCAAATGAAAACACTTTCCTTAGCACCCAAAGAAAGGAAAGAACAAACAATGAAGCCAGATAAAACTGGATGAACTGATGCAACCAAAGATAAGATGGAACATGTGGAAAATAGAGCAAGTTTCTAGAGCCCCAGATCAGACGTTCTAGTTCTAGTCATATCCCCTAATACGGCTTCAAAACACTCACCCCAACCCTCCTCTCCATCCCCTTTCTAGCAGCTGTTTTTGTCCTGCAAAGTCTTCCATCTGTTTATTAGTTCATTCAACTGATCTTGACTATGCCATGGTTTACTAGGCAGGGAATGACAAATTGAAAAGGAATGGTGTTGCATTCATCGTCAAAAAGAACATATCCAG
>NW_006408572.1:421215-427484 GCF_000296735.1 Chrysochloris asiatica | reverse complement strand
GGTTGGCCCAGGATCGGACATTGTTTCATTCTGCTGTGCATGGGGTCGCTATGAGTCGGTTCCGACTCGATGGCACCTGACAACAACAACTATGCCAAGCCTGGTGCAAGAGGCTAAAGCTTAAGGTTATAGTTAAATCAGGCAGGACTTGGTGGATATCTGGTCCAGGAGAAATCTAGAAAAGCAGGAATGGGTCAAAGCTAAAGAGAAAAAGAAAGTTCTTTATTTTTTTTATTGTAGTTTGGGTAAAAGCTTACAGAGCAAATGAGTTTTCCTCTCAACCATTAATACGCATTTTGTTTTGTAACATTAGTTGCAATTCCCTTAATGTAACAACACTCTTACCCCTTCCTCCCCCCATTTCAATCATCTTTTTTCCCCCTGCCTCTTCCTGCCTTCTGAGATTTGTTTTGGGGCCAATGCTGCCCTTTTGGTCTACTATGCTTGTTTATTCTGAGGAACAAGTTCTTCATGAGTAATGTTGCTCAATTTATAGGCCTCTCTATTGTTTGGCTGTAAGGTGATCATTGAGAGTGGGTTCAGTTCCAGGCATGAAGGGCCATACTTTCAGAGGTTCCTCCAATCTCTTTCAGACCAGTAAGTCTGGTGTTTTAAATGATTTTGAGTTTTATTCTACATTTTTCTCCCCTTCTGTCCAGCACATTGGACCTTCTGTGGTCATAATCAGATCAGTTGGTACGTTAGCAGAGCACCATCTAGTTCTGTCTCCAGCAAGTGGAGGCTGAAGTCCATGTGGTTCATTAGTCTTCTGGACGGTTTCCTTGAGTCTGATTTTCTCCGCTCTTCTGAAAGAAGACCAATCGTTGCATCTCAGATGGCCACTCACTAGCTTTTAAGACCCCAGTCGTTATTCACCACAGTAGTTCATAGGACATTGTCTTTGTAAACTACATTATGCTAACTGACTTAGCTGTCCCCCAAGACTGTGGTCCAAAGCCCCCAAACCCAGTGACTCATTCCCACAAGGTGTTTGGTTATGGCTAAGACGTTTACATAACTTTGCAAACAAACAAACTCTATTTTGTTTTACTACTGTTGTTACTGTTAAGTGTCATTGAGTTGGTTTTGACTCAATGCATAGGGTTTCCAAGGAGCAGCTGGTGGGTTTGAACTACCGACCTTACAGTTAGGAGTCCAGAGCTTATCCTACAGCACCACACAAGGACTTCTACTACATGCATTGTTTTATTTGCAGCATGTATAAATACATACATAGAAACATCCTCTGCCAAACCTATATATGTTTGTGGGTATAGTCCCATTCACCTGGAAAAGACACTTTGTGAGACAGCTTCTAACAGCCAAAACATGTAGACTTGGAACCTGGGAACTGAAGAGAGACACAGAAAGATTCCAAAGTTAAAAGGTGGGTGATGGAAGAGAAGTTAAAAGATACTGGTTTACTGAATAGAGTTGGGTGCCAAAGGCAAGGATTAAGTAGCACAAGAAGAACATGGAAAGAGACAGTGTTATCAGGTTAGCAAGGTGGGTGGGATAGGCCTGCTAGGAAGTCTAGATGGAATTTTGGCTCCGGGCTGCTTTAAATGGTACACTTTTTCCAGTTCTTGCCTTAGCCTAAGAAGTAAATGATCAAAGCCTAAATAGAAAGAATCCATGTATTATTCAGATAGGCTCATAGATGAGAAACCTACAATGAGTTATATTAAGTTAGAAATGTTTCAGCTAAATCCCTGACTATGGTTGTACATGATTTTGCTTCTAAAATGCTTTAATGTCATGGACATATAAAATTATATCAAAAACCAGGGAGGGGATATTGACATTTATTTTTTACCTGCCTCAGTGAGTACTATATTTCTTTGGGAACTTTCCCTTTCCGATTCCAAAAAAAGGTTGTGGTGGGTGTTACACAATCAGTTTCTTCATTTTGCCAGAGGGCAGGCAAGCAACCAGGTTGCTCTCTGTTTTCCCAACTAAGGTGATTAGTTCCAAGATGGCACATATCCCAAGCCTGGATAATCAGAGTTTTGTAACTGGAACTGGTGGGAAGGTACTTGCTTCTTTGTTCATTTAGAAGGTTGTATGGATGAAAGCCTTGATTTGCTTGAAGACAAAGTTCCAGTTCAGTAGGGACAACTGAATTGTGAGAAATGAAGCCAATTTCCAATGAAAGACAGAAAGAAGAGACTACAAGGGGAGAGTGATCTGAAGGTAGTTCCCGTCAGACATGTTGTTGTTGTTAAGTGCCATCAAGTTGGTTCCAACTCATAGTGACCTTGTATACTGTTTCTGAGGAGTAGCTAGTGGGTTTAAACTGCCAACCTTGCAGTTAGCAATCCAGTGCTTATCCTACAGAGCAACACCAGGCCTCCATTGCTTGTTGTTGTTGTTAAGAGTCGCCAAGTTGCATCTGACTCATAGCAACCCTATATAAGGTTTCTGAGGAGCAACTGGTGAGAACCACCGGCCTTGCAGTTCAAACTGACCTTGGGGTCAAGTGCTTATCCTACAGCTCCACACCAGGACTCCTCCATTGTTTGTAGGGGTGTAAAATGGTTAATAAGGAGGACAACTGGCAGTTACTAATAAAGTTCTGGTGTGATGCAGTAGGATAAACACTGGGCAGCTAACTATAAAGTTGGTGGTCATTGTGAACTGGAACCAACTCACACTTAACAACAACAATAAATAACACATATACCTCTTTTACGGAGTCTTGGTGTGGCGCTGTGGGTTAATGCACTGGACTGCAAGGTTGGTTTAAACCGCAAGGTCAGTGTTTCAAACTCACCAGCTGATCCTCAGAAACCCTATATAGGGTTGCTACGAGTCAGAACCAACTTGATGGCATTTAACAGCAACAACAACATACCTCTTTTAAGAGAAGAAATTCACTCCTAGACATTTACCCAAGAAAAATGAAAATATATGTCCACTAAAAGATATCCAAGAATGTTCATAGCAGCTTTATTTATAATATCCAAAAGCTGGAAGCAACCCAGATGAGAATGGAAAAACAAATTGAGCATACATACACTGAAGTAACATTTAATAATAAAAAGGAATTAATTACAGCGCCAAAGCTGAATTTCAAAAATATTATGTTGAGCCAAAGATACCAGACACCAATTAGCTCATACTGCATAATTCCATTTATTTTAAGTTCTAGGACAGGCAAAATTAATCTACAGTAATAACCATCAGAACAATGATTGCTTGGGAGAAGAGACTAACTGAAATGGAGCACAAGGGAACTATCTGGGATAAAAGAAATATTCTGTGTTTTGGTTAGGGTGGCAGTTACATTGATCAATATACTTGTCAAAATTCATTAAAGTATTCACTTAAAATCTGTGTGTTTTATTGAATGTAAATTATACTTCAACCTTAAAAAAAAGATTGCACAGCCAATAACAGAAAATCACCTACTTTTCTGGACTACAAACAAATTGCAGTCCTCTATGACTTGTGCTTTATAATAGCAAGGCTATTTTTAAAATAAGAAATGTAAGAAGGACATAGTCGCGAGATAAAATACAGAGCTCTCTCCCCCGCAAAAAAACGAAATGACACTTGGACATGTTCTCCTATATTATTCTTACTCTTTTTATTTCATCATAAATGAATATTAATAATTTTTCAAAAATTCTTCCCATATCAGTACTAGTTTGAAGATCAGAATTTGGAACCACCAAATTCTGTTCTGGTGTGGTACTGTGGGTTAATGCCCTGGACTGCAAGGTGGGTTTGAACTGCAAGGTTGATGGTTCAAATTCACCAACTGCTCCTCGGAAACCTTATACGGGGTTGCTATGAGTCGGAACCAACTTGATGAGACCCTGTACAGGGTTTCCGAGGTTATAAATCTTTATGGGAGCAGAAAGCCTCATCTTCTCCCGTGGAACAGCTGGTAGTTTCAAACTGCTGATCTTTAGGTTTGCAGCCCAATTCGTAACCATTATGCTAGCAGAGCTTCTTTCTGTTGTTGTTGTTCTTGTTGTTAAGTGCCGTCGAGTCGGTTCCGACCCATAGAGACCCTGTACAGCGTTTCCGAGGGTGTAAATCTTTACGGGAGTAGAAAGCCTCATCTTTCTCCCGCGGAGCGGCTGGTAGTTTCAAACCGCTGACCTTAAGGTTCGCAGCCCGATTCGTAACCACTACGCTACCAGAGCTTCTTTCTAGGCAGCCACAAAAAGTGTGGGTTGATGGCCCCACCAATGATAAAAACTCTGAGCCCATTGAGCCCTTATGCTGACCTAGTATGACATTCCTTATATTCTGGAAGCTTGCTTTCATTTGTTTACAAGAATATCACCCAAAAATGTCTAATAAATTGTTAATGGAGACCTGGAAACCAGAGAGGGAGGCTTGCTGGCACAAACTGTCTGCTCCCATAAAGATCTACGGTCTCACAAACCTTACGGAGCAATTTCCACTCTGTCCTAGAGGGTTACTATGAGTCCGAATCAACTCAGGGGTAATGGGTTTGGTTTGATTATTATTTTTTTTAATGACCAAAGAGGTCTCTGCACCGGAGGGCTGGGCAAACATAATGTTTTCCTTTCTCTGACAATGTCAGGTAGTGCACACGTGGCTTTTCTGAACATATGTTTTAATGTGTGTGCCTTGCATGAGGTGCTGGCTAACCAGTAGCAGCAGCTCTTGTAGCTGTGGCTTACCAGAAGGCAGGAAAGGAAGCAACCCAAGCTTGCTGCTGCCAGAGAGGCTAAATCTGTGTGGGTGGTAGCAAGGTGAGAAAAAAAAAGTGTGAAAACACCAGGAAATTTGTGGTTGATTTTAATTTTCAACCTTTGCAGCAGAGTCCCAGAAAACTCTGGGAGCTTGAATTATGACTAAGCTTCATGTGCCTGCTTAGTCAGCAGTGAAGAAAGAGGTGAATGGGTAGATTGAGATGGTTTCGGAGTTCTCAGGATACCTGGATGCTGCAAATGGTTAATGAACTCAGCTGCTAACTAAAAGGTTGACGCTTGAGTCTACCCACCAAACAGTGCCATCATTCAATCCTGGCCATGGCAACCCTTTGAGTGTCAGAGTAGAATTGTGTTCCATAGGGCTTTTAAAGGCTTTTCTTCCAAAATAACTCTTTGTGGATCCAAGCCTCTACACTTTTGATTAACAGTTAAATACATTAACCATTTGTACCACCTTAGGACTCCACATACATCTACCATTACATATTCTTTAAGTCGCACTAAAATATTTCATTAAACTAGCATGACTATGTACAAACAAGCAGTTCATGGGATTTAGTTCCTTGGCTTAAGTTTAGGAGGTTTATGGTTATGGCTTTATGGGACCTCCCAGTTACCTAGCCTAATATGTTTACCTCACAGAACATTGCTTAGTGCCTCGTGTCTTAAAAGCTTGCAAGCAGTCAGTCATCCAAGGTACAATTGATGTCTATTCACCTGGAGCAACAGAGGAAGAAGGAAAGTCAAGAATAAACTAAAAACCAATCTCACTGCCACTGAGTCGATCTTTGAGGCTGTAAATCAGGGAGCAACCAGAAAAGCAGAACATAATAACTATAAATACAAAAGAGGGACAGAGGAATGGCACTATAGAAGAGGAAATAGGAGATGAAATAAAAGGAAGAAAATTTAAAAACTTTTCATAAAACCAGAGGGAGGAAAGATGAAAAGACAGAACACAGAATAGTAAAGTAAGATCAAAAAGGGAGAGGGAAGAGAAGAGGTGAAATGAGAAATAGAAGAAAATAAGGGAAAACAAAAATGGAGATATAAAGGATGAATTTCAAGGGAATGGAAAGAGAAGAAGAAGGAGAAGAAAAAATAAATAAAAACAATGAAACAACAGAAGGAAAAAAAAACAAACCCCAAAACAAAAAAATAGTGCAGCTGTTGTACCAGGAGAGAAAACTGGGGGCTCCTGCCAGCCAAGAAGCTCACAATGTGCATGAGAGAGGGATGTGACAGTGGATTTCTTGGCCCTAGATGGAGTTCCTATAGGCCTTGGTGTTCTCCATGCTCAAGGCACTCAGTCCAAAAGTAGTTTGCATACAGATAATAGCCAGTTGACCTGGCTTCAATGACTGGATGATCAGAGCTCAACCAGAAGAAGACAGAAGAGGAAAAAAAAAAAAAAGAGTAATCTGATACAATTTGATGAACTTGACCTACACCTATTAATGCAGTAGCTCAAAAGAGGGAACAAATCTTTACAGTGAGGATCATTCCCACCCCCTCCATACACAGAGTAGACAGGGATGGGCAACTTGGACATTGGCTACCCAAAATGGGGGTGGA
>NW_006408572.1:412803-420470 GCF_000296735.1 Chrysochloris asiatica | reverse complement strand
AGACCCCGCTTAAATCTAGGCACCAAATCAGCACAGCCAACCCCTGCTTCACAAGTCTTCCAACCACGTGGCTCCAAACTTAAGGTTGCTTTGAACCAAAAGGTTGGCAGTTCAAGCTCACCAGCCACTCCTTGGAAACCCTATACAGGGTCACTATGAGTCAGAACTGATTCAATGGCACCTAAATTTTAAGAAAATTTAAATACACTTAAAAAAAACACATTGCTGCATTCTTGAGCAATTTACTGCATTCTTGTCCTGATTTATTCTAAAGATGGGCACTTCATGATGAAGCTCTGTGCCTCCTCATCACTGGGAAGTGACAACAGGTAAGACAGGCTAAGATGGAGGTGCATTTATTTGTAAGGTGCCAGGTTGCAGCTAAGTGAAAGATCAGGCATGTCCTATAAAGCAGGGAAGAACAGAAGGCCCTTGGAAGGACGCTGCATGTATATACACATGCATGCACATATAAGTAGATGTTGCAGGGTAGCATATGTATATCCCATGCTCTACAGATTTCATTCTGATGCCATCAAAGTTCTGTTTCTCTGCTTTGTATGTCGTAAGTGCTGATTGTGTCACCATTTGACAATATGTAGAAAGAATCTTACATACCTTTGACCCACTAATACCAGTTTTGTATACTTATCCTAAACTATAGAGGCCAGACAACTATATTTGATCCATTACATGGAAATCAGGTAGGTGGGGGAGGAGATAATGGCTTTGAATAGTTATAATCTTTAAGGTCTGTTAATCATTACACAGGTAAAGTTTCCAGCTTGTTATTCTTATCAGGGGAGTTAGTGGGAGAGGTAAGTTGTTGATTCAATCTCTATTGCAAGTTTCTTACATTGGACTTGTTAATTCACATTCTTCAAAAGGGTAGCTCCCCACAATCTGCTAAATGGTCTGTTTTACCAATTTGAAATTCTTTGAAATTTTATCAGTTTCAGAGGAAAAACAATTTTGTTCATACATATTTCATAAACTTAAATACAAAATGAATTATACTTGTCCATATAGAGTTATTGTTGTTGTTAGGTGTCATTGAGTTGGTACCGACTCATAGCGACCCTGTGCGCAACACAACGAAACACTGCCAGGTCCTGGGCCAACCTCACAATTGTTGCCACGCTTGAGCTCATTGATGCTGCCACTTTGCCAATCCATCTTGCTGGGGGTCTTCCTCTTTTTCTCTGACCCTGGACCTTACCAAATATGATATCCTTCTCCAGTGACTGGTCCCTCCTGACAATATGTCTGAAGTATGAGAGATGAAGTTTGGCCATCTTGGCCTCCAAGGAGCACTCTGGCTGCACTTCTTCCAACACAGATCTGTTGGTTCCTTTGGCATCCCATGGCACTTTCAATATTCTCCTCCAACACCATAACTCAAAAGCATCAATTCTTCTACGGTCTTCCTTATAGAGTCTTTATCCTCTTAGTAATTATTACATTTGTGTGGCACTGTGGGTTAATGTACTAGACTTCAAAGTGGGTAAACTGCAAGGTTGGCAGTTCAAGCTCACCAGTCACTCCTCAGAAACCCTATACAGGCTCTCTATAAGTCAGAACCAACTCTAAGGCATTTAACACCACCAACAACAAAGGATTTATAGACTCTATAAATCTTGCATTGACTTCGTTTCAGCAAACATTCAGTTAGCAGGCTGAATTTGCCATGTTTATGTATTTCAGGTCATTTCATATTATTGGTTTTCATAGTGAGCATTTTTTGCTTTTGTTTATGAGAAGTCCAGCATCTGCCCCCTTCCTAAGGATTCTCCAACTTAAGTGTCTTGGAGGAAAGAAGAGCTAGACATTTTCTTCTCAGAGTTCATGAGAAGCTTAGGGTTCAAGCAGATGACCTAAGCTGAGAAAATTAGATGCAACCTCCTTCTTCTGAATTGAGAAAAGTGGCACCAAGAATTAGGAGTTCATTCTGATGCCTAGTAACAGCAGTGACACAGAAACATCAGTTTCTAGGGGCAACAGTTTCAGCAGTAATGCTATGTCTAATGCAGCCAGAGGCCACGATCCAAGCTGTGGTACTTAATGGCTCAGCAGTAGCAGATGTGGTGCGTTCCTAACCTGATTGATGGCAATAGTTAGGCTGTGGTCCTGGCTGCTGTTGGGCTCTGACCATTTTCAGAGCCTGTTTCTATATGTTTCACAACGTTATTCATTTGTGTTTATATCAGCTAGAGTTAGAACTGCAATTACAGTTATTAAATCTGCATTTTCATTGCTATAATCACAGTGCAAAATATTTCCAATATTCTAAAAACACACACAAAAAATGTTAGTTTAAAGTGTTTCATTAAATAACTAGCATGACCCACAGCTAACATACCTAATGATGAAAAACCAAATGCTTTTCCTTTTAAATCAGGAACAAACCAAGAATGTCTACTTTTGAAACTGCTATTAAACATTATACTGGAGGTTCTAGACAGTACTTAGGCAAGAAAAAAGAAATAAAAGACATTCATATTGGAAAAAAGAAAGTAAAACTATTTCTATTTGCAAATGACATGATCTGATCTTATATATAGAAAATTCTATGTAATTCACTAAAAAACTATTAGAAGTAATAAATAAGTTCAGCAAGGCTGCAGAATACAGGATTGATAAGCAAAAATCAATTGCATGTAAAAATAACATTTATTAAACAATTCCATTTACAACAGCATCAAATAGAATAAAATACTTAGAAATGAATTTAATAGTAGTTTAAGACTTATACACTGAAAGCTACAAAGCGTCATTGAAGAAAACCAAACAAGACCTAAATAAATGGAAAGACAGCTCATACTCATGAATCAGAAGATTAACATTGTTAAAATGGAAATACTCTCCAAATTAGGGAGCATAGTAGTTCTGTAGGAAAAGCACCAGACTGGTAATCACAAGGTCAATGGTTCGAGCTCCTAGGAGAAAGAATTACAGCCTGGGAAACCTTGTACAGGGTTGTTATGAGTCAGAAACAGCCCGAAGGCACTTAACAATAACAAAAACAACTCTCTAAATTGATCTACAGATTCCATGTAAGTCTTATCAAAATCCTAGCTGCCTTTTTGACAGAAATTGATAAACGGATCCTAACACTTGTATGGAAATACAAGAGACCCAGAAGAGCTAAAATAACCTTGTAAAAAAAACCAAAAAAACAAAGTTGGAGGATTCATACTTCCAATTTCAAAACCTCATAAAAAGCTACAATAGTTGAGACAGTGTGCTAACAGCATGAAGACAGACATATAGATTAATGGAATACAAGTACCCACTACCATTGAGTCCATTCCAACTTAGAGCAACCTTATTTAGTGGTCCAGAAATAAATCCTCCTATTTACGGTCAGTTGATTTTTGTCAGGGATGCCAAGACCATTCAATAGGCAAAGTATAATCTTTTTAACAAACAGTGTTGGGACAATTTCATGATGGTGGTTGTGTGCCATCAAGTTGGTTCTGACTCATAGTGACACTGCACAGAATTGCTATAAATCTTTATAGGAGCAGAAAGCCTCATCTTGCTCCCAAGGAGCAACTTGTAGTTAGTAGCTCAACTTGTAATCCGCTATGCTATCAGGGATCCTTGGACAACTGCGTAGCCACGTGCAAAAGAATTAATTAGAACATTTACCTCTTACCATATAAAAATAATGACTCAAATCTGGTAGAGACTAGAGGAACCCAAGTATATTACCCATTAAACTTGGAACTCAAACCACTCCTGATGGTCACCAATCAGTCAAAAGACAGAGTGGCTTATAAAATAAATATTATTACCCATGAGTACTGTGGATTCCTGGTGTTCCACTGTGGGATAATGTACTGGACCACAAGGTCAGTTTGAACGGCAAGGCTGGCAGCTCTAATTCACCAGCTGCTCCTTGGAAACCCTATACAGGGTCGCTATGAGTCAGAACTGACTTGAAGGCACTTAAGGATACCATGTGTACTGTATTCCTCTAAACAATCATTTAGATGAGACCTAACAGTTAACATTTATCCTTGAACAGAGATGAGAAGGTAAGTGGAGATAAGAAAGCTAGATTTAGGGAAACAGAATAACGAGATGGAAGTAATGAAAATGACAACACTTTGTGAAAAGTGTAGCCTGACTCAATGAATAAAGTACACAGCAATTGTTACATGAAATCCTAATTTACTATGCAAATTTTCTCCAAAATTGCAATTGCAATAAAAAATATGTTTTATAAATGAATTCAAGATGGATCATAGACCAAATAAGAGCTAAAAGTTGAGTTCTTAGAAGATAACATAGTAGTAAATTTTATGCCTTTAGATAAAGCAATGATTTCCTAGAAGCATAAGTGGTAAGAGAAAAAAATAGATAAATTGTACTTCTTAAATCAAAGACTTTTGTAATTTCAAGGGACGCTTTGAAGAGACTGAAAATACAACCCACAGAACGTGATGAGAATTTTGAATATCCTATATCTGATAAGGGACTTACATTCAGAATTTATGAAAAAGTCTTACAACTCAACAATACAAAGATAAATCACCCAGTTAGAAAAAGGGTAAAGAATTTAAACAGATATTTCTCCACAGAAGATATACAAATAACCAATAACCTTGTGGTTTGCAGCCCCATTCGTAACCACTACGCTACCAGAACTCTGGGCTGCGAACCACAAGGTCAGCAGTTCAAAACTACCAGCTGTTCTGCAGGAGAAAGAAGAGGCTTTCTGTTACCGTAAAGATTTACAGCCTTGGAAACCCTGTACAGGGTCGCTATGAGTCAGAAACGACTCCACGGCACATAACAATAACAACAACAACGCTACCAGAGCTCCTTGGTTAGCTCTTAGACCCTAGAAATTTACAGCGCGTTTTTGTTTCTTGTCACATTTTATCATCTTTCTCCTTTACTACAAGGTGAGCTGGATGATGAGAGGGATTAGGTCTCACCCTGAACAGGAAAAGGTAGAAACATACACTGCCCTCTTGGCCCAGGAAACAAGCTAAAATGTTAATCAGGTTACTGAGTGGGACTAATCCTCTCCACCCAGGAGTCAAACTAGAATGTTAATCAGGTTACTGAGTGGAACCAATCCTCTGGTTTCCCTCCTGTCTTCAAACAGTTCCACAACCTAACCCCTCCCTGATTCTGACCCCATATAAGTCTGCACTGCCCTATATTCAGTGTTCAGAATCTGGAGGAATTAGGTCCTCAGAGCCAGGGGCTTAATAAAATCTGAAATTCTGCTTTACTTCTCTGAGTTCCTTTGACAATGGATCAAGAGCTGCTGTGACAGCTGTAACAACCCCCTGTATGCACAGCATCTAGAACCAAGTCTGTCACGTGGAACTAGGGGGTCTTTTGCATTCCCAGCTTATCTAGATTCCTCCCCTTGCCTAGTCCACTCCAGACACAAGGCCTCTGGAGCTTTGATATAGCCCCTTCATGTTAAGCCAATGTCTGCACTGCCTGTCCTATCAACCTAGTGCGCTGAGGAAACAAGCTTGATCCTTGAAGAATCCTTCCATTTCAGTTGGAATTTTGAGTGACTGCATCCATAATTAAAGGTCCAGTTCATCAAATTGTAGCAATTTATTCTTGCTCACAGTATCAAACTTCTTTATCTTCATCTGGTCGAGTTCTGGTCAGCTAGCCATCCAAGCTTGGTCAAATGGGTATTATCTGCAAGTTTGGGAGTTCACACATGCCTCCCCACACTTCAGATCAGCTGGCCACTTCACTCTCAGCTTTAGCCCCCAGTGGCTAGGTCAGTGTCCATGGACTCAAGAATTCACACACCTCCCTAAATTTCAGCCAACCCTTCCACTTCTCTCTCTCATCTCAAGATCAACAGGTGTCAGTGGAACACGGCCAAACTCAGTCCATGTTTTGTGGGCTGCATTTCCCCCACTTCCATTCACAAGTAGACCAGGGTGGTCACCAGTGAGCATACTAGACTGTTGTGGATTCCCTTTGAGTTTCAATCTTAGATGAGAGTTTTCCCTGATGGTGACTTTTCTTGCCTCGAAGACTCCAAGGCAAACAACTTACTTGATATTCTAACAAACAGTCTGCTTTTCTTCTGCTGGTCTTTCTTTCAATAAGAATCTTCTGTTCTTCTAGCCATTCCAGGTTAATCTGCATGTCTTTTCAAGTGGGAATGTCCCACATCAGAAGGTTCTGGGTGGGGCTCAGGATTCCTCCTAAAGTCTTATACTCTACAAAGGCTTAACAAGAAGTCTATTTCCCTGGGCAAATTTGAATTCCCCTTTTAGCTAATCCAAGGGGAAACCAATATCCACAAGACAGTTGAACCCTAAACATTTTCCCCCCTCCTTTACCCATTCAGACTGTTTCAATCCCTGTATCACAGAGCACTGTTGTTCCAAGTTTGTGTATACATCACTACTTGCAACTATCCCATTTAGCGCTGCATGGTACTTTTAATATTCTCTTCCAACACCATAACTCAAATGCATCAATTCTTTGATGGTCTTCCTTATTCATTGTCCAACTTCCACATGCATATGAGGCTATTGAAACACCATGGTTTGGGTCAGATGCACCTTTGTCCTCAAATTGACATCTTTGCTCTTCAATACTACAAAGAGGCCTTGGGCAGTGAATTTGCCTAATGCAATATGCCATTTGATTTCCTGACTGCTGCTTCCTTAGATCTAATCAAAATGAAGTCTTTGACAACTTTAATCTTTTCTCCATTTATCTTGATGTTATATATTGGTCCAGTGGTGAGGATTTTTGTCTTCTTGACACTGAGGTGCAACCCATACTGAAGGCTGTGGTCTTTGATCTTCATCAGTAAGTATTTTAAGTCCTCTTCACTTTCAGCAATGAAGATTGTATCATCTTCATATTGCAGGTTGTTTATGAGTCTTCCTCCAATCCTGATTTCCATGCTCTTCTTAATATAATCCAGCTCCTCAGGTTATGTGCTCAGCATGTAGATTGAATAAGTATGGTGAAAGGATACAACCCTGACACACACCTTTCCTAATTTTAAATCATTCAGTGTCCCCTTGTTCTGTTTGAAGGGCTGCCTCTTGGTCTATGTACAGGTTCCTCATGAGCACAATTAAATAGTCCAGAATACTCATTCACCGCAATGTTGTCTATAGCTTGTCATGATCCAAACAATAGAAAGATTTTGCATACTCAATAAAGCACAGATAAACCTCTTTCTGCTATTCTTTGCTTTCAGCCAAAATCCATCAGACATCAGCAATGATATCTCTTGTTTTATGTCCCCATCTGAATCCTGCCTGAACCTCTGACAATTCCCTGTCAATGTACTGCTGCAGCCATTTTAAAACTATCTTTAGCAAAATTTTACTTGCATGTGATATTAATGATATTGTCTGACGATTTCCACACCTTTCTTTGAAATGAGCACAAATATAGACCTCTTCTAATCACTTGGCCAGCAGCTGGCTTCCAAATTTCTTGGCGTAGATGAATGAGTGCCTCCACAGCTTCCTCTGTTTGTTGAAAGACATCAACTTGTATCCCATCAATTCCTGGAGTTTTTGCCAATGTTTTCAGTGTGCCTGGGACTTCTTCCTTCTGTATCACTGGAGTTGATCAAATACTACCTCTTGAAATGACTGAACATCGACCATTTCTTTTGGTACAATGACTCTGTGTAATCCTTC
>NW_006408572.1:393468-412593 GCF_000296735.1 Chrysochloris asiatica | reverse complement strand
AAATCTTTATTAAATAAAACTACCAAAATGCGGAGCTATTGTTTGTTGACATATCTTCCATCTAACATCACTTCTAAAGATGATGTTTCCATCTCTTTAATCCTTCCCCAAAGAATTCTGCATTCTTCAATTTACATTTATCAATTTATATTTTTCAAAATAATAATTTGGGCATCCTCAAGGGATTCACATTGTGTTCCTTTTAAATGGTCTTTGCGTTTGGGGAACAAAAAGAAGTCTGAAGGGGCAAGACAAGGGCTGTAGGGTAAGACTTCACAATGAAATTCTTGTAAGATGCTCTTACCCCCCTCGAAGAGTGTGCAAGTTCATTGTCATGATGGAAAATATTCCCTGGTGCAAATTTCCTGTCCTTTTTTTCATAACGCAGTTTTCCATTTTCTTAAAACTTCTTCCAAATAAGCCCCCATTATTGTCCTGTGTCCTTTGAGAAAATCTAACAAGATTTCTCCTTCAAAATCCTAAAAAACAGTAACCATGTTTCTGAGCTGATTTCTCTGCTTTGAATTTACTGGCCCAGAAGGTCTCAGAAGCCAGGGTTTTGATTGGACTTTGCTCTGTGGATTGTATTGGTAAATCCAGCACTCATTCCAAGTTATAATACATTGCCTTTATTAGCTTTGATCTTACTTAAAAGACATAGAAAGAGCAACTCTTTGAACTAGCTGATCTTTATTTTTTTTGATATCCTAAAAGGCTCCATAAGGAGACTAAGACAACTGTATTACTGAGAGAACATGTCTGAAACGATCCACTGATCATGGAGACTTGTTGAAACACTTATTTTGGAATAAACCCATGCACATATGAACTGGAACCCTAGTAGCAATACTTTTTGTCTTACCCTCATACAGGTGGGCAGATAAAAGCAGAAGGAAGAAGAGAGAGGAAGCAAGGAACCTCCTAAAAGAGCTGTAACAGGGGTCAAAGGTTATAGCACTGAAGATAGCGAGAAGCCCAGAAGTGGCCCTGTAGCAGACAGTGCCTGAGGTGACACACCTGGAAGGAATCCTGTGGAGATCCCATGGTGACAGCAGAAACCTGCTGTGAGGAATTCAGCTAAGGGAATTGCAGAAAACTGCTACACTGACTATGTGAGGAGTCAATTAACAGTGGACAGTCTGATGGCGGGGTAGGGTGGGGGGGGGGGGGGGGGGGGGGGGGGTTGAAAGGCAGAGAGGCTTGTCTTCAGAGGGCTAAGAAGAAGCCTGTCTTGAAATGATTGAGGAGGCCTGCAGGACAGGGAGTGTAAATGACAAAGAGAAGGGTCTGCTAGCTTGCATGGCCAAGAGGTTCTGAGAGAGCTGTCCTGAACTCAAGAAGGGAGGAGTGGGGATGTGCTCTTCTCTTCAGAAGAACTTTCCAGATTTTGCCTGCGTGCTTTCTGATCCTGATTCCAAGTTGTACCCTGTTGCTTCCTTAATAAATCACTTCACTGTAAGTGTGGTCTGTGAGTTCTGTGTGGCCATTACAATGGATTATTGAACCCAGAAGAGAAGCAGAGAGTGCCATGGGGGGGGAATGGCTGGTGTCAGAATTGGTAAAAACGTTGGAGAGTGGAGGTTTGTCTGTCCTCCACCTCATAGGAATCAGTTCTGGGCTAATCTTGATTCTCTTCATTCTCTCCTGAAGTAAGACAGGTTTTGAGGCTACTAAGCCTTTTGTTGTCTGTCATTTGTCTGTTGTATTGCGGTGGGTTGTGAGTTGCTGTGATTCTAGAAGCTATGCCAGAAGTATTTTAAATACCAGCAGGTTCACCCATGGTGGACAGGTTACAGATGAGCTTCTAGACAAAGACAGACTAGGAAGAAGGAGAGATAGACTGCTTCCAAATATTTAGTATTAATAATCGAAACATGGGATGTACAAAGTATGAATCCAGGAAAATTGGAAGTTGTCAAAAATGAAACGGAACACATAAACATTGATATCTTAGGCATTAGTGAGCTGTAATTTACTGGTATTGGCCATTTTGAATCTGACAACCACACGGTTTACTAGGCTGGGAATGACAAATTGAAGAGGAATGGTGTTGCATTCATCGTCAAAAAGAACTTAAAAAATCAGTCATGAGGTACAATGAAATCTGTGATAGGATATTATCCATGCAACTACAGGGAAGACTAGTTAATACCACTGTTATTCAAATGTATGCATCAACCACTAAAGCCAGTGAGGATGAACTAGAAGAATTCTACCTACTTCTTCAACCCAAGAATGCCTGAACTTGTAGATAGTACACATTTGACCTAGCCTTGATGGCTTGATAATCAGAACTCTAATAGAGGAAGAGGGGAAAAAATAATTTTTGTTAAAGGAAATAAGTGTAAATTGCTACAATTTGATGAATTTGGCCTATACTTACGGGTGTAGTGGCTCAAAATACCAACTGAGAGTGAAGGAGTCTTCACATCAAGTATCAATTCTATCCCTTCTGTATATAGGGTAGATAGGAATGGGCAACTTAGACATTGACTACTTAATATGAGGGGGCGATAAATGCACAAAATGACTGGCTTACAAGTTTTCAAGAGAGAGTTTAGTTTACGAGTGAATGGGGGAAGGTAGAGTCCCCACTAAATAGTTTTCATCTTGTCTAAACGGGTCTAGTGAAAAGAGATGGGGATAAGATTCTTATGATTCAATAGTGAGTAATTGTTATCATGACTAACTGCAACTGTCACAATTGAAAAGGTAGAAGTTTTGTAACAGAAATGGGGGAGTAGTTAATCTTACAGTTCAAAAACAGAGGATCCTAGGACCATCAAGGGTGAAGAGCATGAGCAGAATGTGGGACTCTATACAGAGAAGAAGGGACACCAGATATGTAGGCAAAGATGAGGACGTGGAGAGAGAGAGTAGCTGAGGACTCTAGACCCATGGAAAGAGAGGGACTGAGTGCTCATGGCCAGGATGCAGACTTGTAGAATGTGCTTTTTGGTTGTTTAAGTTATAATATATTCCTGAGTGTTTTTGCGTGCATTCCCTACCCGCCCCACAAAAAAACAGAGGGAATAAAAGCAAACACTGTTGAATGATGTTGCACAAAGGAGATTGTAATCATTGCAATGAAACGATGGTGTAAAACCGATGTTCTCCCATGTAAACTATTACTCAATTCACAATAAAAACTTAAAAAAAAAAAAAATGTGGTATATTAAAATCTTCTTTAAAAAAAAGATAAATGGAGAAAAGAATAAAGTTGTCAAAGACTTCATTTTGCTTGGTTCAACTATCAACACTATGGAAGCAGCAGTCAAGAAATCAAACGATGTACTGCATTAGGCAAATTTGCTGCAAAAGACCTCTTTAATTAAAGTTTTCAGGATGTCAGTTTGAGCACTAAGGTGTGCCTGACCCAAGCCATGGTATTTTCAATAACCTCATACGCATGTGAAAGTTGGACAATGAATAAGGAAGACTGTAGAAGAGTTGATGCATTTGAGTTATGGTGTTGGAGGAGAATATCGAACGTACCAAACAGATCTGTGTTGGAAGAAACACAGCCAGAGTGTTTCTTGGAAGCCAGGATGATCAGACTTCGTCTCTTACACTTTGGACACATTATCAGAAGGGACCAGTCACTGGAGAAAGATAACATGTCTGGTAAAGTGAAGTGTTGGAGAAAAAGAAGAAGATTCCCAATGGGATGGATTGGCAAAGTGGCAACAATACTGGAATCATCAACAAAGCAACAATTGTGAAGTTGGTGCAGGACCGGACAGTGTTTCATTCTGCTGTGCGTAGTTTCACTTATGAGTCAGTCCTGACTTGTTGGCGCCTAGTAACAACTCCTCAGTACATTGTTTATTATAAAATTTGTTCACATATGAGAATAAAGTTTCCTATGCTTTACTGTCTTTTTTTTTTTTTTTAAGCACAGTGATGGCTCTGGTAAATAAATTATAGCTTTCTGGAATAAGAACAAAATAATAATTTCTAAATTGCTCAATTTTGTTTCTAAAGCTAGAGAAAATACCGAAACTATAGTAACGTCATTCAATACTGTTCCTCAGCAAAACAAAGCTCAAATTCACTCTACTGATAAAATGGTATAAATTCAACTACAAAGCTAATGACACATTTTATGCTTAAAGTAAAAGCAAACAACAGTCATTTAGGTAGTGATGGTTCTAGGCCATCGCAAAAATTCAACAGCAAGTGATGTAGAAGAATGAATACTATCATGTGTTCGTGTTAGCAGATGTTTCCCTTCACAGATGAAAGAAATTGCTGGTGTATGGAGCATAAGTCAGCCTATGGCATATATGTGGTAAATGCATGATGGAAAAGTGCTCAGTGACTATCACTGTAGACTTATGTTATAGGAGAATTCTCATCTATAACAATTATCTTATGATAAAATCATATGTTAGAGTTGGTACTGACAACCATATGTTTAGCAAAGAAGGGTGTTACTATAGAAATGAAAGAGGTTGCACCTGAATGCTAATCCACACATACTGCTTCATTCACAGAAAACACTTAACAGACAACATGTGTCTTGACCTTCAATTAGCCTTGACCTTGAATCAGGGTTGAAGAATAGTGAAGATTGCAAATGTGGTCAGGTCACACCATTGAGTGAATGTCTTTTCAGTGTATTGGGAGGAGAAATTGGTAGGCAGTGAGTCCCAAGACTCAGCTTTTCTATATTGAGGACATGATTTATAGTGTTTCTTCATGATACTCATAATGCCTGTAAAGATATTTCTTTGTTTTCAGGTGGCATATTTTAGCTCTGCATTCACAATCTTGCATGACCTGAGCAGATTACTTCAGGGCTGATAGAAAAATACATTTTAAAAGTTGAGAATGAGAATAAGCTTGCAAAATTTCATATAAAAATATTAATCTGTATACATGATCTATTGCTGCATAACAAATCACTCCAGAATTTAACAGTTCAAAACAATGAACAGCTGATTACCTCAGTTTCTGTGTGTCAGGAAGTTGGGTCCTGCTGACACCCCTAGGGGCTCTTGTGAGGTTGTAGTCAAGCCATTGGCTGGGACCGCACCCATCTAAAGGGATGGTTCGAGGAGGAACCCCTTCTACTCACACTCATGTGCCTAATCACATGGACCTTTTCTATGTCATCTCACAATATGGCAGCTGTCTTCCCTCAAGTAAAAGAGTGGCAGTGGATGGACTAAATGGAAGCCTTTCTATGACCTAATCTCTGAAGTGACAACCCAGCAATTCTACTGTATGATCTTCATTAGATGTAAATCAGTGAGTCCAGCCCACACTCAAGGGGCAGAGCTTATACAAGAGCATGAGTACCAGGAGGTGATCTTTGGGGGCATCTGAAAGGCTGCCTGCCACAGTTTCCATATACTTACATGGGTGTGACTGTACCCAAACCAGGATGTCACACAACTCAAAATTGTCAGGGAAACTCTCTAATGCTCCTCCATCTGCCTGGCCTAAATCTTCTGTGATCAAGAAGACAGAACTTGACCAGTTGAATTAGATGTTGAAGTTGAGTGCAAAGTCTAAGTGGGATCCTGCACCTGGGGTACACATCTACTATAGAGCTAGTGGTTTTCTTTCCTACTTTTCCAGCTGTAAAGACTGGGTGGGATAGCACGAAGCTTCCTATTTGTTCTTCCTTCCATGACTGGACAAAGGTCATCCTCTGTTAGCATGTTCTCTCAGCTGGAATACACTGAAAAACGAATTCACCCTTCTTGTATTATGGTTTGATCTGAGAGGATTCTCTATCTTTATGGCTTGGACTAAGTCTATGAAGTCTTTGACTCTCAAACTTTAGGCATTATTTATTCAGTTCTGTCAACTAAAATGAGAGTTGGCTGAATCCGGGCAGCTAGTCTGTTATTGATCTGCTCCATCACAAATTAGAAACTACTGCTTGTTCTTAGTAACAAAACTCTCAGTGATTACCTAGGTGCATGGCTGCCTGGAATAAAGACACTTAGCTTTCTTGCAACTGAATGCAACTGTGTGAGTATGTTCTAGCCAGTAAGATAGAAGAGTAGTTGATATGCACAATTTCTAGGAAGTGTCCTTAAAGTAGGCAATATACTCTGCTTTCCCCTTCCTCCTTTATGTTGGCTAGACTTTGAAGGTAATAATTGGAACTTGAACAGCAGTAACTGGAACTCTAGCAGCAAAACTGGACAATAAGGAAACCTTGAAAATAGAAGCAATGCAACATGAAAGAAGGGCACTATGGCATGTCATACCAGTCCTGAACTCTCTCTGGACTTCTTAAATATGAGAGAGAAATGTATTTGCATCTTTGTTTTTTCCATTTCTAAATGTCTCTTCTACTCCTAATGAAACCTAATAGTAACTAAAGATGGCATTTTCTTCAAGCCCAGACCATAAAGTTATGCAATTTAAATCTAGTCTTGCCATGATGTGAGCTGCCCCATTACTTCCTCAGGTCCTCTTCTAGTGGGCAGGTATTGTCTCTAAGTATAGGATAAGAAGTCATGGTTAACTTTGCCAGGAGGACTTAGGATATGCTGACCAGCTATGTCTACAGTAAGAGGCAATCTGTAGGGCTTTGGAAGCTCCTGGTGAAGGAGTGGGGTTAAGAGAGGGCAGAGGTTAGTCCTGGGGGTGAAGGTGGGAACATTCTCTTTGGGAAGCAGGACCAGTCAGAGGCTGTGGGGCCCTGAATGGTGCTCTCCTGTCATCTACACTGAGTGCTACCTAAGTCCAACGCCTGGTTCAAGATCTAGAGGTCAAATCTCTGTTTAACTCAGATCTACAGAGTCAGCAGGTACCTTTAAGAACAAGGAATGGGAGTGGCCAGGGTGGAGGAAGTACAGATAAAAGACAACCGAAGCTGTCTTCTAGAAGTAGGCAGGGAATAGACACACACACAAATTTCTGTCTAAAGCGTGGACACTGTTTGTGTTGTGTGTGCAATGCCAGCCAGGGGCTCCTGGGAAACAAAGGAGATGTCTGTTTTCCCCTCATGACCTCTGCTGCATGGTGTCAATGACTTTTTCTAGTGAAATCCATACCCCGGTTTATTCAGGGCTGTGCTCGCTTCCCACTCTACCTTTTCACAGTATGCCAAGGAAACAACCAGCCTTGGGGCACACATAGGGGACATTTCTGGGGTGATGACAGTGGAGAACCTAGGGCACCCACCAGTTTCTTAGGCTCAAACTACTTCTGTTGTAAAATTCAAGTCCTGCAGTATGAAAAGGGCAAGAATTCATGACAGAGAACAAGGGATATTTAGCAAATTATAATCTGCCATAAAAAATCTGGACTGTGGATACTTTTTCCAAATAATTTTAATTTGACAAACTAGCTAGGACTCACTCAGTCATTTTAAGTCTGTTCTCCCTTGGTTGTAGAAATTGTAGTCCAAAAATGCCTCTAGTTCAAAAATCATTTCCCATTATTTTAAAGGTGTCCTGGTGTGGTGCTGTAGGATAAGCACTGGACTGCTAACCACAAGGTCAGAAGTTCAAACCTACCAGCCACTCCTCAGAAACCCTATACAGGGTTGCTATGAGTCGGAACCAACTCTATGGTACGTAACAGCAACAAGATATTATTTTAAAATATATTTCCCCAAATTAGGGGGATTCTTGCTGGTTCAGAATTGATCATATGGGAGGTTCCTAGTGGAATGAGAGGGTGTGGCCCTAAAGCCGGGCAGACCTGCATTGAAATAAAACCCTCACACTGGAGTCCAAAGATTTTACCTGTAGTTGTGGAGCAAGAAATAAAGGTGTGTATGCATTTGCTTACTGATGCAAAGGTGACCAGATGAGTAACTAAAAATATCAATAAAACAAGAACTAAAGGTCTATGATCAGCTGAGCAACTAAGAACATTGATAGAACCTTCATGGGAAGTCTTTGGGGAGGTGAAAGGGAAGTAATGTCAGTGTACTAGATTCTCAACTATCAGCAGGAGGTCAATAGATAAATCAAGAAATTATGGCATTTTTCAACATCCATCACGTGCCAAACACTGTTCTAGGCAATGAAGAAAAAACAACAAAACAAAACCACTGCTGTCAAGATGATTCTGATTTATAGTGACCCTAGCGCTATAGGATAAGCACTGCTAACCTCAGGGCTGTCAGTTCAAATCCACCAGCTGCTCCTCGGAAACCCTATACAGGATTGCTATAAGTTGAAACTGACTCGACGGCACTTAACAACAACGCAAGACATAGTTGAGTCCTGGTGTGGCTCATTGGACTAATCATAACATCGGTGGTTCAAACCCATCAGCCACTCCTTGGAAATCTTATGTAGGGTTGCTATGAGTCAGAAGCACTACAATCACACTTAACAACAACAACAATATAGGACAGAGTAGAACTACCCCATAGGTTTTCCAAGATCATGATTTTTATGTAAACAGGCTGCCAAGTCTTTCTCCAGCAGAGCAGCTGGTGGGTTTGAACTGCTGGCCTTTCAGTTAGCAGCCAAGCACTTAACTATTATACCATCAGGGCTCTGTGGTTATATATATATATATACTATGTTGTAGTTAAGTACTCTCAAGTAAGTCATTTCAGACTCATAGCAACCCTGTATAAAGTTTCCAAGGAGTTACTGGTAAGTTTGAACTGCCAACTGGTTTGTGGTTCAAACCAACCTTGCTGTTGAGCCCTTATCCTACAGTGCCACACCAGGACTCTGAGTACATGTATATATCCAACACACACCTATATACATATGTATGTATATATCATACATATACTATATATGTGTGTGTATCTATATTGTTGTTATAATGTGCCATTGAGTCGGTTCTGGCTCATAGTGATCCTACATAGGGTTTCTGAGTCTGTTAAATCTTTACAGGAGCAGAAAGCCTCATCTTTCTTCCATGGAATGGCTGGTAGTTTCAAACTGCTAACCTTGTGGTTAGCAGTCTGACTCAAAACCAATACGCTACCAGAACTCTTGTGTATCTATCTATCTCTCTATATATGTATATAAACAAATATATATGCATGCATATACATATATGGTATTGGTGTTGTTAAGAAGTACCGTGGAGTGAGTTCTGACTCATAGTTACCCTACACAGGGTTTCTGACACTATAAATCTTTATGGGAGCAGAATGCCTAATTTTTCTCCCTCGGAGCCGCTGGTAGTTTCGAACTGCTGACCTAGAGGTTAGCAGCCCGACTTGTAACCATTACACTACCAGAGCTCCTTATGGTGGTAGTGGTGGTTATATACATAAATAGTTGTCATTAAGTGCCGTTGAGTCGGTTCCAGCTCATACCAACCCGGCAAAGGTTTTCTGAGGAACAGCTGGTGAGTTTTGAACTGCCAACTTTTCAGTTCAAATCACCTTACAGTCCAGTGCTTATCCTACAGTGCCACACCAGGACTCGATATATACATGTATATGTATATATGGTGGTGGTGGTGGTTGTGTGCCATGGAGTCAGTTCCAACTCATAGCAACCAAACCTATATAGGGTTTCTGAGGCTATAGGATTTTTTTATGGGAGCAGAAATCCTCATCTTTCTCCCGTGGATTGGCTGGTAGTTTTGAACTGCTGACCTTGAGGTTAGCAGCCTGACTCATAACCACTATGCTACCAGAACTCCATATACATACATCCATATACATATACAAGGAGCTCTGGTAGCGTAGTGGTTACGAATCGGGCTGCGAACCTTAAGGTCAGCAGTTCGAAACTACCAGCTGCTCCGCGGGAGAAAGATGAGGCTTTCTACTCCCGTAAGGATTTACACCCTCGGAAACCCTGTACAGGGTCACTATGGTTCGGAACCGACTCGAAGGCACTTAACAACAACAAATATACATACACACTTGTATATACTTATATACAAATTTGTTTCATAAAAGCAAAAATCTGCTACCTATTATTTATCTTTGAAGGGTGGTGATGATGGTGGTGGTTATGTGCCGTGGAGGCAATGCCCACTCATAGTGACCCTGCACAGGGTTTCTGAGGCTGTAAATCTTTACAGGAGCAGAAATCCTCATCTTTCTCCCTTAGAACGGCTGGTAGTTTCAAACTGCTGACCTTGAGGTTATCTCAATTTGTAACCACTATGCTACCAGAGCTACATATATATAATATATATGGTGTTGTTATTGTTAGGTGCCATCGAGTTGGTATCGACTCCTAGCAACTCTATGCACAACGGAATGAAACACTGCCCGGTCCTGGGCCAACCTCACAATTGTCACCATGCTTGAGCCCATTGATGCTGTCATTTTGCCAATCCATCTCGCTGGGGGTCTTCCTCTTTTTCTCTGACCCTCCACCTGACCAAACATGATATCCTTCTCCAGTGACTGGTCCCTCCTGACAATACATCCAAAGTATGAGAGGCGAAGTTTGGTTATAAATTTTTTTATAAAAGTAAAAACCTACTACCTACTATTTATCTTTGAATAGATTGCTTAAATTCACTGGACCTAGGTTCTTTTGTCTTGAGAATAATTGTGAATAATGTTCCTTCAAAAGTATTTGTTATGGTAGTGAAGCAGGCAGCAGCTGTCAGTTCCCACCCCTACGTCTTCCATGTAATATTCTCAGCTCAAGTTTTTTAGGCTGAGAAGTGACACTCATTCTTAAGTCTTGCCTGTGATTCACCATATGAGCCTAGGCAAGTCTCATGACTTTTCTTTGCCTATTTCTGTCCATGTGGCACAAAGATGCTCATGTCAGATTGCTTCATGTGCCAGGGGAACAGGACTTGCATTAGTTTTGGGTTTCTTTAAAGAATACTAATGAAATGCTAATATGGTTTCTACATTGATGATAGTGTGAGGTGGCTGGTATGGTCTTTGCCGCTGAATGTTTATTGCCTCACTTATGGACAGGTAGATTAATTCTGCTGTTCTGATTATATTATTGCCTCAGAAGGTTTCAAAATTGGGTACTTAATTCCTAAGGCACTGAGGGCCTCATGATGTAAGGGCAAGAACAATTGGGAATTCAAGAGAGAGATCACTGTCCCGGATCAGGATGTTATTAGAAGAAAAAAAAACAAACCACTAGAGATGTCAGCTTGATAGAGCTAAGAGGATTCTGTCTACAATATCTAAACATATAAAGGGAAAGTGTACATGTGCAATCCTCAGTGTCTTTATGACACACAAACACATAGGGAAGTGCTTGCAGGTTCCACAATATGTGTGTATGTCTCTCTGTGTGTATGTAGCAGTAGGGGTACATGTTAATGAGCAGGGTGATGCGTTGGTAAAGGATGAGCAACTGACTCTGGAGAGAGAAGTCCTGATTTGTAGTGATTGCCAATTTTAATGGTATAGAATCTCTCCCAGTGGTTAAGCTATCAAATTGAAGTCACTGAATGAAGAATTAGGAAGAAATTCACCCATCCGTGCTCACTGGTTCCAGCCCATTCATGGTTACAGGTTTTCAGCAGTGCCCTTCTTAAAAATTTTCCAGCATCTCACATTTCATTTACTTCTAAAGTTGTGGATATTGCCTTAGCTTTTGTTCCTGAATCCGCCTATACCTCCCAAACAGAATTGTTCGTTCAACATGATAGATTATTTGCATATTTGTAAAGTTCATGGCTTATCATAACTCATAGGAATTCAGGAACTGTAGGGATTTTTTTACCCCTCAAATCTACACAATGGTTGGCAAGACCATTTGTTTATTCAGAAAGCCGCCAACAGGATGCTGCAGTCCTGTCCGTGAACCACCCTGCCCTTGAAGATTTGACCAATGCCTGCTGGCCAAGAAAGGCTCCAAGTAGACAAGAGGAGGGGGCTCTTTCATTTATGGTGTCCCCGTAGTTTCAGCTCTTCGGAAATTAAGTGGCTGGCTGGTTCTTTGGCTCGGGTGTAAGTCTTCTTCCTAGCCCCACAAGAAATACTCTCATTTGTCTCCAGGGCAGCTTCCCTTTGACATTCCCCCCACCTCTTTCCCTTCCCCTGAAATCCTAAAATCAGAAAGGGCCAGACTGAAGTCTACAGGGCCTAAAATTGATATATTTTGGGAAGCCCTTTTTAAGGAAAAGAATATAAACTTATATATATAATTCTACGATGAGGGTCAGGGCCACGTGTCCCTGGGTGGTGCACACAGTTAATATTTGACTAGTAACTGAAAGTTATCTGCTTTCTAAGGGCCACTGTTAAAAACCCCAAGGAGCACAGTTTTAGTCTGCACAAATGGAGTCTTCAGGAGTTGGAATTGACTTGATAGCAACCTGTGCATATAAGCAACCAAAGCTTCATTAACTTCCAGTAATTCCACCCCTGGAGCCAGACTATACACAGAAGGAAATTGGACATCTGCCTGGTAACTGTGGGTAGTGGAATATCCTGTGGGTTGTTTTTTGTTGTTGTTTTTTTAGATGAGGAGGAAGCTCCAGAACCTAGCTCCCTCTTGAAAACTTTGCCATCAGGTCTGATACGGGAGGTCATTATTCAACTTCTTCTGAAGAAGCCATTTAATTCTGCATCATTCCTGCTGTATCACATGGCTACTCCCGCTGCTTGGTACAGAAGAGAACAGTTATGCCTGTAACAGGCAGAGACCTGCCCCATTGGCCCAAGGAAATGTTTGCTCTGAACCCCAGCAAGTCTAACTTCAGAATCATTGTGGATGAGAAGGGACCTCTAGTGGTCAATCTCAAAGGTCACGTCACTGCCACCTTCTCCGTGTTCTCTGGAAGGCGTTCTGGAAGGCCAGTTCTGCCTTGTCAGTTCCAAGAGTTGGAGGAAGCTAGGCAAATAAAAACCCATCAACACAATTTCTACCTTGCTATCAAATGGGAGGCATAGTACTTTGGGAAAAGGGCACAGGTTTTGGAAGCATTCACACTTCTTACTAACCTAGGTTGTTTTGTTTTGTTTCCTCATCTGTACAGTGGTGATACTCATACATTTTCCAGGTTGGTGTGAGGACTGAATGTGTAAAAGGCTCAGCACATAATAAGTGCTCAATAAAAGTTAATTTTCATGCCCCCCTTCATATTAATAATTCATGGAAGGCAAAAAATGGAGAATATAGGATCTGATAATTAATATATGAAGTCCTGGCGTATCGTTATTGGATAAGCCCTGGACTGCTAACCACAGGTTGGCAGTTCAAACCCAGTAGCTTCTCCTTGGAAACCCTATACAGGGTCGCTATGGGTCAGAGCCAACTCAATGGAACTTAACAACAACACTATAGCCTGGATGTCTCAGTGTGGCACTGTAGGAGAAGCACTGGACTGCTAATTACAAGGTCATCAGTTCAAACCCACCAGCTGCTCCTTAGAAACCCTATACAATGTCGTTATGAGTCAGAACTTACTTGATGGTACTTAACAACAACAACATATATAGGTTGTGATGAGTAGGATAGATTCTGGTGTGTAGCATGCAGAGAATGTAAAGGATATTTTTCTGTAGAGTTACAAATAAAATTCATCTATCTTTCAGTATGATTGAGCCCAGTGCTATGCCAGGACTGAAGAGATACAGGGGAAACTGAAATGCAAAGTCATAAATGCTCTGTATTTTGAAGGCAGAGCATAGTACTGTGAAACACTGAATTTTATTTATTTATTTGGGATTAGGACTCCTTTGAGAGCTAATTAAAAAATCAGAGATCATCTTCCCAGAAAAACAAAACAAAACAAAAAAACACATATGCACATACACACAAATTCCTGCCTACATTTTCATGGAGTTTACTGGCAATCTGTACTCCTGCTGTAGGATAAACACTGGACTGTGAATCATAAGGTCAGAGGTTCAAGCCCTCCAGCTGCTCCTTGGCAGGGTCACTATGAGTCAGAACCGACTTGAGGGCACTTAACAACAACAACATTGGCATTCTAGAGGAGACCTGGTATTTAGTGGTTAAAGCACTGGACTGCTAACTAAAGGCAGGCAGTTTGAACCCGTCAGCTGCTCCATAGGAGAAAGATGTGCCTGTCTATTTCTATAAATATTTGCATCCTTGGAAACTCTGTGGGGCCGTCCTACTCAGTCATACAGTGTCACTATGAGGCAGAGCTGACTAAACGGTAATTGGTTTAAGTTATTGGTGTTCTAGTCCTTGGGTGGAGTAAACAGTTAAGCACTCGACTACTAGTCTAAAGGTTGGTGGTTTAAACCCACCCAGAGGTGCCTTAGAAGACAAGCTGATGATCTGATTCCAAAAGGCCACAGATTTGAAAACCCTATGGAGCGGTTCTACACCGACCACATGGGGTCACCATGAGTCAGAATTAATCCAATGGCACCTAACAACAACGGACACTCTACAGCTCTCATCACCCATGGTGACTCAAGAACCCAAGTTAAGAACATTGGGGAAAGAGTAGACTATGGTAGCCAAGAACCATGAATGGAATCTAATCCCAAATCTGCCACTAAATAGCTATATTACTTTGGACAAGGCCTTTTACTTCTATGAATTTAGTTTCCATAGGTATGTATATGTTATATGTTGTTGTTTTTAAGTGCTGTTGAGTTAGTTCTGACACAGAGCCACCTTGTATAGGAAATCTGAAGAGCAGCTGGTGAATTTGAATCACCGATCTTGCAGTAAGCAGTCCAGTGCTTATTCTATAGTGCTACGTCAGGACCCTTATGCATACATATGGCTATATATATATATATATATGAAGTTGGAGTCCTGGTGTGGGGCTCTGGGTTAATGCACTGGACTACAAAGTCAGTTTAAACCGCAAGGTCAGCGGTTCAAGCTCACAAGCTGCTCCTTGGAAACCCTATACAGAGTTGCTATGGATCAGAACCAACTCAACAGCACTTAGCAACAACAACGTATGAGGTCAGGCAGATGAAATTCAAGATGACAAACATTGGCTTTTTCATGAATGAGCATGAATTAGTTGCATGGGACACACTTACTAAAATTGTCATTGTGTTACCTTAAACTCATATTTAATAGGGTATCCTATATTTGGAGTCCCGGTGTGGTGCTGCGGGTTAATGCGCTGAACTGCAAGGTGGCTTTGAACTGCAAGGTTGGCAGTTCAATCTCACCAGTTGCTCCTCGAAAACCCTATACAGGGTCACTATGAGTCAGAACCAACTTGACGGCCCTTAACAACAACAACCATCTATATTTTTATTTGCTAAATCTGGCAACACTAGTCAGATAGCTTTTCAGGTCTTGATTTAAGATCTTTGGTATTAGAGGAATCCTAATAGTGGGAGATGGGGAACTACAGGATCATTGATCACTGTTTAAGCTGGAGACTATGAAGCCCTCTGACCAATATTAAACATTTGGGTGGATACTTTGTTGAATTCTGGACAAAGAAGGCACTGTACTGGGACCCTATATGGCCCCGGGTCAGGCAGTGTTTCGTTCTGTTGTACATAGGATTGCTATAAGTCAGTACCAATTCAATGGCACCTAACAACAACAACATATTGCTTAAAAAGCCAATCTGTTACTTGAAGAATCATTGCCAGACTGTGAAGTTTCTAGCTTTTTCTGTCACTGTAAATTCCTCAGTGGTATTCCCAGTGACCTGGCCAGATGACCCTGTCATCCTGTGCTACGTGCTCTATGCCTGAGAGCCCTCTGACACTCCAATAGTTTTCTGAGCTGCTGCCACTGTCACATCAAATTTGGTCACAGTGGATTGAAGGCTGAAGCTCCAAGGCTTTTGGAGATGACCGTGCTCAGCAGACAGCTAGACTGCCCTCAGGTCCATTCCTACATTCTGGCTGCTTGTTTCCCTCTTCTGTCCTTCATTCTCACACAAGAAGAAGTTGTGAGGTTTGTGCTACAGAACCAATCTCTGATAGGGCAGTCTGATGCACACACTCTCTTCTGGGGAGGAGCACTGGTTTGAACTCTGCATGACACATTGACCACCCTACTGCCCCCTCTCCCTTCCTTCCTTCATCCAGCTAATATTTCTTTCTTAATTTTATTGCAGTTTGGGTGAAAGTTTACAGAGCATATTCTTTTTTTTTTTTTTTTAGCATATTTATTTTACATTCAATAACTTTTATTCATTTTAATTTCTGACATTGGTTGCAATCTCCTCAACGTAAACACAGTTTTCCCACTTCCTCTCTGGATTCCGTTTTCATTCGTCCTTTCCTGCTTCTTTCTGCCTTCTGAGCTTTGTTTTGGGGCCAATACTGGAGTCCTGATGTGGTGCTCTGAGTTAATGCAACAGACTACAAAGTAATTTGAACTATGAGGTCAGCGGTTCAAGCTCACCCTCGGAAACCTCTATACAGGGTCACTATGGGTTGGAACGGATTCGACGACAGTTAATAACAACAACAACTGCCCTTCTGGTCTCTATGGCTAATTATATTGAGAAATGCATTCCTCTCTGGTGTTACTCACTTTATAGACCTGACAATTGTTTGGCTGAAAGTTGATCATCTGGGGTGGGCTCAGTTCCACAGGGCCACAGTCAGACCAGTAATTCTGATCTTTTTTATGATTTTTAATTTCGTCCTACATTCTCTCATAATTCTTAGGTACCTACTGTGCATTAAGGTCTGAGGTAGGCATTTTCCCTTAGTTAAAGGGATTCCACCTTCATCATCCTCAGCAATAACCTACCTAGACCATAATCAGTATTTCTCACAATAAGATTTGTGAGCCACTGTATCATAGTCACCTAGAAGGCAAGTTAAAGATAAGGATTCTTCATCTCATCAGAATTGATGAAGGAAAGGTATCTGGAGACATACCAGGTGATTCCTAAACTCACTTAAATCAGAAAGCAAGTTTCTGGACCCCCTTCTCTGTTATTTTTCTAGAACTGTAAGTCTGTGTAACAGGTTGGTCTTGGCTCTCAGGATTTCTAGACACAAAACAGTCTTCTCTGTTTCCCTCTGGGTTGGAGCTACTAGTGGAAACTGTGGAGTATTAGGATCTGTTAATATTCCTGGTAGCCAAACTACTTAGTTTTAATGGTTAACTAGTATGCTTAACTAGTTGGGTCAAAATTATTTTCCTCCTCTGTCAACAGCAAGGTCAGCAGTTCAAATCCATCTGTCACTCTGAGAGGGAAAGATGAGACAGTCTGCTCCTATTAAGATTTACAGTCTTGGAAACCCTAAGGAAAAGTTCTTTGTCTTATAGGGTCGCTGCAAGTCAGAATCAACCCAATAGCAGTACGTTTGTTCTTGTGTCAGTCCTAGGAAAGAGGAACACTTCAGGGACTTATTACATGACCTCAGATGAGTCACATCATTTCTTTGACTCTCCAGAAGGGGAGCCATGATATTATTTTTCTTATCCAAAGGGCTCCCAGTTAGCATTTACTTTCAACTCTATGATGAGAAGTCCTTCAAAGTCAGGAGCTTTGTTTATTCATCTCTGTTGTTGTTGTTGTTAAGTACTGTGGAGTTGGTTCTGACTCATAGTGACCCTGCACAGGGTTTCTGAGGCTTTAAATCTTTATGGGAGCAGAATGCCTCACCTTTCTCCTGTGTAACCACTGGTAGTTTCGAACTGTCAGCCTTGAGGTTAGCAGCCCAATTCATAACCACTCTGTATCCCTCACTTAATGTTGTGAAATTCAGGAAAAATTATTCCTCTTGTGGTCCTTATAAAAACAAAAAAGAAGGCATGTTTGGAAGCATATGAGTATGTAGATAAGCAATTCAGTGTGGGCCATGCCAAGTTTAGATATCCAGCAAGAAAAGTCCAGAGGGGAGATGAAAAGGTATCAATAGGTTAGGTAAGATATATAATATAGTTTATAGCTGGAGCTATGAAATGCAATAAGGTTGTAGAGGGAGAAAACCAGCTGCCATCAAGTCTATTTTCAAGCATGGCAACCCCATCCATATATGTCAGGCTAGAACTGTGCTCCATAGGGCTGATTTCTTACAAGTAGAGCATAGGACTTTCTTCCAAGGTGGTTCTCAGTGATTTCAAACATACAACCTTCTAGTTATAATTCTGTGACTCCTACTCATAATGTTGTTGTTATTAAGTACCAAAGAGTCAGTTCTGACCCACAGCAACCCTGTGTAAGATTTCCAAGGAGCGGCTGGTGAGTTTGAACCACCAACCTTGTAGTTAGCAGTCCAATGCTTATCCTATAGCGCCTAGTCATTATGTTGTTGTTGTTGTTAAGTGCCGTCAAGTTGATTCCGACTCATAGCGACCCTGTGTAGGGTTTTGGAGGAGCGGTTGGTGAGCTTGAGCTGCCGACCTTGTAGTTCAAACCAACCTTGCAGTTAAGTGCATTAACCTGCAGCACCACTTCAGAACTCATATATTATTGCAATAATTTTCCATAGATGGCAATAGTCTTGAGAAAGTCATGTCTTTTTCTAATTCATGGCAAAGACACCATATTGTTTGTAGTGGGGCTGGCAACCCCAGTGCTTAACTACTTAGCACATAATAACATAGTGGGTTACGAGCTGGACTGCTAACTGCAAGGTCAGAAGTTTGAATCGTTCAGCCACTCCATGCAAGAAAGATGAGGTTTTTGCTCCCATAAAGATTTGTTGTTGTTAAAACCTCAGAAAACTTTTACAGAGTTGCTGTGAGTCGGAACCAACTCCACAGTACATAACCACCACTACCACTACCACTACCACAGTGGAGTCCTGGTGTGCAAAGTCATTTGAACTGCAAGGTCAGTGGTTCAAGCTCACCAGCTGCTCCTTAGAAACCCTTTACAGGGTCGCTATGGGTCGGAATCAATTCGAAGGCACTTAACAACAACAACAACCACAACCACAGACATTCAATAAGGAACAGTAGTGGTGCAATGGTGAAGTATTTGGGTGCTAATCAAGAAGTTGATGGTTCAAACCCACCAGCAGCTCTGTGGGAGGAAAGACCTGGCAATCTACTCCTGTAAAATACAATAATAATAATATTAATAATAACTCATTGCCATCAAGTCAATTCAGACTCATAGCAACCTTATAGGCAGCGTAGAACTGCTCCTTAGGGTTTCTGAGACTGTCAATTTTTACAGAAGCAGGTAGTCTCATTTTCCTACCTTTATGAGCTGGAACTGCTGATCTTGAAGTTAGCAGCCTAATGACTTAACCTACAGCACCAACATATTCTTTTTTTTTAATTAAATGTTTTTATTTTGCATTGAGTGAAAGTTTACAGGGCACATCATCAGCTTCACATTCAACCATTCATATAGCTTGTT
>NW_006408572.1:342036-392228 GCF_000296735.1 Chrysochloris asiatica | reverse complement strand
AAAGTCTTCTCTGCTGTGGCTGGCTCGAGCACCAACATATTCTTAACTAGTTTTCCTTCCTTCACTATCTCACTTGCTTACTATGTTTCCTGAGATCACCTCTTAAACATACTTACACCAAAGCTTTGTCTCAGGTCTGCTTTGGAAGAAACCTGAACCCAAACACCCATCCATTAGGAAACTCCTTTAACTAAATAATAGTAAAATGCATTGCTCTGGGATCCAGACTGAAGCAGTAAACTAAAAATCTGCTTAGGTGGGACTTGCAAACCAGCCAGCAGGAACTACGATGCTTCTAGAACAATGCTATAGTAAGACTGTGTTTATTTATTAGGCCCTGTCCAGCATATAGCAGACTCCTGATACGATGCTGTAGGTTGGCAATTCAAACCCACCAGCAGCTCCTTGGATACTCTATACAGGGTCTCTATGAACCAACTCCAAGGCACTGAACAAATTCAGCATATGAGGAATCCTGGTGGAACAACCGTTAAACAGCATAACTACTAACCAAAAAGTCTGTGGCTGGAACCCACCAGCTGCTTTAGAAAGATGTGGCAGTCTGCTTCCATAAAGATGTACAGCCTTTGAATCTTTGCGGGACAGTTCTAATGTGTCCTGAAGGGTCACTGGGAATTGGAATTGACTCGGCAGCAGTGGGTTTTGGTTTACCCAGCACATAATAATAATAATAATGTGACTATGTAGAATAAACATTGGACTACAAACCACAAGTTTGACGGTTCAAGTCTTCCAGCCACTTCATGGGAGAAAGATGAGGCTTTTTGTTCCTATGAAGATTTATAGTCTAGGAAACCTATACAAGGTCTCTATGAGTCTGAGCTGACTCCATGGTACTTAACAACAACAAACCACTTATTAAGAGTTTCTTGTGTGGCAACATGACAGGTTTTCTTTTGTTTAATCCTCACAGTGATTCTATGGGGACAAAACTATTATTCCCATTGTATTGACAGAGAAACTGAGGTTCATAGAGGTTAAATAATGTTTTTTAAAGTCACACAGCAAGAAAGAGATGAGTTTCCCAAGAGCTTAAACAGAGTGCTAAAATGTAAGGATAGCCATTAATGTTTTTCTTTCACAAATGGAAGCAAGTTAACATTTGCATTGTTATAACACTGTTGTTATCACCCCAAAGACAAAGTTGGGAAGGGTTAGGAAAAAAGAAGCAATGAATATAGGAAACAAGGGGAGGATGTGAGATAAGTGATGTTATATGAGGGACTGTAATCAATGAGATGAAGCAAAATGTGTGTGAATTGTTGGATGTAAAACTGATGCTCTGTTCTGTAAACCTTCACACAATTCACAATAAAAAAAATGTTTAAATGCCACCACTGATTGTTAATTCTTGAAAGTGTAATGCAAAAGATTCCCCAACCACACTGGATCCTCAAAAGAATAAAATTTCCCCCTACCAAGCCTGGGCTTTGTACAGTTTACACACTGGGCTTGGATTACCAGTTGTAATACTTCTCCTGCTTTATTAAAGTCATGTGGAATCTTCCAGTGTATGACAGCTGTGAAAGTCAAACCTCTCCTTGGACTTGGCCCATCCCAGTTCCCAGGCTATCAGGTTATCAAAGTCCAGTCATCTAATGAGAATGACAATGTTCAGTGAGATGCAGTACACATTTTTGCACAAGGTCAGGGTTTCTTGGAACAATTACATCCCTGTTAGTAATATCTGGCCCCACCTAGTAACCTCAGTACACATGAAAGCTTAGACCTTAAGAAGATGTCTTTCCCAATTTACTGTCTTCTCTAAGAATCCATAAAGAGAAATAGACTTTGATCCCAATCTACCTTATTCACTTGACCTTGCTATCATAAAGTGTTTAAATCCAAGTATTATAAAAGAGGGTAACAGAGAAAGGATTCAGGGTTCCAGACAGAGGAACAGTTGGTCAAGGAAGTTGGGGTTTCCGAGCTCAGCAGGTAAGTGATAAGACTTTGTTTTGCCCAGAAAGTAGAGTTGCGAGAAGTAAAGACAAATCAGGTGAGGGAAACTTAGAAAAGTTGTTGTCTTGGTGGGTGGAAGCAAAGGAGAGACATCAGTTGAGGTCTGCTAAGAGATTTACACTCTCAATTTTTATTGAGCACCTACAGTATACACTGTCTGAGACAACACTATTGATAACCAAATTCTGA
Organism: Chrysochloris asiatica; assembly: GCF_000296735.1. Lineage (NCBI taxonomy): Eukaryota > Metazoa > Chordata > Mammalia > Afrosoricida > Chrysochloridae > Chrysochloris > Chrysochloris asiatica. The sequence continues at coordinate 390,056 of NW_006408572.1, read as the reverse complement.
AATCCTCACTGTTGTAACACTGATAGAAATCTTTTGGACAAAAATTTTAAATTACAGAAGAATCGGTATCGGACTTAATTGTATGTCATTAAAAGACTGATGTAGGCTTTCCAGCCAGAAAAGGGTGAGCCTGGCAGGAATGAAACTTGTTCCTGTCACAACATGCCTATGAGAGGGGAGGAGTCGAAGAGAGCCAAAGAAGTCGTAGGTATGCTGCAACTGCTAAAAGCACTTGTGTTAATGGGACAACATTTTCAGTTACTAAGGTTTGTGGAGTTGGTCAAAGTTGGAAGGGATCCATAGTGGCTTCTTAAAGGAAGAGGACATTAATCTAGACAGTAGGGTAGTAAGAGCATGGTGTTGGGAGTCCTGGGTTTGAATTCTAATCTTGACATGTGTTATTTTAGGGATCGTGGGCAAATTATATAATCTCTCTAAACCATTGGAATAGATCTCAGTGGGTGTGTTGTGAGGCTCAATTGAAATTGAATTCATATCTGTAAAGTGTTTAACATAGTGCCTAGCACTAGAAAGCATTCCATATGTATTTCTGCTATGTTCATAGTAGTTAATCTTGAGAGGCAATGATGAATATGTTTCTCCCATGTGACAGTGGAGAACACCTTCAGGAACAAAGGCATACAAGAAGGAGAAAGGAGGCCTTTATTATTTATTACATTTAGTCTATACTGTGTCAAAGAGAAGGAAAGTTCTGAGAAGGAAACAGTTAAGCCAAGAGATTAACATGGTGTAAAACTATACACCACCATTAAGACTTGAATCTTTTTTTCTAAGAGACACCATTTGAATCTCATGGATTCTGGAAGAGTTCTAAAAACTCTGTTTTATCAGAGTTTATAACAATGACCCAGAAGTACCTTCAAAACAAAAATTACTTTGCTCAGCAGTGATCATATGGAGAATGAAGAAAGTCTCACTTCTCTGTTTGCTAAAATAATCTTCTTTCAATTTATCTAGGGAAGATTGGCTTTATTTTCCCTGGGGTTGCTCCATATCTTACAGCTGATTTCCTTTGGCTTTCTTTTTACCTTAAACAAATTCCCTTAGTACTAAAAGAACTTTGAACTTAGTATTCAGAACACAGTTGTTTAATTAAAAACTAGAAGTAATACCGTTATAGTTGGGTTAACTCACCTGGGACTTGATTTAAAATGTCTAATAGAGAGTAGAAAGGTTCATAAACTCAGTATAGACCAAAGTACAGCACCAACTGCACTCTTCCCCCCACCCCCCACAGAGTCAACTTGAATTCACTAAAGATGGCCCGGAAGAGCAGAGGCCTAATGGAAATGTGCAACTTTCTTCTGTTAGTGACTTTATTTCTTCCATGTGTGATGACGAGTAAGTAGATACTCTTTAAGGCCACTCTTTGTGCAGAGAAAATGTTCAGATTAAAAAATGATCAATGGACACTGGGTACAGAATCAAAACTGGATTAATTACACAATTGATAAGGCTTGGAATAAATGAATCAGCGTAAAAAGTGAATGAAAAAAATACTGTGGTTTTTTGGTTCTGATTCTCTCCAGAATTTGTCTACATTATAATACATTTCATTACTGTCTTACCCAAAATAGTCATCTGCCATTTAAATACATCACTTACGTGAAAATCTTCCTGTGGGTTTTTTCCCTGAGCCCTACCTTTGTACATAACCATTGTATAAAATAAATTAGACAATATATGAAAGAAGAAAGAAAAGTAAAAAGTGCACCAAATCCTATCATTCAGAGATGACTATTCAAAGGTTTGATGTGTATTCTTCAAGATTTGTTCGGGTACTTGGGTCTCTGTGAGTTGAAAATTGTCTCGATGCTACCTAACAACAATAGCAACCCTCCAGTGGTAGCGGTGGCTGTATGCCATTGAGTCAGTTCCTATTCAGAGCAATCCTGTATAGGGTTTCTGAGACTATACATCTTTTACAGGAGCAGAACGTCTCATCTTTCTCCTGTGGGGTGGTTGGTGGATTTGAACTGCTGACCTTGTGGTTAGCAGCCCAATGTGTAATCTACTATACCACCAGGGCTCTTTCATCTTCTCCAGTGCTTTTAAATTAAAAAATAAAAACCAAACTTTATGTATTTACACAATATATTAACACATGTTATTTGGTGTTTGCCTGTCAGGAGTATGTGTGCAATGACTACTAGTTATTTTTTACCTTGTTACTTGTTCTGAGCCAGAAAAAGTAAAAATGGAAATTCAGATAGGTTGCTAGGCAGTGAATGGATTTCTGAATAATCAGAGATGATGGGTACCAGGAAAGGGTGGAGAAAAGACGGTAAATCACTAACTAGAGAGTTGTTGTTTTTAGGTGCCATGAGTCAGTTCCAACTCATAGTGATGCTATACACAACAGAATGAAATACTGTCTGGTCCTGGGCCAACCTCAGAAATGTTTCCATGCCTGAGCCCATCACTGCCGCCACTGTGCCAATCCATCTTGTCTTCCTCTTTTTCTCCAACCCTTCACTTCACCAAACATGATATCCTTCTCCAGTGACTGGTCCCTCCTGACAATATGTCCAAAGTATGAGAGACGAAGTCTGGCTATCCTGGCTTCCAAGGAGCACACCATCTGTACTTCATGTAACACAGATCTACTTGTTCTTTTGGCAGTCCATGGCACATTCAATATTCTCCTCCAACTCAAATGTATCAATTCTTGTACAGTCTTACTTATTCACTGTTGAGCTTTCGCATGTACATGAGGTTATTGAAAATACCATGGCTTAGGTCAGGCACACTTTAATTCTCAAACTGACATCTTTGCTCTTCAACACTTTAAAGAGGTTTTGTGCAGCAGAGATGCCTAATACAATAAGTCATTTGATTTCTTGACTGCTGCTTCCATGAGTGTTGACGGCTGATCCGAGCAAAATGAAGTCTTTGACAACTTCAGTGGGTGAAGAGAAAGTCAACATACAATAAGGGGGAGGGCAGCACAACATGACCAATGGCAAAAGAAGACATTGGGAGGTGCACAAGAGTAAATGACAACAAAAGTAAATACTATTACATACATAGTCCTGCAATAATAGTTACAATAAGAAATACTGATGAGTATGGCATGGTGAACTAGAGTATACCCACAGTATATATAGGTTTCACAGAGGATATTTCTACATACATAATTGTGTTGCTACATGCATATATATTAGAACATACAGCGGGAAAATTCTGAAAACTTCTTAGCCATAACCAAACAACTCAAGGGAATGAATCATTGGGGATTTAGGACCACAGTCTCAGTGGACATCTAGGTCAGCTGATATAAAATGATCCAGTGGTTTTCAAATTTCATTGCTCTTTAGAACCACTTGGAGTGTTTAAAAAAATTATATCCAGGTTGCACTCCTATACATTAAATAAGCATATCTGGGAATGAGAACCAAACAATTTTTTTTGTTTTTTTTTTGTTTTTAAATATCCACCAGTGATTCCAATGTGCAACAAAATTTGGTAGCTACTGTCATAACTTATTTACATTTTTTAGTTAATAATACATTATGGACCTTTTCCCTTGTTAAGTCATATAGATTAATGCAACTATTTTAAATTATTGCCAAGTATTTCATTATATTGATATAACAATTTGTTTAGCCAATCCACTGCTGATGGATGTATGGGTTGTTTACTCTGTTCATCTTAATAGTTTCTTCTTGTATACCCAGGCTCTGTTTTAACTGTGAATGGTAATACTAAGAACTATATCCTGGACACTGAACTTGACTTCCAAGAGTCTCTGATATGTGCCATCCAAAATCACACCAGAGATGAAGAACTTCTCTGGTACCGGGAAGAGGGAAGAGTGGATTTGAAATCTGAAAACAGCATCAACTCCAGCTCTGTCTGTGTCTCTTCCATCAGTGAAAATGACAATGGAGTCACCTTCACCTGCAAGCTGAAGAGCGATCAGTCAATGTCCATCTCAGTGGTGCTGAATGTGACTTGTGAGTGTGGGGAAAGAAACTGCTAGTTAGGCTATGTTCTCTGTACCGTGTCAAATGGTAGTTGAAATCTACTACGTGCATGTCAATATTTGCTTGACACTGCAAATTGCCTGATTTATGCTCCCACCACAAAGCATGAGAGGGCCTGTTCCCCACACCCTCATAAGTCCTGGATATCCTCAAACTCTAAGAATTTGCCGGTTTGATATGACATTTTATTTTCATTTTTTAAATTAAGAGTGAGGGGGTGATCATCTTTTTATAAATGTTTTGGCTAGCAATTTTTCTTTTCCTATGAAATGCCTGCTCATGACCTTTACTCATATTTCTATTGGGTTATTTAACATTTTCTTATTGATTTGTTTTTGTTGTTGTTAAGTGCCATCGGGTTGGTTCCAACTCATAGCAACACTATATAGGGTTTCTGAGGTACAGCTAATGAGTTTGAACACCAACCTCGTGGTTCAAACCAACCTTGTGGTCTGGTGCTTATCCTATAGTGGCACACCAGGCTTCCTATCGATTGGTAAATGAAAGAAATTAGCTCTTTGTGATTTGGATTATAACTATTTCCCCAAATTATTTTTGATGTTGCTTATAATTACTTTTGCCATGTTGAAGTTTTAAATATTTATGTATTTACAATAATCCAGCTTTTCCTTTATCAGTTCTAGTTTTTGTGTTCTGCATAGAAAGACCTTTATTAGAGATCTTTTAACATCATCTTAAAACAAAGCAAAAAAAGAAGCTCTGTACTGGTTGAACGCCAGATATGGGTAGAACACTAGTGTAAGGATGTGGGTTAGGGGTAGCACAAATAACTACAAATGTAAGGACTAGCACAGAGCCAATTCCTATGAGACAGAGGTCCAATAGATTGCAGATTTCCACATTCTCCAAGCTGCTGAACCACTCCATCTCTGATACCACCAGCTCTCCCTCCACTCAGCACTTTTCCTCCCCCATTTGGGGTTCACTGTAACATCTCACAGAAGCCACAAACTCTATTACAATTAAAGTGGTTTAATAAGGTACTGAGTACTACTACTTGAGACCAGGATCACAGGCTACAACTCAGGAATGACATCAGAAAGTGTGTAGGCAAAGTCTCCCTTTTCCAGTGCAGGACAGCTCTCTTAGCTCCTCCTGCTGTGCCAGTCTCCTCTAGGTTTCCTGAGGACAGGCTCCTTTTGGTCCAGCCATCTGTCATCACTGGCGCTGCTTCTTGGCCCCCTCTGGCCCTTTCACTGTCTTCAGTGTTATAGCCCTCAACCCACGTTACAACTCCTTTAGGTTCTTCCAAGCCTCTCTCTCTCTACTTCTTCTTGCTTGCTTTCTTCCTTCAACGTCTTACTACTGCTTCTCTGCCTGCTTTTTCCTGTCTGAAAAAAACCTCTGTGGAACTGACTGTATTTATACACATGGGGTTTCCAAAAGTTAATGGGAAACTTCCATTATCTTTCAACTCCATTTTTTCCATGAATTTTTGAAGCTTTCTCAATTTTTGTCCATTTCAAGGTTATGGCCCATGGGAGGAGGGGTGCATAATCTGAACAATCCCCTCTGAGTAGGTTACAGACACTTCATTTACATAGTAGGCCTTAGTTAACTCATTTAAATGGTCTATAATCACTTCATTTGTATGGGTATACATACTGGCTGATCCCTACAAGTTTACCAATCACAGCCCACACAAAAAGTCAGTGTGTTTACAGTTTACCCAGGATATGTCGATCAACTTGGAGAAAAGTAACCCTCTAGTGTACATATTAGGGCAAAGGTACCTCCTTTGAGTTTAGGAGGAAAATCTCTGAAGCTGTTTTTCCAAAGAACCAAGTCTACATAAATTCATTTCACCATACACACACACACAAAAAAAAAACAGAAAAGAAACTCACTGCTGTGGAGTTGATTCTGACTCACAGTGACCCAACAGGACAGAGTAGAACTGCCTGCAATCTTTCACAGGGTCAAGATTGCTAAATCTTTCTCCCTAGGAGCAGCTAGCTAATGGGCTTGAACTGCTGACCTTTCAGTTAGCAGCTTAGTGCTTAACCATTGTACTACCAGGGCTCCTTCATTTCAGTATAGGGGTCCTTCAAATGATAAAACATAGGTAATCAGGTAGGTGATGTGAGTGGAAGGTAGGGTTTTGCATGAGTGAGGTATGGTATAGAGTTGTTGTTGGTTGTTGTTAAGTGCCGTTGAGTCGATTGTGACCCATAGCGACCCTGTACAGGGTTTCCGAGGCTGTAAATCTTTATGGGAGGAGAATGCCTCATCTTTCTCCTGCAGAACAGCTGGTAGTTTTGAACTGATGGCCTTAAGGTTCGCAGCCCGATTCGTAACCACTACGCTACCAGAACTCCTGTATAGAGTAGGTGGGATAATATGGTGTGATTTGGTTAAAAGAGCTCTAGACTCAGAATCTAGTAATATAAATCAAAACCATTTGACTCCAGTGAGCTCAGCAAACTTTTCTGTAAAAAATTTATGCCACTCCTCCTGAGATATAAGGATGGAAAAAGTGCCAAAGAACTCATTTCTGGAAACAGCTTGAAGTTTCCAGAGTGAATTATTTTTATGTTCCTGGGAGTTTGTTTTTTTATTTTACATAAATGATAAAATGTGATTTTTAGCAAGCTACATTCTTGGCTACATTGATGAAATCTAAGACTATTGGAGGGAATTTGGGGGTTTCATGAAATGCCAGATGAGAAAACTGAGGCACAGGCTGGGGGTCCAAATTATAGTTGGAGCAGAGGACACAACACAAATTCCCAGGCTACTAATCCAGTGTTCTTCACATTGAAGGAGATTTGGCAGACATACCCATACTATAATTTGATGGCTTAAGATAAATGTACAGTTCTCCAGCCTGAATCTACTTAACACATACTATTTTTAACAAAACCTTAAGTATCATTGTTATCATTAATATAATAAATACCATTATTGCGAAGCACATGCATGTAAATAACCAATTGGTCATGATTCATAGTGATAATAAGTGACATTAACTCATCATTGATAAATCAAATGACCTTATTTAAGTGACAAGAATATTATGTACAATCCAAAGGGAATATTATTACTATAAAATAGCAGATCAAGAACTAAATGGAAGTTTGGTAATACAGTAATTGGAGGAAGTGATGAAACAGGTTCTTTCGTGCATTGTTGCTGAAAGCATTAATTGGGATTACCTCTTCTGTAATATCTATTAAAATTTAATATGTATCTACTGTATGACGCAGCATTTACATTTCCAGATATTAATCTTGAAGAATCACAAGCACGTATGAATAAAAAGATATAGACAGGATATTTATATAGCATTGTTTAACATTTTAAAGATGAAAACAACCTAATGCTCATACAAAATTATTAAAGAGTCATATATTATATAGCATGCTAAAAGGAAGGAATTGATCTTTGTGGCTCAATGTGGATATATCATGAAAAAATGCAAGTTATTAGAAAATAAAGTCTTCTATGCAAATTCTTATGATATCACCCCTCTCCCCTTAAAACTATACAAATAGCGGCTGGTGGGCTTGAATCATCTGATCTTGTGGTTTGCAGTCCAGTGCTTATTCTATGGAGCTACCACACTCCCATAATATATATATATATATATTCCTTTTTCTAAGACCTGGAGGATTTACACCAAATTCATAGTAGTGGATATCTTTGGAGAGGGCAGAGGTGACCAGTCTGGAATCAAAGAGGACTTTAGCCTTACCTGAAATATGCTAAATTCTAAACAGAATATTCTCATTTATATGCTTAAAATTAATTTTAAATAGTTAAATCAAAAGCAAAAACTGATTTGGGAGCTGGGTTCTCTATTCTAACAGCTTTCTTCATATCTGAATACCATACAACATATTTGCTGGATTTGGGTACAGAATTCAAGCTCATTCCAAAGAGCAACAAAATGTCATTCTTCTGAGAGAGTTATTAATAGTGCGGCCTACTCAGAGCCTAATTATTCAGTGTGCAGATTATACAAGCTACTTTTTTTCCTCCTTGTCCGCCTCTTTCTCTTTCTTACTGCCTACTCTTCAACAATTTTATTACTCTTCTGCACCTTTGCCAGAAAATGCAAGGGACATGGAGAAGAGAAGAAAGTCAGTTCAGCTGGTGTTTCCCTAGATGTTGAAAAGCCGTAGTAGGGGGTGAAGGTTGGAATGATCAGGTAAAGATAATGTATTTGGCTAGCTGGAAGTCTACCAGTTGTCGTCTACCAGCCGATTCCGACTATGACAACCCCATGTGTGTCAGAGTATAACTTTGTCTCATAATATTTTTGACTTTACAGAAGTAGATCACCAGACCTTTCTTTCAAGGGACTTCTTGGTGAACTTGAAACTTCAACCTTTTGGTTAGTTGTTGTTAAGTGCTGCTGAATCGGTTCCAACTCATAACAATCCTGTATAGGGTTTCCAGGAGTGGCTGGTGGATTTGAACCTTGAGGATCAAACCAACCTTGCTTGTAGTCCAGTGCATTATCCCACAGCCCCACACTAGGACTCCTTTTGGTGAGGAGCCAAGTGCATTAACTGTTTGAACTACCCAGGGACTCCTGTCTGTGGGTCTACAACTGCCCTTATTGTGGAGGGAGTAAAGAGTTACTTACATGGAGGGATACAAAGAGTTTAGAAAGTCATGCTTACCTTCCACAGATGCCAGAGTTGTCATCATAGGACCACTTTTTGTAGCACTGCCCCATAGGGTTTCCAAGGCTGTACCTCTTTGCAGAAGCAGACTGTGGAGTGGCTGGTGGGTTCAAACCGCTGACCTTTTGGTTAGCAGCTGAGTGCTTAATTACTATACCACCAGGACAATTTTATTCAGTAAAAGGAGTTGTAGGATAAGCATCCCCAACAAGATGGATTGGCACAGTGGCAGCAGCCATGGGTTCAAGTGTAACAACAGTTGTGAGAATGGCACAGGACCAGACAGTGTTTTGTTCTGTTGTGCAAAGGGTCACTATGAGTCATAACTGACTCAATGGCACCCAACAACAACAAGAAGGATAAGCACTGGACTATGAACCACAAAGTTGGCGGTTCAAGCCCATCATCTGCTTCTTGGGAGAAACTTGAGCCTTTCTGCTCCTGAGAAGATTTAAAGCTTTGGAAACTCTATGTAGGGTCGCTATGAGTCAGAACCAACTCCACGGCATTTTACAACAACAATGATATAAAGGCAAAAACCAGAAACATGAAGAACAGATTCAAAGATATCATGATAAGTTGATATTAACAATGACATTATTTCTAGAGAATTTTTAAGTAATGCAAATGTTGTTGTTGTTGTTAACTACTGTACAGTTGGTTCAGACTTATAGCAACCCTGTCTTTATAGGGTTTCCAAGGAGCAGCTGGTGAGCTTGAACCAATGACCTTGCAGTTCAAACCGATCTTGCAGCCCAGAGCATTAACCCGCAGTGCCACACCAGGACTCCTAGTAAATATGTAGTTAAGGCAAATGTGATTCGATAAAATGCAAAAAGAGGGCTGAGCAGCTCTCAGAACAACCACCACTGCCACCAACACAATAACAATAGCAGCCAGCACTGTGGTCAATTCTTATCAGGAATGAGCTCATTTAATCTTCACAGAAATTTCTAAGACAGGTATTATTATCCTACCTCACACATGAAGAAACTGAGATCTTAGCAGTTAAGTCACTTTCTCAAGGTCATAGTGAGTGATATAGATAGAATTGGAGCTAGTCGCAAATGCCTGTTTTCTTAATATTATACTGCTCTCTCCAACACTAGCACAGGTTGTTGTATTAGCCATCACAGAGCAACAACCCAAGGCTTATACTCTTGGATTTCTTAAAAAATGACTACTTCATGCAGGTTCATTTTTGGTGCTGACTCATGGCTTGCCTTCTCGATCACATCAAAAGTTCTATAAGGTTTGAAACGGAATCTGTCTTATTTCCCAACTGTGTTCCCATGTGCTAGCCCCCAAATTTGGCGTGCAACACATACTTAATAAAAAGTTGTCAAATGAATGAATGCATGAGATAGACTGAAGGAAGACCTTGAATATTGACTGTGAACTATTGTTTCTCTGATAATTAAACCTAAATGCTTGAATCTGACAGTTCATCCTCAACTAAGTGGAGACCATGTCCAAACAGCTGAAGAAGGGAGTGATGTGCAGTTGGTTTGCAATGTGAAATCCAACCCCCAGGCTCAAATGATGTGGTACAAAAACGACAGCATCCTGAATTTAGAGAAAAACCATCATCAAATCCATCTTACAAGTGAGTCTTTGCAGCTATCAATCACCAAAGTCAAGAAATCTGACAATGGAACCTACAGCTGTGTCGCAATTTCACCGTTGGGAAGAAGTACTAAGGACTTTCTTCTGATTGTTAAAGGTAACTGTTGCACACAACACAATCTCTAAGTAGTCACTGGCATGATGCAAACTTTAGAATAGATACTCAGTAAATGTTTTTGATGACAACAAATATTGACAGATATGATTAATAGCTAGGATTTTCTTAAGAAAATTATTTCCACCCTGGCAATTCTTTCACTAAGGATCCAGGGAGTTATGCCCATCTCAGATAGGACATTGTTTGGGGAGCAATTCTGGTTGGCTTTTAACAGTACCAATAGCCACAGAGTCCATTTGGACTCATGGTGAGCCCAAGTAGAACTGTCTATGCTCCATAGGGTTTTCAGTGGCTGATTTTTTAGAAGTTGTTCACCAAGCCTTTCTTCTGAAGCACCTCTGGGTAGACCTAAACTTTCAACTAGTTAGCAGTAAACACATTAACTATTTGCAACAGCAAGGAACTCCTGATCTGACTTTTAGAGAGGAGTGTTTCCATGAATTCTCCTGAGTAACAAGGTTTGTAAGAACTGAACTTTTGACAAAGGGAAATGAGAAGGACTGAGAAGAAAGATGCTGGCTAGATAAAAAGTGAATCTTTAAGATTACTTCTTACTCTGAAATTGTAACCTACAGGCTACTCAGAATAGGAAGTAGAAATGGAAAAACACAAACAATGGCTTCATGTGTTATGTTCCTAGCTTTAACGCCTCTGCAATAACAGGGAACAAATGAAGCTAAGCATCGTTGCCTCCTCCTATTTCTTGCTCATACAGAAAGGAGGGCAAGATACCTGGAATGGCAGATGCAGAACATGCTCATCCTCACATTGCCTGGTCTTAGGCCAGCATGCTGTGAACAGCCAAATAAGCTAGGGCTCCTAGAGCTTATTAAAACACTTTGCCATTTGCCTCCCTGTGCCCACTCATTACTGTTCTTGCCAGTCTCCAGGAAGCCAACTGAACCTCTGCCAGAAGAATTCAACTAATATGCCATAAAGCCCAGAGCCATTGAGTCGATTCTGACTCATTGTGACCCTGTTTAGGACATAATAGAACTACTCCATAGGGTTTCTGAGAAGGTAATTCTTTACAGGAGCAGATGACTTCATTTATCTCCTGAGGAGTGACTGGTGGGTTACCAGCCCAATGCTTAACTCACAGTGCCACCAGAGATCCTTGATATGATCATGTTGTTGTTGTTAGGTACTGTGGAGTCATTTCCATAGCAACCCTATGCACAACAGAATGAAACACTGCCCAATCCTGCGTCATCCTCACCATTGTTGTTATGCTTGAGCCCACTGCTGTCTTCACTGTGCCAATCCATCTCATTGGAGCTCCCCCACAGAGTTCTGGTGACAACAACAAAGTGGCTAGTGGGGAGCTAGAGTGGCCAGTGAATGCCCACCACTGTGATTCCTGGCATGCTCATTGATTTGTCCCTCAGAGCAGCGACAGTGTGCCCAGGAGCTACTTGCTTCCCAAACCGAAACCACAAATAACCTAAGTACTGGTGGAAGGAGCATCACTTTCACATTTGTGGCTCTTCACCTCCCCCAGAACCACAAAACTACGGTTGGTGGGGCCTCAGGCCATGACATCCTAACTGGCTGTAAAGCCCACACTTAGGGAATTATGTCATCCTTCTTGGTTAAAAGGAATCCTAACTGCTCTGTCACATGAAAAATACACATTTTGCGTGGCAAGCAGGATGCCGGCTTGGCACACTGCCCTTCAGGTGGGCAGGATCCTGTTTTGGGTGGAGCGCTTCCAAACCGACTTGTTTTTCTGATTCCTTCCTGCCTTGATACTTCCCTGGCTGTAGGCTGTCTTTGCCACATACACGCTCTGAAACTGGCACACAGGCTAAATGCTGAGTTTATCTTGAGTCTCTCCTAGCCTCCCCGGGCAAAGGGGTACTTTCTAAAGGAGGCCATGTTGTTGTTGTTAACTGTTGTGGAGTTGGTTCTGGCTCATGGCGACCCTGTATAGGGTTTCCAAGTAGTGGCTGGTGAGCATAAACTGCTGACATTGTGGCTAAAACTGACCTTGTGGTCCAGTGCTTTATCCCACAGCACCACACCAGCCATGCAAACTGTAAATGACATCACAGATCTTTTGTTGAGCACAAGATTTAGCTCATGTCTTAGAATTATTTTACCATCATGCAAATGGGGGAAATATCAGATCGGGTTACAAATGAGAGTATAAAAATGGGAAAAGCACATTACACTTAGTTGTGGCAAGTGGTACCGTAAAAGCCCCTGTCAGCAGAAATTTGGAATCCAAAGGGAGTAAATGGGTTTTGGTTCGTTTTTGGAGTGACTGCCAACATGTTGTTGTTGTTGTTATGTGCCGGGGAGTCGGTTCCGATTCATAGCGACCCTGTACAGGGTTTCCGAGGCTGTAAATCTTTACGGGAGCAGAAAGCCTCATCGTTCTCCCGCGGAACAGCTGGTAGTTTCGAACTGCTGACCTTGCGGTTCACAGCCCAATTTGTAACCACTATGCTACCAGAGCCCCAACATGGGGCTTCATTTTATTTGACTTGGTGAAAATAGTCTAAACTTTGATCATACTATTTTCCTTATTGTGCTACCTTGGTGTCCCCTTTGTTTTGGTATCTCTTTTTGACATATAAGTGAAGGGTGTTCCCATTAAGTGAAACCTCTTTGGGGTATTCCAATGCTGGCGATTCAGAGCTTACTGAAAGTGTTACAGAAGTGACTGAAGAAAAACATCTGGTTGAAAAAGTCATATAGAGAAAGTTTATTGTAGGAATAGAAGTACAGTTTAAATTGGGAAATCACAAAGTGAAATTGCTTCAATGGTTGTTCCCGTGATTCATCCATTTACCAAAAACAAAAACCAAACCTACTGCCATCATATGGGGACCCTATAGAACTCACAGGGGCCCCATATGATGACTCCATTCAATAAACAGTGGACTGCAAACCACAAGGTCAGTGGTTCAAACTCACCAACTGCTCCACAGAAGAAAGATGAGGCTTTCTGCTTCCTTAAGGATGTAAAGCCTCGGAAACCCTCTATACAGGGTTGCTATGAGTTAGAACCGACTCGAGGGCACTTAACAACAGCAACGACAAATCTTATGGCAGCAGACTGCCCTTATCACAGTAAGCAGCTGCTGACCATTTGGTTAGCAGCCAAGTGCATAACCATTGTACTACCACCACCCACTGCCACCGAGTCGATTCTTACTCATAGCAACCCTATAGGACAGAGTCGATTGCTGCAAGACGAAATCTGCAGGAGCAGACAGCTTCATCTTTTATCATGTAGGCCTGGTGCAACCCAGGACTGTTGTTGTTAAATGCTATCCAGTCATTTCTGACTCATAGTGACCCTGTATGGGGTTTCCAAGGAGCAGCTGGTGGGTTTGAACCGCCAACCTAATGGCTAGCAGACCAGTGCTGATCCTGCAGTTTTAACCCTGCTCTTTAGGAGAAAGATGTGGCCATTTGTTTCTGTAAATATCTATAGCCTTGGGAACCTTATGGAGCAGGTCTACTCTGTCCTATAGAATTACTGTGAGCTGGAATCAACTTCACAGCAATGGGTTATGGGATCTATCTCATGACTCTATTTCCTTTATAACACTTAAATCAATTTGGAGTTTCTGCTTCTTTAATGTCTGTCTCCCCAGCTAGAATAAGAGCTCCAGGAAGGCAGGGGCCAGGTCCTAGTTTTTCCAGGGTCAACCACAGTGTTTGACCCACAGCAGTCTCTCAATTAATATTTATTGACTCACTTCAATTCACAAACTCAATTGTACACTAAATAGTGCACTATTTGTTTCCTTTCACTTAATTTTTATTCCATGATCCCAGCTCCCTTGTGGGTGGAAAATTTCATCCATCAAGTCATGATTGGAGCCCCTTGTGTTCCCTAGGTGGCACTAGAATCCAGGAATTTAGGCAGAGTCATTGTAACACTTTGTTTACTTTACAGATGTGGCGCTCTAGGGTAAGCACTGGACTGGGACCCACAAGGTGTTGATGTTATTGTTGTTGCTAGATACCATTGAGTTGGTACTGACTCATAGAGATTTTAAGTACAACAGAATGCCCAATGCTGCACAATTTGATTTCTTGACTGCTGCTTCCATGAATGTTAATGGCTGATCTAAGCAAGTTGAAGTCTTTGACAACTTCAATCTTCTTTTCATTTACCTTGATGTTATCTATTGGTCCATTGGTGAGGATTTTTGTTTTCTTTACATTGAGGTGCAACCCATACCAAAGGCTATGGTCTTTGGTCTTCATCACCAAGTATCTTAAATCCTCTTCACTTCAGCAAGCAAGGTTGCATCATCTGCATATCACAGGTTGTTAATGAGTCTTCCTCCAATCCTGATGTCACGTTCTTCTTCATATAAACTAGCTTATCCGATTATTTGCTCAGCATACAGATAAGTATGGTGAAAGAATACAACCCTGGCACACACCTTTCCTAATTTTAAATCATTCAGTGTCCCCTTGTTCTGTTCAAACTACAAGGTAGGCAGTTCAAACTCATCAGCTGCTCCTTGGAAACCCTATACAGTGTCGCTATGAGTTGAAACCAACTGAACAGCACTTCACAACAACAACATTTTTTGTTGTATGTGTAAGAATTCACATATTCTTACTTTTGAAGGGTCACAATATATTGTAGCAAACATAAGAGATGAAGCACCTTAAGTATACTTTTTTTTAAGGTAAAAATATTTTTATTAAAGTTACTATGGGAGAATATTTAAATCAGTCACAACATAAATTAGAAATCAGATAGTTTGCTTCCTAATTATATCAAAATGAATCTGTAAACTATATATAATACATTGAGTATAGTGTCAACTGTAAATGTTTTGAAATGATTTATAAAAACTAAGTGAAAGGAAACAAATAGTGCATTATTTATTGTACAATTTAGTTTGTGAATTGAAGTGAGTCAATAAATATTTATTGAGAGACTGCTGTGGGTCAGACACTGTGGATTTGTTAG
This sequence comes from Chrysochloris asiatica, assembly GCF_000296735.1. Taxonomy (NCBI): domain Eukaryota; kingdom Metazoa; phylum Chordata; class Mammalia; order Afrosoricida; family Chrysochloridae; genus Chrysochloris; species Chrysochloris asiatica. The sequence continues at coordinate 374,705 of NW_006408572.1, read as the reverse complement.
GATCTGTGGATCATTTGTTAGGATCTGTGGATCCTAACAAACCATGGATACATTGTGAAGAATGAGAAATCCAGAATACTTAATTATGCCTATGAGGAACCTGAACCTAGACCAATAGGCAATTGTTTGTAACAGAACAAGAGGATACTGAATGATTTTAAATCAGTAAAGGTGTGTGTCAAGGTTGTATTCTTTCACCATACTTACTTCATCTATATGCTGAACAAATCATGAGAGCTGGATTATATGAAGAAAAACATAGGCTCAAGATTGTGGGAAGACTCATTAACAACCTGCACTATGCAGGTGACACAACCTTGCTTGCTGAAAGGAAAGAAGACTTGAAGTACTTACAGATGATGATCAAAGACTACAACTTTTGTTTTTGGATTGCATCTCAATGCAAAGAAAATAAAAATCCTCACAACTGGATCAGTAAATAACATCATGATAAATGAAGAAAAGATTGACATTTTCAAAGATTTCAATTTACTTGGATCCACAATCAATACGCATGGAAGCAGCAGTTAAGAAATCAAACAAAGCATTGCATTAGGCAAATCTGCTGAAAAGATCTCCTTAAAGTGTCGCACGTGAAGGTATCACTTTGAGGACTAAGATGAACCTGATCTTAGCCATGGTATTTTTAATTGCCTCATATGCATACAAAAGCCAGATAATAAATAAGGAAGGCCATATAAGAATTGATGCATTCGAATTGTGTTGTTGGTGAGCAATATTGAAAGTACCATGAACTGCCAGAAGTAATAAATCAGTTTTGGACAGCCAGTTTTCTCCTTAGAAGTGATGATGGTGAGACTTTGCCTCTTATACTTTGGACATGTTGTGGGGAAGGAACAGTCCCTGGAGAAGGACATCATGCTCAGTAAAGTGGAGGGTGTACAAAAAAGAAGAAGATCCCCAACAAGATGCATCCGCAGTGGAAGCAACATGGGTTCATACATAACAACTGTGAGGATCCTACAGCGCCACACCAGGACTCTGGACATAAAGTTGTTGTTGTTAAGGGCCGTCAAATCAGTTCTGACTTATAGTTACCCAGTATGAGGTTTCCAAGGAGCACCTAGTGGATTTGAGCCACCAACATTGTGGTGCAAATCCAATGCTTATCCTATAGTGCCAAAGCAGGACTTCAGACAAAACTGGTGTTAGTGGTGGTGGTGGTGGGCCATGAAGTCAGTCTAACTTATAGTCATCCCGTACAGGGCTTCTGAGGCTGTAAATCTTTACGGGAGCAGAAAACATCGTCTTTCTCTTGAGGGGCAGCTGGTAGATTCAAACTGTTGACGTTGCAGTTAGCCACCAACACATAACCCACTACACTACCAGAGCTCCTTAGACATAAAGCTGTTGTTGTTGTTAAGTGCCATCAAGTCAGTTCTGACTTACAGTGACCCTGTACAGAGTTTCCAAGGCACTGCTGGTGCATTTGAACCACTGACCATGTGGTTCAAACTGACCTTACAGTCCAGTGCTTTATCCCACATCATCACATCAGGACTCCACTAGACATAAAGTGGTGGTGGTGGTGGTGGTGGTTATGTGCCATGGAGTCAGTTCCAACTCGTAGCGACCCTGTATAGGGTTTCTAAAGCTGTAAATCTTTACGGAAGCAGAAAGCCTCATCTTTCTCCTGTGGAAAAGCTGGTAGTTTCGAACTGCTGACCTTGAGGTTAGCAGCCTGACTCATAACCCCTACGCTACCAGAGCTCCTTAGATATAAAGTAGAAGCGTGTAAATGTTGGTTCTCATTCTTGGTGTTTGCATTTCCAACAGATAAAAAGCAGACCATACCAATAGAACCCATTGCTGCTGCATGTGTTGTAGTCTTTCTGACACTGTGCTTTGGAGTGGTTGCTAGAAGAAAGAGAATAATGAAGGTATCTAAGTATTCTAAGCTATTAGATAAAAAGTTATCACATGAATCTGCTGAATTTACTAAATAAAGACAGGAAACTGGCTATAAAATGACTAGAATTAGGAACCATTGCTGGGCAAAGTTGAATCTTGTCTTTCTACCATGGGATCTATAAAGAAGTTAGGGAATATAAATTGCACGTGTATCAAAATAAAGCTTTTCAGAGAACACAAGTGCATGTGGATAAGGCCATGAATGAAAATAACTGTGATGTTAGGACAAGGAGTTGGACTTGATTATTCTTCCTTTTTAATGTCCCTTTAGTGTTGCTATGGTAACCAGTGTGCAATAAATGATTATTGGGAGGAATGTCTGCTCTGGATTCAGAGATCTGCATTGAAAAGATGGCATTTGCTACTTTACCTCTTGGGTCCAACCACATGCCTGGGTATAGCTGTAGTGAGGCTAACGTTTGAATGGTTAACCTCATTAGTTAGCATGATTCAGAGTACCTGCATACCTAAGTTAATATAATGCATTTGACTCTGCTAGTTAACCCAGTGTCAAAAAACGGCAAACATGGCAGAAGACTTTTTAGGAAAGTCCATTGGGCCCTAGGCAGAAACTTTTTTTTTTTTGAAACATGTGGTAGCTGATTGATATTCTGAGGAACAATGTCTTCCAAAGGAAATGCTTCCACTTATAGGAAATATCTAGAAGAGGCAAATTATAGAGACCAAAGTCTACTCATGTTTATCAGAGATGGGTGGGACAGGAGAAAGAGGTGCCTTTACTTGAGAGGCACTGAACTTCTATTAAGGGTGATGGGAAATTTTGAAAATGGATACTGGTGATGGTTACACAACATGATGAACATAATTAATGCCACTGGGTTGTATATATAAAAAATATTGCAACAGCAAAATTTTTTGTTATATATGTATATGCATGCTATAGATAGATATACTCACCATGATTTAAGAAAAAATGAATGAAATGCTCAATCACCTAAGAACCCAGAGGCATCTTGATTTAAGAAGTACATCTCTAAATTCAGTGGAAATCATCCATGTGGCCAAACAAATGAGACCTGGGCCAAAGCAGAGGTGTCTGCATTTCCATAGCACCTGTCCTCTGAGGTACCTTGATGCAATCAAAATGTGTACCCATGGTCTTTGGAAAAGCAGGCAAACGTATTCCCCTTTTGTATTTGCTTTTAGCTCTGCATAAAGGATCAAGGCCCTCAGAGTGGAACTGCACTGTAAGTACGCTGGACTGGGCTCAGTGATTTTCCATAAGCAGATGACAACAGTGACACATCATTAAGCCCATCAGGGCAAACTCCTACTGAGATGGAAGGTGCTGGAAGGTGAAGGGGTTTAGAGGAGGATAGAGGGAGGAGGAGAATCTGTCTTCACTACAGAAGGTTTCGAAGACGAGCTTACATTGGAAGGTTGCAAACACCTTGGTTTTAAGCCTGTACCCTGTTTAAGCAATTTCGGGCTAATGCTTCTGCAACTGCATTTTATTGCCACACAGTATCAATAACTGAGAGGGCCTACTCTGAAGAAAACCACTGGTGCTATACTCTTTCCCAACAAAACCAGCACTATAGTCTCCATCCTAAACTATCTTCTCTTTGGAGATTCCTTTAGTCTGCTGGCTAACAGCATATGCCAAACTGACAGTGGGTAAAAAGAACAAAGACAGATGAGAGGATTTTCAAAAAATCTGTGCGAATCTTACGATTCCATTTTTCTATGAACTTTTTGAAGCCCCCTTGTACTACCTGAGAGTGTAAATTTTGTTTTGAAAAATTTTTATTGCTATGATTTTTATTGTATTTCATTTCTTGGTCCATTCCAGATGAGAAAGCTGAGCAGCCCATCGACTACAGGAAAAGTTTTGCATCAGGGCCTCCTTGATTTATATAGTTTTGTCTGTATTTATTGCTATGATTAAATTCACTCCTGTCAACTTTTTAGAGGTGATGAGAAATGTTTTATTAACCATTTACCAATATTTTTTATGACTACTATGATATACTTTTATGACTAGTATGATATTTTCAGGGGGAGAGCTGTTGTTGAGAATGAAAAGTAAGATTTTGTGGAATTTTTCCCCCAGGAAAGTTATGTTAATTCATTAAGAATCATTACTAACAGGTTGGTAACATTTTACCATTTAGTGTGTGTTTTTCAACATCAAAGATTCACAGACATTCTGGTTTCACAAATCAGTGAAATACTTAAGTGGGGGGAAGGGGGGAGGTGCCAGGAAGTGAAGGAGATGAATATTAAAAAATCAGTTATCATCTACCTTCATTGTCATTTCATAAAAGAAATACTTTAGGAATTATTTTAATTACCTAGTGTGAGGCTGTGGGATAAAGCACTGAACTGCAAGGTCAGTTTGAACCATAGGTCAATGGTTCAAATTCACCCCCGACTCCTTGGAAACCCTATACTGTAATTTGCATCACGATGATTTGGAACTGACTTGACAGCACTTAAAAACAACATTATAATAGCAGGGTTTTGGTATGGTGCTGCATGACAAGCACTCTACCACAAGGTCGGTTTGAACTGCAAAGTTGGTGGTTCAAGTTCATCAGCCACTCTTCGGAAACCCTATATAGAGTTGCTATGGGTCGGAACAGACTCGAGGGCACTTAACAACAACTATAATATCAATACTGCAGAAATTAATTTTCTTGCAATTGTTGTTAAGTGCCATTGAGTCCGTTCTGACTCACAGTGACCCTGTATAGGGTTTCCAAGGAGTGGCTGGTGATTTTGAACCTCCAACCTATCGTTCGAACTGGCCTTGTGGTCCAGAAGGAGGTTCTGGATTCAGGGTGCTAGTTCTAGAGGAAGGTTTTCTTTCTCTGTTGGCTCTGGAAGAAGGTCCTTATCTCTTCTGAGCTTTTGCTTGAGGATAATCTTCATGTCGCTTATTATCTCTCTTCCCTCATCTCGGTTCTGCTGGCTTTTTTAATCTTTATAACTCAAAAGAGATCAACTCAAGATACACCCAACACTAATCCTGTCTCATTAACATAACAAAGACAATCAATTCTCAAATGGGATCATAACCACAAGCATAGCCACTCCACCAAGCCACTCTGATGCCAACTCAGAGTGACCCTGCATAGAACTTCTGAGGCTATAAATCTTTCTGGAAACCCAAAGTCTCATCTTTTCTTGTGGAGGGGCTAGTGGGTTTGAACTACCAACCTGTGGTTAGCAGCTCAGTGCTTATCCTACAGTGCCTCCAGGACTCCTAACCACAAGCATAGGGGTTAGGATTTACAACACTTACTTTGAGGGACATAATTCAATCCCTAACAAGACTACAAAAAAAAAAAAAAAAGCAGATCAAGGGAGAAGAAAACCAGAAGAATGTGGGACCCTATCCAGGAAGCAGCAACACTAGAGATGGAGGCAGAGATGAGGACATGGAAAGAGAGCAGCTGAGGACTCTAGACTCCTGGAAAGAGAAAGGCTGTGTGCTAGCAGCCAGTTGCTGGTGGACAGGAGGCAGGCTTGCAGAATGTGCCCTTTGGTTGTTTAAATGATTATATATTCCCAGGTGTTTTTGTGTACATCCCCGCCTCCCACACAAAAAACAGAGGGAATAGAAGCAAATACCATTGAATGATAATGTACACAGGAGACTGTAATCACTGCAATGAAATGAGTGTAAAACCAATGTTCACCCAATTTACAATTAAGAAAAAAAAAAAAAAGGCAGGATGTAATCTCAGAATATAAGACATACTTTTAAACTGAATAATTTTAATATTATGAAAAACCGAGATGTATTTTTTCTCATTTCATTATGGTTGACACTGTCACAAAATTTGAGAGTTTTTTATACTTTGAGAAGAACCAAAAAAGGGAATTGGCCAGAATGTGCCTTTACAAGTATCTTTGCATTTTTAAAGGGCTCTGGTGGTACAGTGGGTTAAGTGTTGCACTTCTAAGCAAAAGGTCAACCTTTTGAACCTACCATGGGAGAAAGATGAGACTGTCTACTCCCGTAAAGATTTGTTGTTGTTGTTGTTGTTAGGTGCCATTGAGTTGGTACCGACTCATAGTGACCCTATGCAAACAGAACAAAACACTGCCCCGTCCTGGGCCAACTTCACAATTGTTGCCATGCTTGAGCCCATTGATGCTGCCATATTGCCAATCCATCTTGCTATGGGTCTCTTTCTCTCTGACCCTGCACCTTACCAAACATGATATCCTTCTCCAGCGACTGGTCCCTCCTGACAATATGTCCAAAGTATGAGAGATGAAGTTTGGCCATCTTGGCCTCCAAGGAGCATTCTGGCTGCACTTCTTCCAATACAGATCTATTTGTTCTTTTGGCAGCCCATGGCACTTTCAGTATTCTCCTCCAACACCATAACCCAAAAGCATCAATTCTTCTACAGTCTTCCTTACTTACTGTCCAGCTTTTGCATGCATAAGAGGTTATTGAAAATACCATGGCTTGGGTCAGGCGCACCTTAGTCCTCAAGCTGACATCTTTGCTTTTTCAACACTTTAAAAAGGTCTTGTGCAGCAGATTTGCCTAATGCAATATGTCATTTGATTTCTTGACTGCTGCTTCCATGAGTGTTGATAGTTGATCCAAGAAGAATGAAGTCCTTGACTACTTCAATCTTTTCTCCATTGATAAGAATGTTGTTTATTGGTCCAGTGATGAGGATTTTTGTTTTCTTGACATTGAGATGTAATCCATACTGAAGGCTGTGCTCTTTCATCTTCATAAGTAAAGATTTATAGCCTCCGAAATGCTCTGGACCAGTTCTACTCTGTCCTATAGGGTTCCTAGGAGTCAGATTCACTGAAAGGAGTAAGTATTTTGTTTGGGCCTCTTTGTGTGTAGTCATCCACATAGATCTATCCATATTAATTGTGAATCAGCCTGCTCTCTTCTTCTATATCTCAGCTTCAAATTATAACTCTCTTATAACTGCCCAGTGACTTTTCCCACCACCATTCTCTGTATTTTTCTCCCCCAAGAGTCTCTGCTTCTCTATCCCACATGACGAAATGGAAGTAAGGGAAGAGGCTGCCCTGATGAAAACCACTTTGGCTGTCTCTTCTGTGATCCCTTTAATATTAAACATGGTGGCTTTGTAGGATAAGCACTGGACTGTGAACCACCAGGTTTGTGGTTTAAGCCCACCAGGCACCCTGCAGGAGAAAGATGAGTCTTTCTGCTCCCACAAAGATTTACAGCTTTAGAAACCCTATACAGGGTTGCTATGAGTCGGAATCAACTCAATGGCACTTAGCAACAACAACAACAATATTGCAGTAGCTAAATTTGCCACATCTACAGAGAGAGAGATCTGCTGTCAGACAGGTGGTAAAAAGTCCTTCACTGACATAGAAGCAAAAGGAAGAAATGAGCAGAATGTAGAAACAGATTTGTTTCTAAGTAGAACAGACATAAGCCTCCTGTGAGGCTTCTCCCTGCTTCCTTGGAAACTTCAGTATGGAATGAACAGAAAAAATAAGAGTTATTCTAATTAAGCAACAATTCAGTCAACAGCAAAATTGAGTGCTCTATTTTGAAAAGTAACTAGTCCCATGTGGTGGTGGTGGTGGTGGTGGTGGTGGTGTGTGATGGAGTCAGTTCTAACTCGTAGAGACCCTGCATAGGGTTTCCGAGGCTGTAAACTTTTACAGGAGCAGAAAGTCTCATCTTTCTCCCGTGGAACGGCTGGTAGTTTCGAACTGCTGATCTTGAGGTTATCAGCCCGACTCATAACCACTATGCTACCAGAGTTCCATGTAGTTTAAGAGAAATCCCTCAGGAAAAAGGTTATGGGATACTTCTCAGGTTTGCCTCAGCATCATGGCCAGAGAAATATTTTCAGGGGCACTGTGGACCTCTTAGTTTTCTCCTTAAAGACAATTTGTGGTTTTATCAATTTTTAGCATAATTTGGGGTTTACATTTATTCCAGAAATTCAGCACTATAAATTAGATTGAGCAATAATGTAAGAAGTGGGATAAAATGTCAGTATATCCGGAGATAAATAGTGACATGTTTTTCCTGGTGCATTCGCATTTTTGCTTTCCTCTTAAACAGTGCTTCCCCTAGTAAACATTGTTTCTCTAAATTAAAAAAAAAAAAAAAGAATGAGAGCTAAAAACTATGATTTACAGATCTTTCTGATTTTTTGGAGGCCTGGCAGGTTTTTGTAGCAAAGACTTCAGATCATGTCCCTCATTGAGCTCAAATTAAGATGTAAAAATAAAGTAGTAGGATTGTGGAAATCTGCAAGCTTAAGCAATTAAGTAGAAACCTGAAGACTATAAAGAAAATACCAGCTGTCAGGCAATGGCCAACTGGGATGGCTAAAATAGAAAAGAAAATGGAGAAATTTATGTATCAAATCAGAAGGCCTGAGTTCCAGTCTTGGCTGTGTTCCCTTTTGGGCCCCTGCAAAACCAGGAGGCTGGATTAGGGGATCCTTAAGGCACATGAGAGTTTGAAAATGCTATGTTCTCAAAAGATTCCTACGTGGTTTAGCTAGCTATGTTGGAAGGAGTTGGCAAGAAAGACTGAAAATGTAATACCTTTGCCCCACCTAGTAGAATTATGAATCAGCTTTGTTCTAGGACATATAACAATCCTTGAGAAATTACCGGTCATCAGGAAAGAGATTCTTCACCCTTATAAAAGACAGTGACCTTGTACATTAGCACAGACAAGGAAAAGTAACTCGTTTAAAAGAGCACAGCCATATTATAAATGGTCACTATATTTTATTTTGCCTATGGTTTTGAAAAACCAGGACTTTTATTAAATAGTGACACCAATTATTAACTATGGAGTCCTGGTGTGGCACTGTGGGTTAATGTGCCAGACTGCAAAGTCAGCGGTTCAAGCTCACCAGCTGCTCCTCGGTAACCCTATACAGGATCGCTATGGGTCGGAATCGACTCAATGGCACTTAACAACAACAACATTATTAACTCTAAAATGACATATCAACCTAGAGCCTGCCTTCAAAGGACATATGATTCTAGGCCTTAAAAGAGGAATCCCTTCACCTTTCCATTAAAACCTGTCCACCATGGATGGCCCTGCTAGTATTTGAAATACTGGTAGCATAGCTTCCAGCATCACAACACACAAGCCATGTAACAAAGTGATACAATTTCAGTTGATACAATCTGGTACTTTGTTAGTGTTTTAGTTAGCCTAAAAGGGATCTGCGTGTAACAAACAGTGGTGGTGTTCTGGCATAAGCACTGGACCATGAAGCTAGTTGGAACTGCAAGGTCACCAGACACTCCTTGGAAACCCTATTCAGGGTCACTATGCGTCCGAACCGACTCGAAGGCACTTAACAACACTTAACCTAAAAGTTGGGTTTTCAAACTCACCCAGTGGCACTGAGAGTCTTTATTGCTTCTGTAAAGATCACAACCAAGAAAACCCTATGGAGCAGTTCTTTTCTTTAATATGATTGTGCTTCAAAAAGTTCATGGAAAAATGGAATGAAAAGATAATGGAATTTCACCATGAACTTTTTGTATTTGAGGTTACCACGGATCTGAAACAACTTGACGGTAGTAGGTTAGTTAGTCTATATAGTCTTGTAGATGTTAAGGACACAATCATTGCTATTAGGTTTGTGGAATCATTGAAAATAGCTTACTTTTCCTACTCCCTTTAACTCTGTCACCATCTTCATTGTGACTACCTTCCTGAACATATTGGCCAGGGTTCCTAAACTCAAAAGCAAGGGCGAAATAAATATGTGAGTAAAGCAGGCCAGATGTTACACAATAAGGAGTGATAGGGACTGGGACAAATAGGGAACACAATGGTGAGTGAGGAGGGGCACATCTTAAGGAAAGTGACAAATCTGTTGAGGTGTTTTTATGTGGAATTCTCCTACTTTTAAAATGTTTGTCCCAGATTCAAAGGGTTTATTTTGTTATTATTATTATTGTTCTATGGTTTTTATTTTTTAATCTCATATGTCTAGAAGCAAAAGAACCATCTCACACTAGTATCTGTCATTCTTAGTTCGATAGGTTTTTGACCCTCTGCCAGCATGAGCTCTGTTTTCTCAGGGAGATTTTTGTGAAATAGCTCTTGTAGCTTTTACTCAAAATCTCTTCTGCCCCAAAGTTCTGACATGATCAACAAGTAACTAAACCACAGGGTAGTTAGTTACACTGTTCAGAGAACTTTACCTGCATTATTGGATTCTAAAGACAGTTCTATGAAGTAGACATGATTGTCCCAACTGTTAAGATGAAGACATGGGCTCAGAATGTTTAACTGGTAAGAGTGACTAAGCTGGGTTTCAGACTCAGGCTGATCCAGAGCCCAGGGCCTGGGAAAAGTGAGCTATCACAGAAAGTATGAAGGTTTGGTGATGAACATACATTTTGCTTCTCCAATGAATTTGCCAAGAATGATACCTGTATTGATTCTAGTCTAACAACCTGTGAAGCATTATACTCGCAAATAAAAAGAATTCAAAATAATCGTACTTGGAGTATCTTTTGAAAACATTACAACACTCCTTGAAATCATTTGAAATATCCTGGTGTGTTGCCAGACGGGAGCTGAAAATTGCTGCCCTAAATATTTGCTTATCCGCCTATTGATAATAATCACCAAGCATTACTCTTTGCTAAAGAATTTGCATAGATTATTTCTTATCCTCATAACAACTCTAAAAGGTTGGTATCCTTGCTTTACAGATGCAGAATTTGAAGACCGGAGAAATAGTAACTTGCTAAGAATGATATAACTACCTTTTGCTACTGGTGTGATTTTTATCAAGTTACCTCCTATTGTGTGATTTTAGCAAATTACTCTGTTATTATTATTTTTTTTTATTATTACCAACATGTGATTATTAACAACAGGAACCGAGCAAATATTTAAGCCAGCAATTCTCAGCTCCTGTCCTGCATGCAACTCACCAAGATATTTCAAATTATCTTCAGAAATGTTGTAACATTTTCAAAAGATGCTCCAACTCTGATCATTTTGAATTCCCTTTATTTGTGACTATAATACTCCACATCTCTAGGGATAATTGAATTAATACAGGTGTCACTCTTGGCAAATTAATTGGAGAGGTAAAGTTCATGTTCAGTAACATCCCCTAACTTCCTCCAGAACCTTGGCTTTGGATCTGTCTGGGTGTGAATCCAACTTTGTCACTTTAGTTAGAAATGAATCCCGATGTAGCACAAAAAGACACTCGATGAGACTAAATTACCTTGGCAAGGCAAAATTTACTTCTGCAGAAGAGTGCGTGTACATGTGCGTACCTGTACAGGAACAGAGCAGCAAGCACACTGAGCAGACAGTTCATTCACGTTTTATCCCTGACACAAGTCTTAAGGCTGTGTCTCGCTCCATTGGCTAGAGCTTCCACTGTACAGTGTTTTTCCTTACCCGGCTGGCTAATTCAAATTTCTAAGGTGCACATTCTTTTTACTCACTTTATGACGTAGTAAAAAGTAAAAGAAAGGTCATGCAGTCCGTACTCACTTCAGGAAGTAGCAAAAAAGTAAAAGAAAAGTCGCTCAAATACAATAAACAGGATTACAATTAAGTTTGAAGAAAAGCCACTCATTGCCACACTCCCACGCAAGTTTGGCCACCTTGGCCTCTAAGGAGCACTCTGGCTGCACTTCTTAAAACACAGATCTGTTGGCTCTATGGGCAGCCCATGGCACTTTCAAGTTAGTTAGGCATTCTCAGCTCATTGTCCTCCTCTGAACAGCTGGGACAGTCCAGAAATCCTATTGGGCCATTTTATGTTGGAACTGATTTGATGACAATGAGTTTAGCTTTGTTTTTTTAGCAGGAGATAGAGCTGGAATTCAAGTGCAAAGCAGTCTTAACCCCACAATCTGTGCTCTTTCTCTATACTAGACTGTCCTGGGGTTGGGACGTGTATGTGTGTAATAGAAGTACTTGTATGTGATTGAGAGAATAATACTGCTTTAGGAGTTTGGGGATTATGGCAGAGATATTTATCATTCACTGAATATCCTTGTGCTGTTTACATTTCCCTGCCACCTTGCCAGTTGTTGTTGTTGTTGTTATGTGCCATAGAGTCGGTGCTGAGTCATAGCGACCTTATTCACAGCAGAACAAAATGCTGCCCAATCCTGGGCCAACCTCACAATTGTTGCCAAGCTTGAGCCCATTGATGCTGCCACTTGGCCAATCCATCTTGCTGGGGGTCTTCCTCTTGTTCTCTGATCCTCCACCTTCTCAAACATGATATCCTTCTCCAGTGACTGGTCTCTCCTGACAACATGTCCGAAGAATGAGATACAAAGTTTGGCCACCTTGGCCTCTAAGGAGCACTCTGGCTGCACTTCTTAAAACACAGATCTGTTGGCTCTATGGGCAGCCCATGGCACTTTCAATATTTTCTTCCAACACCATAACTCAAAAGCATCAATCCTTCTATGGTCTTCCTTATTTACTGCCCAACTTTCACATTCATATGAGGTTACTGAAAATACTATGGATTGGGTCAGGTACACCTTAGTCCTCAAACTGACATCTTTGCTTTTCAACACTTTAAAAAGGTCTTATGCAGCAGATTTTCCTAATGCAATATGTCATTTGATTTCTTGACTGCTGCTTCCATGAGTGTTGATAGTTGATCCAAGAAGAATGAAGTCCTTGACTACTTCAATCTTTTCTCCATTGATAAGAATGTTGTTTATTGGTCCAGTGGTGAGGATTTTTGTTTTCTTAACATTGAGATGTAATCCATAATGAAGGCTGTGCTCTTTGATCTTCATCAGTAAATATTTTAAGTTCTCTTCACTTTCTGCAAACAAGGTTGTATCATCTGCATATCACAGGTTGGTAATGAGTCTTCCTCCACTCCTGATGCCACGTTATTCTTCATATAACCCAGCTTCTCAGATAATTTGCTCAGCATATAGCTTGAATAAGTATGGTGAAAGAATACAACCCTGTCGTACACCTTTCTTAATTTTAAACCATCCAGTGTTCCCATGTTCTGTTCGAACAACTGCCTCTTGGTTCATGTACAGATTCCTCATGAGCATAATTAAGTGTTCCAGAATACTCATAGTTTGCAATATTGTCCATAGCTTGTCATGATCCACACAATCGAAAGCCTTTGCATAGTCAATAAAGCATAGGTAAACATCTTTCTGATATTCTGTGCTTTTAGCCAAGATCCATCGGACATCAGCAATGATATCCCTTGTTCCACAGCCTCTTCTGAATCCAGCTTGAACCTCTGGAAGTTCTCTGTCAGTGTATGCTTGCAGTCGTTTCTGTATTACCTTTAGTAAAACTTTACTCGCGTGGGAGATTGTCCAATGATTTCCACATTCCGTTGGGTTACCTCTCTTTGGAATGGGCACAAATACGGATCTCTTCCAATCAGTCAGCCAGATAGTTGTCTTCCAAATTTCTTAGCATAGATGAGTGAGTGCCTCCTGTGCTGCCTCACTTTCTTGAAAGATTTCAATTTTTATTCCATCAATTCCTGGTGCCTTATTCTTTGCAAATTCCTTCAGTGCACCTTGGATTTGTTCCTTCAGTATCATTGGCTCTTGATCATATGCCCCTCTTGAGACAGTTGAACATCAGCCATTTCTTTTTGGTATAGTGACTCTGGTATTCCTTCCATCTTCTTTTGATGCTTTCTGCATCATTCAATAATTTGCCCAAAGAATCTTTCAGTAACGAAAGTCGAGGCTTTCAGTTCCCCCAGCTTGAGAAATGCTGAGCGTGTTCTTCCTTTTTGATTTTCTGACTTCAGATCTTTGCACATTTTGTTGTAATACTTGGCTTTATCATCTTGAGCTGATCTTTGAAATTTTCTGTGCAGCTCTTGTACCTCCTCATTTCTTCCATTTGCTTTAGCATCTCTACAATGGAGAGCAAGTTTCAGTGTTTCTTCTGACATCCATTTTGACCTTTTCCTTCTTTCTTGTCTTCTTAATGACTTTTTGCTTTCTTCATGTATGATGTTCTTGAGCCATCCCACAACTCTTCTGGTCTTTGGTCTTTAAGTGTTTAATGTATCAAATCTGTTCTTCAAATGATCTTTAAATTCAGGTGGGATATATTCAAGGTCATGTTTTGGCTCTCGTGGACTTGTTTTCATTTTCTTCAGCTTCAGTTTGAATTTGCTTATGAGCAATTGATGGTCTGTTCCACAGTCTGCCCTTGGCCTTGTTTTGACTGATGATATGGAGTTTTCCCATTGTCTCTTTCTGCATATGTAGTCAATTTGATTTCTATGTAGTCCATCTGGCGAGGTCTAAAGAAGGTATTTGAAATGAACAAATCATTGATTTTGAAGAATTCTATCATGTGATCTCCAGCATCATTTCTATCACCAAGGCCATATTTTCAATCTACTGATCCTTCCTCTTTGCTCTCAACCTTTGCATTCCAATCACCAGTAATGATCAATACATCTTGATTGCATGTTTGATCAATTTCAGATTGAAGTAGTTGCTAGAACTCTTCTATTTCATCCTCACTGGCTTTAGTGAGGTATTAACTTTAGCGGTATTAACTGGTCTTCCCTTTAGGCGCATGGATATTATCCTGTGACAAACAGCATTGTGATAAATCATGACTAATCTGGATATGTTCTTTTTGATGATGAATGCAACACCATTCCTCTTCAATTTGTCATTCCTGGCCTAGTAAACTGTGTGGTTGTCAGATTCAAAATGGCCAACATCAGTCCATTTCAGCTCACTAATGCCTAAGATATCAACGTTTATGCATTCCATTTCATTTTTGACAACTTCCAATTTTCTCAGATTCATACTTTGTACATTCCATGTTCTGATTTTCAGTGGATTTTTCAAGCTGTTTCTCTTCATTTTGAGTTGTGCCCCATCAGCAAATGAAGGTCTCATGGGTTTTACTCCCACAGACTTTACTCCATTCGCATTATCATGGTCAATTCTACTTTGAGGAGACAGCTCTTCCCCAGTTGCGTTTTGAGTGCCTTCCAACCTGAGGGACTCATTTTCTGGCACTTTATCTAACAGTGTTTCTCTGCTATTCTTAAGGTTTTCAGTGATTAAATATTCAGAAGTAGTTCTTCACGCTTTCTTCCTAGTCTGTCTTCGTCTGGAAGTTCACCTGAAACCTGTCCACCATGGTTGACACTGCTGGTATTTAAAATACTAGTGGCATAGCTTCCAGAATTACAGCAACTCACAAGTCACCACAGTATGACAAACTGGCAGATAAGTGGTGGATCTTGCTAGTAGGCAGGCCATATGACTAATTCCAGTCAAGAGGATATGAACAGAAGTAATGGTGTCACTTCTGAAAGCAGTGAAGCTATGTGGGTTCTTTAGGCTCATTCTTTTCCCTGAAATGGAAACTCTGCAGAGATGTCAGGGCATCTATAGCTTGGGTTTCTGAATGACTATGTGGAGCAGAGCCTCCTGTTGCTGTATCTTAATTATGTGAGAAATAGATCTTTGAGGTAAGCTGCTAGATTCTAGGGTTATATTTGAAATGCAGCATAATGTGGCTTATCCTGACTAATGCAGGTATAGTATTTTCATTGAAATAGGAATTCAAGAGAAAGTTCCATCTAGTTCAATAAAGTATGTAATACTTAATTTCAAGGGCAAGTTCCTAAATAACCCCCACTTCTCCCACCATGGACCCTGAATCATATAAAATGCTGAAGAACGTGCAACAAAATCATGTTATTTTCTTTCAATAGACTTATATCTACTGACACTGCATCGTTAAGGCAATAGTGCAAGCCAGAATAAAATGAATGATTCGTGTCATTTTATTTTTAGAAATTCAAATGATCCTTAATCCCCTACCAGTGACAGTAGAGAACAAAATCTGTACATCCACCACACATTCCTTAACACTCAGATAGTTTTCTCAAGTCTATCTTTGCACTGTCAAGGTTGTTATATAGCAAACAGCTTACATCGTGAGTAGTTTTCACTTACATCATACTGGAAAACATGAGGAACACTTCTGTGAGTACCCCCAAAAATGGAATTCTCAGAGAACTGTATGCATATAAAGAAAAGAGAAGTAGATATCTGGTGTTCCTGCCAACAGATTCCCACTGTGCAGTGTTGCTGTGGAAACTCATGAAATTATTTGTTCTTATCTCTTCTAACAAACACTCTTGATAGCAACAATAGTGTCAGCCTCTGTTTAAATTATAGTTATTAACAATAATCTTACATTTTCATGATACTTTATAATTTTAAAACATTTAGACATATTTCGTTTGATCTGTGTACTCTGTGAGATAGGTTGAACTGTCATTATTTATGATTTGCAAGTAGAGATTCTAAAGTTCAGAATCTTTTAGTCATCTTCCCAAGGTCACACAGCTAGTAAGAAGAGTCACTCCACCCATCACCCTGCCCTTTGGTCCTAAGGAAGTACTATTATTGCTCTGTTTCAAGACAGCCATTCAGCCCTTTTGCTTTGCATGTGATTGCTATATGACAGGAAAATTGAAGATGGTGGTGGTGGTGGTTGTGTGCTGTGGAGTTGGTACTGACTCATAGAGGCCCTGTATAGGGTTTCTGAGCCTGTAAATCTTTAGGGGAGCAAAAAGCCTCATTTTTCTTTCATGAAGTGGCTGGTAGATTTGAACTGCTGATCTCGCAGTTAGCAGCCCAACTCAAAACCTACAACACTAACAGGGCTCCTTAGAATTGAAGATACAAAAAATTAACATATCACACACAAATACCAATTATTTCTATTGAGTAGTATTAGGAATTTTTAAAAAGGGTTCTCTGAGTTACCCAAAGTATATATAGTGCATTCACTTAAAACCACATCAGTTGCCATTGAGTCGATTACAACTCCTGGCAGCCCTGTATGTGTCAGGATAGAACTGTGCTCCATAGGATTTTTCAATGGATGATTTCTTCAGAAGTAGACTGCCAAGCCTTTCTTTCAAGGTGCCTCTGAGTAGATTCAAACCTCCAAACTTTCAGTTAGCAGTCATGCTCATTAATTGTTTGCTATACCCAGGGACTCCATGACAATAATTTAACTCCTATAAACACTTATTTTTACTGAAATAATAGTTCAGATATTTAATCAAGCTTTTAATCCTCATAACAATCACAATTCAAGTGCTGTTGTGGGCTAATGCACCAGACTGCAAAGCCATTTGAACTGCAAGGCCGGTGGTTCAAGCTCACCAGCTGCTCCTTGGAAACTCAATACAGGGTTGCTATGGGTCAGAACTCAACGGCACTTCACAACAAGAACATTTTTATCACACCTATTTTACAGGGGGAGGTGTGAAATGGCAGTAGTAGTGCCAGGATCAGTTCAAAGCCAATTCCCAATCTTTTTACCAACTCTGAAAGTAGCCATTCCCCAACCCCCTACACACACACACACACAGCACTCTCTATATCTCTTCTAGGTTCAAAAATAGGTTGCAATGATCACACAGAATCCACAGAGCATACTTACAGTGAAGTGGTTTATTAAGGAGCACCGTACAACTCAGGATCAAGATCACCAGGCTATAATTCAGGATCAGGAAGCAAAGTCATCTTTCTTCAGTACAGGAAAGCTCTCTCAGAAACTCTTGGTCTGCTGAGGTTTCTCTCGGCCCTCCCAGGACCAGCTTTGGCCCAGCAGCCTGTTGCTGCCATCTCTGCTGTTGGGCCTCTTCCTGTCTTTAGTGGGACAGCCCTTGACCACCTGTGATACAGCTCTTCTAGGCGGTTCCTTGCCTCCTTTCTCTCGGCTGCTTTCTGCTTCTTCCTACTGCTTCTTTTCCAGTTTCTTCCTGTGTCCAAAAGCTGTGGAGCTTTATATGTATATGTATATATATACACACACACACCATGGTGTAGCTCTGTAGGATAAGCATTGGACTGCTAACTGCAAAGCTGAAGGTTCAAACCCACCAGCTACTCCTAGGACACCCTATATAGGATTGCTGTGAGTTGGAATCAACTCGATGGCACTTAAAAACAACATATATGTATACATATGGTGTAGTGGTTATGAGTTGGGCTGCTAACCTCAATGTCAGCAGTTTGAAACTACCATTCTGTGGGAGAAATATAAGGCTTTTTGCTTCTGTAAAGATTTACAGCCTCGGAAACTCTATATAGGGTTCTATGAGTTGGAACTGACTCCACACACACAACCACCACCATCACCACTATGTGTGTGTGTGTGTGTGTGTGTGTGTGTGTGTGTATGAGTCCTAGTGTGGCATTGTAGGATAAGCACTGGACTGCTAATCAAAAGGTTGGTGGTTCAAACCCACTAGTCGCTTCTCAGAAACCCTATACAGGGTTTCTGTAAGTCAGAATCGACTCGATGGCACTTAACAACAACAACACATATACATACATATGTTGTGGTTGTTGTTGTTAAGTGCCATTGAGTTGGTTCCAACCCATAGCGACTCTGTATAGGGTTTCCAAGGAGCAGCTGGTGAGCTTGAACCACCGACCTTGCAGTTCAAACGACATTGCAGTGTGGCGCATTAACTCACAGTGCCACATCAGGACTTTATAAGCCCCCATTTTAGGTAGCCAATGTCTAAGTTGCCCATCCCTATCAACCCTGTGTACAGAAGGGATAAGATTGATCCTTGATGTTAAGACTCCTTGCTTCTCAGTTGGTATTTTAAGCTACTACATCCATAAGTATAGGTTAAGTTCATCAAATTGTAGCAATTTACACTTGTTTCCTTTATCAATTTTTTTTTTTAATCTTCCTCTAGTTGAGTTCTGGTCATCAAGCCATTGAAGCTAGGTTGAATGGGTAATATCTGCAAGTTTGGGTGTTCTTGTGCATCTCCCCTCACTTCATATAGAGCTGCTTAACTTTTGAGACGGAGCCAGAAGATAGTCCCTTAAGATCTTGTGATCCTTCATATTGTATGATTGACATTAAACAATATCTCATGATGATCAAACAACTCTTAAGGGTCTTCCAACTCCTTGTATGTCATTCTTCAAACTATGTTCCTTTTTAAACAGATTCTCAGCCCCAAACAGGTCATTTTTAAAAACTCCATCTGTTATTTGTAGGTTTTATAGACAGCTCAAGGGGATCATTAAAAAATTCCAGCTAAGAAGATATAGACTTTGTTGCTGCTAATGAATCAAAGCCTTGAATTCCTGAAATGATTTTATAGTTATGGTACTTCATAAAAGTGTTTAATAATAAACTTGGCTCATTTGGAAATCACCAGTCTAAAGGACTTTGTCCCAATTTGAAATGAAGGTCAGACGTGTTTTAAAGAAAATATCTAATGATTTATTAACAAGTTATTATTTCTACTAAAGATTCATAATTTGAGACTTCATCTCCTGTACAGTGAACATGTTACAAGCTGGGACCAGTAGCTGACAAAGATTAAGGAAGAATGAAGAAGAATTGATGAATTTCAACTATGGTGTTAATGAAGAATGTTGAATATACCATGAATTATCAAAAGAACAAGCAAATCTGTTTTAGAAGTAGTATAGCCAGAACGCTCCTCAGAAGCTAGGATGGCAAGACTTAATGTCATGTACTTTGGACATGTTATCAATAGGGACCAGTCGCTGAAGAAGGGCATCATGCTTGCTAATGTAGAGGGTCAGAGAAAAAGAGGAAGACCCTCAATGAGATAGACTGACAAAGTAACTGCAACAATGGGCTCAAACATGGAAACAACTGTGAGGATGGCACAGGACTGGGCAGTGTTTTGTTCTCTTGTATGTAGGATACTTACGAGTCAGAATTGACTAAATGGTACCTAACAACAACAACAAATGCAAATATAATTACTTTATGATTTTACAGAGAAATTTCAATTAAGGTTTCTGTTATTGATTCTTTGTGTTCCACATTGCATTGTTATCATTGTTTACTTCCCATATCAGACAAATTAAAATGGGCCACAGTGGAAAATTAGCACCTGTGTACTATGTGCCTAAGAAAAACTTTATAATTCTGTTCTATTTGTCAAATCCTAGAATAAAAGCACCCATAACCCAAACCATTTGTATCCCTAAATAGTTGCTTTGTGGCAAATTGAAAAATGGCATATAACAATACCCAGCAATTTATAAGTCTGCAGGTTAATTGTTTAGATTGGCATGTCTTTGAAGTTCAAAATGTTTCCACTTACGTTTTGTCTTTTGATTCTTAGTCCTAAAACGAGAAACCAGTTTTTGGATCCATTTTGAGGGTGAGATGTGTGCTAACCTATTTTTAGTTTTCATTTGCTCTGTGAATGTGTTCAGTTTTACGTCTGTCTGATGAGTCAGTCTTTTGGGAGTGATAAAGAAAGAAACAGAAATGAAAGACAAGTGAGATGAGATGCAAAAACGGAAATTTGATGACAAAATATTACAAAGGAAAAGGTGGAAATGAATCGTTGACTCCTGCATGTCAACTTTATTTCTGAGATTTTTGTGCTCGGTTTCAATTCTGAAAAGAGGATAATAAGGCCATAATTATCATACTTAAATATTTGCTTAAGATAGTAAAGAATGTAGAATGTAAACAAAAGGAGAATTAAAGAAAGCCCTCATTTTTGTTTGTTGCAGCCCTAAGTAAAGTCAGTCTAACGGCATTCCTAAAAGAAAATCCTCTGATAAGTGGCTCTGGTGGTGCTGTAGGATAAGCACTCCAATGGTTGTTGTTGTTGCTAAGTGCCACTGAGTCGGTTCCAATTCATAGTGACCTTGTACAAGGTTGGCAGTTCAAACCTACCAGCTGGTCCTTAGAAACCCTTCCAATGGTGCTTAATTATTATTTTCTCTCAGGTCCAATTTCTCATGCTTCATCTTTGTAATTTTCTCTTCTATTTGCTTTGCTTTTCCCTTTATCTTCATTTCAACCTTCAACAAAAGTTAGTTCTAGATGATTATGATTAATCTTTTTATAAAATTGATTAGTGCAAAGAGAAGCATTTTCAGAGTAGCCCCACTAGGACCATCTTGTAACTAGATTCTCACAGCACTATATGATCTGTGTCTTGCCTTATTTTTCACAACGATAGTCCTTTCTGCGGTTCAAACTCACTAGCTTCTACTCGGAAATTCTACAGAGTTGCTATGAGTCCGAACCAACATTATGGTATTTAACAATTCCTTTCTGCATGGCAAAAGGAAAGAAAAAATAGGGGCACTTTACCTGAATATTTCAGGGTGAGATCTCACTTCTTCAGTGGGTAGACTTGGTCTTCAATGCTTACCCCTTGCCATCCCTTCCACTCACTCTGACTCTTTAATCCCAGTTACACTCAATGTTTTCAGTTCCCAGAGACATGGAGCCCTAAGATTTTTGTTGTATTACTTATGGTAAAAAAAAATATATATATATAACACTTACAGCAAGGATCATTCCTACCCCTTTCATACACAGAGTAGACAGGGATGGGCAAATTGGACATTGGCTACCCAAAATGGGGGGGCTACAAAGGCAAGAAGTGACTGGCTTACAAGCTTTCAAGAGAGAACCTAGATTCAGAGAGCATGGAGGAAGGTAGACTCTCCACTGAGTAGTATCCAATCTGTCTAGGCGGGGCTGATGAAAGGAAATGCGGATAGGTCTCTTGTGATACAATAGTGAATAACTGTTATCAGGACTGATTGTGAGGGTTGGAAATATAAAGGTAGACATTTTGTAGCAACAGGAGGGGAGTGATTAACTTTTCAGTCTAGGAGTGGAGGACCCTGGGACCATGTAGGGAGAAGAGCGGAGTGCGGGACCCTACCCAGAGAAGCAGTGATGTCTGAGATAGAGGCAGAGATGATGATGTGGAGAGGTGAGGCAGTTGGGGACTTTGGGCACAGAGAGAGAGAGGGGCTGTGTGCTGATGACCAGGGGGTGGGGTGAGGGGGGGACAGGTTTCTAGTGTATATACCCTTTGGTTGGTTGATGACGCATGGAGGGGATTGTAACCATGGCAATGAAATGATATACGATAGGATGAATGTAAAACTAATGTTCTCCCATGTAAACTATCACATAATTCACAATAAAACATTTAAATATATATATATATATAAAACAAAAAAGTTGCCAATTCAACAGTTTTTACATGCATATTTGTCTAGTGACATTGATTATTACATTGACCATTTTATGTAAACATCACCACTATCTTTTTCCAAAGTATTCCACCACCATTAAGAAATATTTGGTGACCCCTATGTGGTGCTGCAGAATAATGCACTGGATTGCAAGGTCAGTTTGAGTAGAAAGGTTGGCAGTTCAAACCCAGCAGCTGCTCCTCAGAAGCCTTATACAGGGTTGCTAAGAACTGACTTGACCGCACTTAACAACAATGCCTTAAAATGTTTGCATAAGTCATTATCTACATCTAGAATGCCTTTCCCCCAAGTTATTATCACCTGATAAGCTCCTCATTATGCTTCAGAACTCATTCAATCTGCCATCTCTTCCATGAACTTTTTCCTACAGCTCCCAGTCTGATTTAGATATTCTTCATCTCTGCTCCACACCATACAGTGCAAACATCTTTTGTTGTTGGTAGGTGCCATCCATTTGGTTCTGACTCATAGCAACTCATGTACAACAGAACAAAACACTTCCCAGTCCTGCGCCATGCTCATACTTGTTAATATGTTTGTAGCCGCTCTTTGTAGCCACTGTAGGATAAGCACTGGACTGCCCTCCAATCTCATTGAGGTTCTTCCTCTTTTTTGCTTACCCTCTATTTTACCAAGCATTATGTCTTTATCCAGTGACTGGTCCCTCTCAATAACATGTCCAAAGTACATGACATGAAGTCTTGCCATCCTAGCTTCTGAGGAGCATTCTGGTTATACTACTTCTAAGACAGATTTATGTGTTCTTCTGATAATTCATGGTATATTCATTATTCTTCACTAACACCATAGTTCAAATTCATTAATTCTTCTTCAGTCTTCCTTATTCATTATCAAGCTTTCATACACAAGTTAAAGTACTGAAAATATCATGGCTTGGGTCAGGCACACCTTAATCCTTAAAGTGATGCATTTGCTTTTTAACACATTAACGAAACTTTTGCAGTAGATTTGCCTAATGCAATACCTCATGTCATCATGTCAATTCCAACTCAAAGCCACCCTATGTAGGGTTTCTGAGACTATAAATACTTACAGGAGCAGACAGCCTCATCTTTCTGCCTTGGAGCAGCTGGTGGGTTTGAACTGCTGACCTTGAGGTTAGCAGTCCAATGCCTTATCCACAGTGCCACCAGGACTCCTTTGCCCAATGCAATATGTCACTTGATTTCTTGACTACTGCTTTCATGAATGTTGATTGTAGATTCAAGTAAAATGAAATCCTTGACAATTTCAATATTTTTCCATTCATTATAATGTTTTTTGCTACAGTTGTGAGGGTGTTTTTTTTTTTTTTTTTTTTATTGAACTGTAATTCCTCTTAAACCTGTAATCTTTGATCTTCATCAGTAAGTGCTTCAAGTTATCTTCACTTTTAGCAAGCAAGGCTATGTCATCTGCATAGCACACATTGCTAATGAGTCTTCCTCCAATCCTGAGGCCGTGTTCTTCTTCCTATAATTCAGCATCCTGAACTATGTGATCAGCATGAAGACTGAATGAGTATGAGTATAATGAAAGGACACAACCCCTTGATTTGCTGACACTACTGCCTCTTGGTCTATGTACAAGTTCCACATGAGCACAATTAAGTGTTCTGGAATTCCCATTCAGTGCAGTATTGTCCATAGTTTGTTATAATCCACATAGTCAAGTACCTTTGCATAATCAATAAAACACAGGTAAATATATTTCTGGCATTCTCTGCTTTCAGCCAAGACCCACCTGACATCAACAATGATATTTTTCATTCTATGTTCTCTTCTGAATCTGGCTTGAGATTCTTATGATTCAATAGTAACTGTTATCATGACTAATTGTGACTGTCACAATTGTAAAGATAGAACTTTTATAACAAAAATGGGGGAAGAGTTAATCTTATAGTCCAGAAACAAAGGACCCTAGGATCATCAAGGGAGAAGAGCACAAACAGAATGTGAGACCTTATCCAGAGATCAGTGACACCAGAGATGAAGGCAGAGATTGGGACAAGGAGATAGGGAGCAACTGAGGACTCTAGATTCATGGGAAGAGAGGAACTAAGAGATGGCAGCCAGGAGGCAGACTTGCAGAATGTGCCCTTTGGTGGTGTAAATAATTTTTATATATGCGTGAGTGTTTAAAAAATAAAAAAGAGCTAAAGTAAATAGAAATACTGTTAACTGATGGTACATGGAAGGGATTATAATCATTGTAATGAAACAAGGTATATGATTTGTTGAGTGTAAAACTGATAATCTGCCCTGTAAAATTTCACTCAATCCAAATAAAAACTTTAAAAGAAAGAAAAAAAGACAGACTATAGAAGAATCAATGCATTTGAATTATGGTGTTGGTGAATCTGGTTGGAATTTCTGGCAGTTTTGCTGCAACCATTTTGAATTATCAGAAGCATAGTTTTACTTGCGTATGAAATGATACTTTTAGATAATTTCCACATTCCATTGGATCATCTTTCTTTGGAATGAGTGCAAAAATCTCATTTCAGTTGGCTATGTAACTGTCTTCCAAACTTCTCGGCATAAAACAATGAGAGCTTCCAGCATTGCATCCATTTGTTGAAACATCTCAATTGGTATTCCTTAAATTCTTGGCAGTGCAGCTTAGACTTCTTGACACAGATAAGGTCCTGAAAGTTTTACTTTACTCATGTCATTAGGGACAAGTCTACTTTGAGAAGAAAGCACTTCCTCAGTGTATCTTAAGTGTCTTCCAATCTGAGGGATTGATCTTCTGACACTACATCAGATAATGTACTGATGCTACCCACAAAGTTTTCACTGGCCAATTTTTTCAGAAGTACATTCTTCTTAGCCTTAGTCTGAAAACTCCACTGAAACCTGTCCACTATGGGTGACTCTGCTGATACGTGAAATTGGTGGCATAGCTTCTAGCATCATGGGAAATGCAGGGTACCACAATATGACAAACTGACAAGACCACTGATGGTAAACTTCTACCCCAGCATAATAGTTAGGGTTAAGTTTAGGGTGATCTACCTAGAGTCATCTACTTCTTTTCCTCTCCACTGCTGCCTTCCTGAAACAGGTCACCATTCACCTTGGCTGGCCAAATTATAGCCTCCTAACAGGTGTCCTGTCTCCCTTCAGCAAATCATTCACACTGAAGCCAGAGTGACCTAAAAAAATTAGGTCTTTATGAAGAGAATAAACACCCACATATCAATGTTAAAAAACAAAATAATCTTCACAACTGGACCAAAAATAACATTATGACAAATGGAGAAAGCGGGAGAAAGATGAAGCTTTCTGTTTCTGCAAAGATTTTTAAAGCTTCAGAAGCCCCATACAAGGTAGCTATGAATTGGAACTGACTCAACAGCAAGCAACAACAACAAATGGAGAGAAGATTGAAGTTGTCAAAGACTTAATTTTATACACAATCAACACTCATGGAAGTAGCAGGCAAGAAAACAAATGACGTATTGCATTAGGCTGCACAAGACCTCTTTAAAGTGTTCAAGAACAAAGATGTCAGTTTGAGGACTAAGGTGCACCTGACCCAAGCCATGGCATTTTCAATAGCCTCATGTGCATATGAAAGTTGGACCATGAATAATAAAGACCACAGAAGAATTGATGCATTTGAGTTATGGTGTTACAGAATATTAAAGGTACCATGGACTATCAGGATAACAAACAAATCTGTTTTGGAAGAAGTACAAGCAGAATGACCCTTAGAAGCCAGGATGATTTCATTTCTCATACTCTGGACATGTTATCAGGAGGTACCAGTCCCTGTATAAGAATACCATGCTTAGTAAAATGAAGGGTCAGTGAAACAGAGGAAGACTCACAGCAAGATGCATTGACACAGTGGCAGCAGCAATAGGCTTAAGGGTAACAATTGTGAGGATGGTACAGGACCAGGCAGTGTTTAGTTATGTTGTGCATAGGATTGCTAAGAGTCAGAACCAACTGGATAGCACTTAACAACAATCCATCAACTGAAGAAATAGAATACACAGTCCATATCTTTGATGTTAACTGTCCCTCCCAGATCTTATTTACCACCACTTCCCCTAGTGTTTAGCATGCTCTTGTTTAAAACAACAAAAACCAAAGACTTTTATCATCCATGTATATATCTATAAACAATAAACTCCAAATCTGTTGATTCGAGTCAATTCCAACTCATAGAAATGACATACAACAGAGTGGAACTGCCCATACGGTTTCCAAAGCTGTTGTCTTTATGGACTGTCGCATCTTTCTCTTGAGGAGCGGCTGATGGATTTGAACTGCCAACCATTCAGTTAGCAGCACAGTGCTTTATCACAGTGTCAACCAGGATTCCTTCCTTCTAAATAATACACGATTTAATTTTGCTTGGTTTTAAAACTTTAAAAAAAATGGCCTCATTCATTGTGCTCTCCTGCAACTTTTCACATTCAACATTGTGTTTGTGAAGTTTGTCTGCGTTGATTTTTCACATCTGTGTAGTACTCTATTGTATGTCACAATTAATGCAAATTCTTGTTAATGAATTACTGAATTTCCCTCCCAGGTTCTATGCAGTCACCAATAATGCTGAAATAAGCAGTGCTGACTATGACTGCAAGTACAAACAAGCAAGAAATTTTCTAGGATAGCAGTGTCCAATGGAAGTGCTGGTGTGGCACCATGGGTTAATGCACTGGATTGCGAAGTCAATTTGAACCTCAAGGTTGGTGGTTCAAGCTCACCAGCTGCTCCTTGGAAACCCTATACAGGGTTGCTATGGGTCAGAACCGACTTGACAGTGCTTAACAACAACAACAACAAGTGTCCACTAGAAAGTCTTCAATTATAAGAATGTTCTATATCTACATCGTTCAATATGGTAGCCACTAGACACATGTGGCTACTGAGTACTTGAAATGTAACTACAATTAAGAAACTAAATTTTAATTTTAATTAATTTAAATTCATAGCAAATTTAGATAGCCATAAATGAATAGTATGGAGTCCTGGTGTGGTGCTGTAGGATAAGCAAGGTCTACTAACCTAAGGTCTTCGGTTCAAACCCGCCAGCTACTTCTCAGAAATCCTATACAAGGTTGCTATGAGTTAGAACCAACTAGACAGCACTTAACAACAACAATAACACAAGTGGCTAGAGGCTACCATGTTGGACAGAGTGTCTCTAGAGTCTATACTCAGGAACAGTTGCTAGTTTATAGGGTATGGGCATCTTCAACTTTATAAGACAGTACCAAATGTTTTTTTAAATGGTTACACTAATTTATATTCCCATCTGTTGTGTATAAAAATTGCAGTAGTGCTTTTTAACGTCTGCCTTTAAATTTTTGTCTGTCTGGGCATAAAGTGGCATCCTATTATAGTTTTATTTGAATATCTATTATTGCTGTTTATTTGCCAATCATGCTTCTTTTTTAGTAAAATGGCTGTCTGAGTCATTTACCCATTTTTCTATTGATTTCTTTATATTTTTCCTATTGATAATTGGGAGTTCTTTATATATACTGAATATTATTTTTACTTACTAAATATGTTATGAATATCTTCAAAGCTATCATTAAAAACATAAAACAGATTATGACTCTTCACTCCTTAAAACTTCACCATGATTTCCTATTACATTTAGACCAAATTCCTTACTATGGTAAAGTGAACATCGAACTCTGCCCTATCATGCAATCTGGAGAGTTGATTATTGAACTAAGAATGGGCCAGATCAATAATAAGGGTAAAACCCATTTCTCTGGCCAATGATTGGTTTAGGAAAAGGTGTCTGACTGCATTTTGTCCAGTAAGATTCAGGGAGAAATTCTGTAGGTGAATTCCTGAAAACTTTATCTTCACTCTTGGGAAGAAGTGATAGGAAGTCAGACTTTCTTTCACTGAAATTGCATGAGGAAAGTAAGCCCAAGAGTGAGCTAGCACTGGGGAAGGCAGATCCTACTGCTAGAAAGAAGCTGAGTTATGACATGTTGAGTGCAGATTGTTCCTATCATAAGATCCTTGCATTTGCTTTTCCTTTTTCTTGTAGCCTTCTCATGAGAGTTTCACATGGCTAGCTATTTCTTCCTATTCTCAAATGGTCACATCTTCATAGAGGCTTTTCATCCAATAACTATCGCTGACCATCATTCTCACCTCATCTGGTTTTACTTTCTTTATACCATGTAGCACTATTTATTTGTATTTATTTGTTTACTGTCTGTCTCCTCCACTAAAATGTAAGTTTCAGAAACACAGGGACCTTAACTGTTAGGTTTTTCCTCTGTATTTTAATATCTAGTGACACATAATAAGCGTTCAATGAATTTTTTTTAATCAATTTAAAAAATAATGATCCATTTTGTTGTCCATGTCTCCCACTAGATTGAAGCTCCTTGAAGTTGAGGACCAATATGTTATTCATTTCTGTATTTAAGTGTTTAGTACAATCCCTTCCAAGCACTGTTGTTTTTGTTAGGTGCCGTCGAGTCAGTACTGATCCATAGCAACCTTATGTACAACAGAATGAAACACTACCTGGTCCTGCACCAACCTCACAATCGTTGCTACATTTGAGTCCATTGCTGCTGCCATTATGTCAATCAATCTCATTGGGGGTCTCCCTCTCTATCTCCGAACCTCAACTTTATCATGCATGATATCCTTCTCCAGGAACTGGTCCTTCCTGATAATATGTCCAAAGTATGAGAGACAAAGTCTGGCCATCCTGGCTTCCAAGGATCATTCTGGCTGTACTTCTTCCAACACAGATTAGTTTGTTCTTTTTGGCAGTTCGTGGTACTTTTAATATTTTCCTCCTACACCATAACTCAAATGCATTAATTCTTCTACAGTCTTCCTTATTCACTGTCTAACTTTCCCATGCATATGAGGCTGTTGAAAATAGCTTTAGTCCTTAAACTGACATCTTTGCTCTTGCACACTTTAAAGAGGTCTTGTGCAGCATATTTGCGTAATGCAGTGGGTTCCATGCAGTAGGTGCTCATAGGTGCTCAATAAACTGTTGAAAAAAGAAAGAAAGAGAGAAAGGAACAAGGAAGGAGGAAATTTGGGAGAAGTAAAGTGCCAACCCAGTGCCTTTGGAGTCCTGGTGTGGTGCTGTGAGTTAATGAGCTGGACTGCAAAGTCAATCTGGACAGCAAGGTCAGCAGTTCAAGCCCACCAGCTGCTCCTAGGAAACCCTATACAGGGTCACTATGAGTCAGAACCGATTCGAT
Organism: Chrysochloris asiatica; assembly: GCF_000296735.1. Lineage (NCBI taxonomy): Eukaryota > Metazoa > Chordata > Mammalia > Afrosoricida > Chrysochloridae > Chrysochloris > Chrysochloris asiatica. Next base: position 345,484 of record NW_006408572.1, on the reverse strand, counting down.
GGCACTTAACAACAACAACAGTGCCTTCCGGGCAATATCACTTGGAAGTGATTCTTTCCCGTTTTTATGGGGGTATTTTGTGTATCCCCATGAGTAAAGGATGCATGCCCTTCAAAATGCTTCACAATCTAACTTTAAACCATCTTTTCAGCCGTATTTCTCATCTCCTCCATCCTTTCGTTTGCACTGTCATTTACTCTATGTTCCTGCCACATCAAATTTTAGAGCAGTTGAATTTTATGCAAGCGATATGCTCCTGAAGCCTTCATACAAAATGTAAAACTCCCATAATCCATGATGATCTTTCTCCTAGCAATAAATGCAAGTTTTTTGAAAGGGAGATACTATTTTACCAGCTAAAAAGGCTCCGCCATGTGGCAATGACACAAACAGTTTTTTGTTCACTCGGCCAATACCTGTTTTGAAAGTATGCATTTCCTGACAAATGTTAAACATTTTGAGGACTTCACATTGCTTCAAAGTGTACACTTAGTAAGACTTATTAATAGCTTATAATGAATCATTTGAAATTTGCACAATTCAAATACTCAGACAAGTTGACCAGACTTCTTATTGTTCTTAAGTCACACTCAGACCCATTCATGCCTTGGAGCCTTTGTATTTGATTTTTCTTCTGCCTGAAATGCTTTGTAAATTGCTGGCACTTAGCACCTTGCTTGCAGAAATGTCATATTCAGAAGTAGGAATAAGACTGCAGGTATAATAATACTCAGGTATTCAGAACACCAAGCAATGTTTAAATAAACAAACAAACAAACAAAAAAATGTAATTTACAACTAATTTCGATTATATCCAAACACTTAAGATTTGAATCTGGAGTTCTTTAGACAGAGAAAAGAAACAAGGGTTGGGTTTCACCCTCATGGAGTTAGGCAAGGACAGGAAAGGTAGGAGAAGACCTGATGTTACCAAATAATCTATGTACCGATGGGTGTGTGCCACAGTTAGGAGGAAAATTTGGGGGAAGGGATAAAGCCTCCTTGAGGCCAAGAAGTTCCAGGATCCTCAGTAAAGTCAGCTTCTGCTTGCTTTGCTAATTCATCCCAGGGAAGCAGAAATTATGGGGGTAAGGTGGGATGAAGGGGAAAATAGCGCTCCAAACTCTATCAAATCACTGTAAACCAAGAATTGAACAACTCAAAGACCTTCAGGCAATAAGTGTTAACAACTAAAGCAAGCTAAATAACGAAGAAAATTGTGATATGCCCCCTTGACTTTTGTTTTCTCATTTTTGATGGAGAAATGACCAACGTAGGAAAACACCAATGCCAGGTAAGCCTGGTGACAAGCAACAACAGACACTTGGCCTAACTTATTGAGGGGACAACGGAGAGGGATAGGTAGTGAGCTGTAGAGTACATGCCACATTTTAAGATGGCTGCTACAACTCAACTGTAGAAGTCAGTATTTAAATGCCCCAATTTAAAATATGGGCTCAGAAAATTTAAAACACCACTTAGAACAAATAATTATAGGAGCGGAATTAAACTAAACAGACCACCATCTAGTGAACTCTAAAGTTCACAATCAATTCTGGTGAGATTTTAGTGGGTCTGGAAGTTCAAACCCACCAGCTGCTCCTTGGAAACCTTACACAGGGTTGTTATGAGTTGGAACCAAATTGACATCACTTAACAATAGCAACAACTGATAAAAGCAAGTTAATTGTGGTGACACTTGAGTGAGAATACATTCTATAGACTCACAGAATAATAGTGTTAGATTCTAGTCCAGACTTCTAGCCAACATAAAAATCTGGTCTTTTCCATAAAAGTAGAAGCCATGTCAAAGACAGATGGACATCAAAGGAGGTGATCCCAGAATGGAGAAAGTTTTACAGTTTGCTTTAAGACTGGCCTTATTTGGTTTAACTGGGTGGATCTCCAGAATAGCAATAGGCAGAAGACATATTGGCCATGGTAGATGGGTCTGCTTCATAGGATTTTGAAAGATTTTCTTTTCTAAGATTGCTAATTTTAAACTAGAGTTTTCAGTCCCTCAAGAACAAAAGAGCAACATTTGCCCAAGAACAAAATTCAGAAGAGAGAAAGGGTTAGAAAAGAAGGAGGAATGAAATGGGACACAGGGTAGAAGTAGGATGAGGGTTGTTACCTTGTGGGGATTATAATCAATGACATGAAACAAAATGTGTATGAATTTTGTTAAATGGAAAACGTTTGCTATGCAAACCTTCACCCAATTAATAATAAAAAGTTTAAACAGTACTGTGAAAAAAAAAAAATAGACTTCTTTGGCTTACCAGTTCTTGCAATAGCTCTTTTGGCTAGAGTTATAGGGGTAGGTCCAAAGATTTCTCTTCTCGGGGAAATGTTTTCTTGGGTGGGTCATTTGAGGCAGACACACTGGAGAACCAGTTTTCTAATGCAACGCCTCTTGGTACCCACATGGGGTCTGAGTGTATGGGTGTGGGCAGCAATATGTTAGGCTGGCACTATGGGTGCTACCCTGTCAATGAGGGCAAAGCAAACAGACCTGGCAAACATATGATGATAGGAATCTCTGTGCATAAAAAGTGTGGCAGTAAGCTGTAAAACTGGTCCTTCCCAGTGATTCCATCCTCTCCTATTTTTCTGTGCTCTTCTTCTAGCAATTGTAGCCTTACATATATTTAATTTCCCATTAGTACTGGTTCCTTCCTCTCATTCTCTAAATAGACACAAGTTTTCCTTTTCTCCTAACAAGAGTGTCCTTGAAATTTGCCTCCTGCTCAATTTATTGCAATATGGCTTGTGCTCCACTCAGCCTCTTCCTCCACCTTCTGCCTGTCTGCTGAAACTGCCAAACCCATTCCAACCTGGCATTTCTGCAGTTTTCAGTACCATTCCACCATCTTCTCCTCACCTTCCTGGACTTCATGTTCAGGCCATGAGGCAGCTTCTTAACCATGGTTTTGCTGTGTGCTTTAATGCCTCTGTGCCTTTGATGATGCCTTGACTGCACTTTTGTTTCTTTACCTTGCAAAATCCCACCCACTTTTCAAAACAAGGCTTACTTGTAATCTTTTATAAATTTTTTTTCAGACACCTCTGACCCTCTTTATTGCTTCTGCTGCACTAGTGGTATGCTAGTATTGGTGTTGTCAAGTTGGTTCCGTTGTTGAGATGGTAACTCTGTATAGGGTTTCTGAGACTTTAATACTTTGAGAGAGCAGAAAGTCTCATCTTTCTCCTGCAGAGCAGTTGGTGGGCTCACACTGCTGACATTGTGGTTTGCAGTACAGTGCTTATTGTATGGAGCCACAGTCTAAAATTTGCTTTGCATCCCTTCTTACTACATTGCAAGATATAATTTTCCAGGTCTTCTCCTGTCTTGCTGACTGCTCTTTCTGTCTTTTCTTTTCTTTTCTTTTTTTTATTAAATGTTTTTATTTTGGATTGAGTGAAAGTTTACAGGGCACATCATCAG
>NW_006408572.1:311016-341482 GCF_000296735.1 Chrysochloris asiatica | reverse complement strand
AGTTCTTACGGGATCTTACTCTCTAGCAGGGGTAGCAAATTAGTAGCCACTCAGTGCTCACTTTGAGAATTACTTATATCATAAATTTGAGCATGTAGCTGATGAATATCCACAGACAAGTGGATATTATTCCACAACCTCCTAAAATGCTGTTGGATTTCTGTCTTTTCTTGCTGGATCCCCTATCTTCACTTAAAATATCTCCATCTCCTGGGCTAAAATATGCCCCAAACTCTAATGATTAGACACAGTTCCAGGTCAGGGTGCAAGGTTTAACAAGCAGAGCCTCGACTGGATTTCTGTTCCTATCAGCCTATTCAGCCCAATGCCCATTTGCATGGATATGCAGCACAACTATATCCTGCAGCGCATAATTCTTCTCTCTCTTTTTTTCTACTCTCTCTTCCTCTGCAACCTGGCTGATTTTATGCTTTCAACTCTAACCTGTATGTTTTACCTATGGACACTCTAAATTTGATATGGTCCAAATGGAATTGATTATCTACATACTCTCAAACATAGACCTACTTTTCTTTATTTCCTTTGTTGATTAATACCACCACCATAGATACTCTCATTCAACTGAAACACTCAAGATTATTATGCCTCTTCTCTTTCTAAGGTTTAGGGCATTCATCTGCTCCCAAGCACACCACTGGACTAGCCTAACTAGTTTTCCCTATTTCCAGAATCTCTCCCCTCCAACCCACTGTCATTAGGGTTATTTCTTTGCAGAGACCTGAGCATATCACTCCTCTGATTGAAAACATACTTTTGGCTTTTAATTACTCAAAGGATGAAGTCCAAATGCCCAAGCATGGCATATATAACCTTTCATCTATTTGCTCAAACCTATCTTTCCAGTCTGACACCTTCTCACTACTCCCAACATGGTCCTTGCTCTTAACCACATCAAGCGTATGATGCAGCTTCTTATGGTTTTGCTGTGTGCTTTAATGCCTCCGTGCCTTTGATATTTCTGCAGTTTTCAGTACCATTCCACCATCTTCTCCTCACCTTCCTGGACTTCATGTTCAGGCCATGAGGCAGCTTCTTAACCATGGTTTTGCTGTGTGCTTTAATGCCTCTGTGCCTTTGATGGTTCATTGACTGCACTTCTGTTACTTTGCCTTGCAAAATCCCGTCCCCTTTTCAAAACATGCTTACTTGTCATCTTTCATGAATTTTTTTAGACACCTCTGACCCTCTTCATTACTTCTACTGCACTAGTGTTATTCAAGTATACATAGCCTAAAAACGGTTTTGCAGCCCTTTCTCAGTACACTGTTCCTTTTTTTTTCTCAGTACATTTTTTTCTTAATGTTACTTTGTTAGTTACTATTTCATTTTGTTAATATCTATGTCATCAACAACTTGTCAAGTGCCTAGTACCTGTGGCACTGTAGGATAAGCACTGGACTGCTAACTGCAAGGGTGGCAGTTCAAACCCTTGGAAACCCTGTACAGGGTCTCTATGAGTTGGAACTGACTTGACAGCACATAACAATAACCATGTATCCTGAACTGAAGTCCTTGTGTGGAGCAAGCAGTTAAATGCTCAGCTGAAAGTTGGCAGTTTGAACCCAAACCAGAGGTGCTTGGAAGATAGGCATGGGCATCTGCTTCCAAAAGGTCACAGCCCGAAAAATCTTGCAGAGCACAATTCTACCCTGCAGACATGAGTCCGAACCAATGGGCCAACAACAAATAATATGTGTTCAATTGGAAAGCATAATTAAACCTGACTTTATGAAAGGGCCAATGATTTCTTCCACTGTAACAGTGCATGATATTCCTTTTCTTCAGATGAGGAGAAAATCTCAGAATAGGGTGATTGGTAGGCCCTACTGGAGATGGTTCCGGGTGTGGCTCTATACGATAAACACTTGACTTTGAACAACAAAGTCAGAGGTTAAAACCCACCAGCTGCTCCTCAAAAACCCTCACTACAAGTCGGAACCAACTCAACGGCACTTAAAAACAACAACATTGGAGATGGTTACTATTGTCATATCCTCAAACTTCAGCTAAGTCTCTAAGGATACCGAGACCGACATCACAAGTGACTGGCATCTGAGTGCAAATTTTTCTAGATATCAGCATTCCTTACAACCAATGATGATTTTCAATTTAGGATCTAGCGTTTAGCTTCCACAGAAGGCTCTTATTGTTCTGAGTAGGAGAGTCAGCATTTGTGGTGTTAAAGCAGATAGGTTTGTGTTATTACCTCTGGGTTCCATATCACCATCGCACCAAGAGGTTTGATTTCAGGGCACACACAACCTGGAAACCCTAGAAAATGCAGTTATCTTGAAAACCGGGGAAGGGAGCATCATTTGTAGGTTTCGTGGTGGGCCTGACAAAACAGAGCTTGAGGCATGAGACTGTCATTTCCCTTAAAACTCGCAGCACATTCTGGGCTATTGAGGAAGCACTCAGGGACTTCATGAAGCCCTAAAGGGGTAGTTTTTTGGAAATCCTATTGTTGTTCATTGCTGTGGAGTCAGCTTTGACTCATGGCAAGTCCATGTACAACAGAATGAAATGTTGCCAGGTCTCATGCCATCTTCACAAAGGTTTGTGTGCTTGTCCAGTTTTATGACCATTGTGTATTTTGAGTGCCTTCTGGCAGGTAGGGGCTCATCTTCCAGCATTATGTTATTAGTTGCTGTCCAGTGGATTCTGACTCATGGTGACCTCCTGTATACAGAGTAGAACTTCTTCCTAAGGTTCTCAAGGCTGAAATAATTCAGAAGCAGACTACTAGACCTCTTTATGAGATGTCCAGGGTGGGTCTGGATTGCTGTTGACTAGGGTCGCTGTAAGTCAGACCCAACTCGTGGAACACAACCACCACCACCACCACTTTTTATAGGTAGATCACCAAGCCTTCTTAGTTTGTCTTAGAAACTCCACTGACACCTGTCCACTATGAGTGAGCCTGCTAGTATCTGACATCCTTGTAACATAACTTCCAGCATCATAGCAACATTCAAGCCACCACACACTGAGCAGATTTGTATTTGTACAACTGTGGTAGTAGGTTTAGAGTGGGTGGTAGATAAGTTTCTTCTCAAATACAAGAACTTAGTTCTGATTAGATTCCAAACAAGTTGCCATAAAAAAAAAAAATAAAAATAATGCAGCGATTGGTTAGCAACGGATGCTTAATAGGTAGAGTCTTCGGAGACTTGTTACACGTCAACCCATCCTAAAAATCGGTGGGTTGCAGCCTAGTCGACTCTTGACTCATAGCGACCCATCCTAAGACCTCATTTAATGAAAGGCCTCCTTAGCTCTGCCTACTAGAGTTTTAGCCATCTAGACCCAGCATAGAACCCTTCAGTTCCCACTTAGGAGCGTGGTGACAGTTGACCGAGAGCGCTAGCACCGCCAGGAAGGACTGGACAACACGGTAGGTCACAGACGGAAGACGCCGGCCGCATCTTCGGGTCAGGCCGTGGGTTACAGGCTCTGCACGTACGCGAGTCCGCCCCATTGGCCCTCCCCGGGGCGGGGCTCGCCCCGGCGGCGCTGACTCAGCAACGCGAGGGGGGAAGTTTTGTCCCTCCGCGGACCCCGTTTCTGTTGGCTTCAGTTTCACTGCCGCTGCTAAGCCCGTTTCCTTTTTCCGGCGTTCCGGGTGAGACAGGCAGGTCGGGCCGCCAAGGCAGCGATCCGCAGTGCTGTTCCGGAACTCGTCTGAGGACCCCAAAACTACCGTTATTTTGCGAGGCGGTGTGGTGCCATGAACAACGCGGGTGAGGTGCCGCATTTCCTCGCCTGAGCCCTACCTGGGTCTTCTTGGACACCGCTTGGCCCGAGGCCCGGGAACGGAGAAGGGCGGGGGCTGGAGCTTGAGACGATGGCGGGATGGAGCTGGACCGGAGCGGCCTGGAGGGAGACAGCATCCTGGGGGTGGCCGCGCATAATGGGCTTTTCCTCTGTAAAGGTCATTTCAGGATGCACTTACAAAGTTAGACCCGGTGTGTGTGTGGGATCCCCAGGCAAACAACCTTCTTTGGCCCCTTTTTGATGTTATCCCGTTTGGCTTTCCTGCAGGACTGAATTCGGAGAAGGTAACTGCTTTGATTCAAAAGCTGAATTCCGACCCTCAGTTCGTGCTTGCCCAGAATGTCGGGACCACTCATGACCTACTGGACATCAGTCTGAAGAGGGCCACCGTGCAGGCGACTCAGCATGTGTTCCAGCACGTAGTGCCTCAGGAAGGCAAGCCAGTCACCAACCAGAAGAGCTCAGGTGAGAGGTTAAACTTCGGAGCACGGGGGTTTATAAGGAAAGAACTTGTAGTAAATTCCTAGAGAACAGAAACAGATAGAGGCGGTGTAGAACAGTATCCTTTGTGTGTAAGGGGCTCAATGACAACCTCTCACATTGGGTTGGAGTATTAAAGTGGCCAGCGGTGTGCTGGAGTGCAGTTTCTTATTCTGTCCTCAAGTTAAATGATTGCCCTCTCTTGTCTTGCAGAGGTAGCTTTTGGCCACAACACAGAACACATGGAAATGTCCTTGTCTTAGAGGGTTCCTTGTGGAATTGCCCTGAAGGCTATATACAGATGTTGTTGTTGTTATGTGTCGGGAGTCTGTCCGATTCATAGCGAACATGCACAGGGTTTCCGAGGCTGTTAATCTTTACGGGAGCAGAATGCCTCATCTTCTCCCGCGGAGCAGGTAGTTTCGAACTGCTGACCTTGCGGTTTGCAACCCGATTTGTAACCACTACGCTACCAGAGCTCCTACAAATGTTCATATAAATGTATCAACTAGAAAAGACAATGTAGTTACAATCTGAGCTATTAAGCTCTGCCCTCCCCTCCCCAGATAGGCCATGGTGTAATGTGGTGGTAGTGATGTGCTGTGGAGTTGGTTCTGACTCTTTGTTATTAAGTGCATCAAGTCAGTTCCGACTAACAGCAACCCTGTATAGGGTTTCCGAGGAGTGCCTGGTTGATTTGAACTACCGACCTTGCAGTTCAACCTGATCTTGAGGTGCAATGTTTGTCCTATGGCGCCACACCAAGACTACATCCTGTTCTGACCCCTAATGATCCTGTATAGGGTTGCTGAGGCTGTAAGTCTTTACGGGACCACAAAGCCTCATCTTTCTTTCACAGAGCGTTTAGTAGTTTCAAACTCCTGACCTTGAGGTTAGCAGCCCAACTTGTATGATACTATGGCTCCTTCATGGTGTAATAGAGGAAAATCGTTCCATTCTTATACTTTTCTGGTTAAGAGCCACTGTTTGGCTGTCTACTGTTTAGTGTCATTATCAGAGAAATAGCTAAACAGTAAAGAAGACAGCTTCATAATTAAGTTGAACAAAAAAGTTTTTAAAGTCACTATCTGTTTTAAAAATCATTTACAGTATATCTAGAGTCCTGATGTGGCGCTGTGGGTTAATGCACCATACTGCAAAGCTATTTGAACTGCAAGGTCAGCAGTTCAAGCTCACCAGCTGCTTCTTGGAAACCCTATATAGGGTCGCTATGGGTCGGAATTGACTAGACGGCACTTCACAACAACAAGATTGACAGAAAGCAGATCAGTACTTGCTCAGGCCAGTCAAAACTCAGACACACTTACTGTAAGTGTATATTATGATACCAGAATTATACCTCAGTAACATGGTGTGGCACTATAGGTTAATGCTTTGGACATATTGTCCGGAGGAAACAGTCGCTGGAGAAGGATGTCATGCTAGGTAAGGTGGAGGGTCAGAGAAAAAGAGGAAGACCCCTAAAGAGATGGATTGGCCAGGTGGCATCATTGATGGACTCAAGTGTGGCAGCGGTAGTGAGGTTGGCCCAGGATCGGACATTGTTTCGTTCTGCTGTGCATGGGGTCACTATGAGTCGGTTCCGACTCGATGGCGCCTGACAACAACAACAACAACATGGTGTGGCGCTATAGGTTAATGCACTGTACTGCAAAGTTGGTTTGAACCACAAGGTCGGCAGTTCAAGCTCACCATCTCCTCAGAAACCCTATAAGGGGTTGCTATGGGTTGAAATAGACACAGTGGCACTTAACAACAACAAAAGTTAATTTTTAAATTTTAAGGGAAAAATCAGGGCTTGTGATGATATTTGGCTGGAGTAGATGCGCTTAGGGTGGTGGGGCATGTCAGACTACAAATGACTCAGTAATATCCCAATGGTCCTCTGTAGTTTAGGGTACAGGAAAAGCCATGAGATGTTAATATGTAACAAGTCAGGTATTAAACATTCTGTAATGTCACCTTCATATACAAAAGAGAACAACAACACGTGAACTGTGCGTTTTATTTTTATGTAGTTTTCAGATTAACAATTCATCCAGAGTCACTCTTTTAGAAATGTGAAATGGATAAGAGAGATGATATGCAAGCAAACCAAAGTAAAAGTGAAGTGTATTAAGGCAGGCCATTAGTGACTTTCCAAAAAAACCCACTATCATTAGTTACTTGAGAAAAGTTAGAAAGTATTGTTAAATTAGAATATTTGAAAAATGTTAAAAAACACATATTACCACTCAGAGCTAACATTTTTATAAATATATACACTTGCACATGTATGTGCTTAATATGAGTTGATAATGTTACACATTGTTAGGTAGTCCCCATACCTTTTTCATTTACCAGTACACTGTGAATATATTTTCATGTCAGTAAAAAAATTATACCCAAATATAAGGCAAGGTTTTTCATTCTAAATTTTCCTCTAGAAAAGAGAGTTACCCTATATTTGAGACCTTACAAAGACTCAGAGTGATCACGCTCAATAATTTATTTTGCAACAAAGTTTACAGTTTGGCAAAGACAGTACAATGAAATGACCTCAGTCTGTGCTTGTTTGGATACTTACAGAGATCATTTGATAGACTCAGTGTTTTAAATAGGTGGAATGTTTGAACACAGAATATTGCTGGAGATGACCTCACAAATGGAAATGTTTGATGTCATTACAAATAGGCCTTTTAAAGATCCCTTAATTAGGACAGGAAGTGGTGACATGTAGAGATTGTGATCATTCACTTGCAGGATAAATGAAGAATATTCTTGTATGAGAAGGCTTCCAAAAGTTCATGAAAAAATGGAATGAAAAGATAATGGAATTGCTCCATAAACTTTTTGAAGCCTCCTTATACATGTATATTTGAGGATTGTCATAAAGTTTTCAGAGACAACATCATACTTGGATTGAAAACATTTCAGTTTTTCAAGCTTAACTAGGTGGGAAAAGTAGATATATTCTGCTAGACGATTGAAAAAGTGGATTTAACAGTGGTAAAGGCACTGATGGCAAGGTGCATATGAAGAGTTTGAATTGGTTTTTAATGAGAGGTGAAAGTAGAAAAAGTTTCTAAGTCAATTTATTATGTTAACATTAATTTAAAAACATGTGCTTTTAATTGACTAAATTGATACTATAGGTATTGACCATTTGTTATTTCATCTGTATCATTAAATGTTTGCATAATTCACTTGACCAAAATCATCCTTCTTTTGACTCCTCATTAGGAGAATAGGGAATTGATTTACGTTAGTGTCACTTTATATCAAGCATATGCTATATATTTTAGATTAAAGGGTGGAGACTTTTAAAGCTTATGCTACGTTTTATCAAAGTGCTGTCAGATACTTTGTACTTATTCAGTTTCCTATCTTCTATCTAGAATTGTAACAAGGCTTATTTTCCCAAATCCAGTATTGGGTTTTGTCAATTAAAAAAAATTTTTTTTCCCACTCACAAATGTATTATGATGAACTTTAAAAAATATTTGTTTGCAATTGCATATCTTTTGGCTATTGAATGTTTTATTCATGATCCCTGCTCATGTTTCTATAGTAATGTTTGTTTTTTAATATGGTTTTCTTAGGTGACTTTTAATTTGATTCATTATGTGATATACAAAGAGATTTTTTAAAAATGCATATGTTAAGGATCTTATTAAGACTTTACATATTGGTTGGAGATAGTAATTACTACCTTTCTTGATTTTTATTTTTTTTAAGCTTCCTGCTCTTTTTGATTTAATCTTTAATTGTCCAAGATCTAATCATGGGTTCAGTGTTGGGAAATACATTTGGAAAAATGTAGCCTATGTAAACACTCATCGTAATGTCTTGGTTTGCTTTCTTGTTTCAGGGCGATGCTGGATCTTTTCTTGTCTGAATGTTATGAGACTTCCATTCATGAAAAAATTAAATATTGAAGAATTTGAGTTTAGTCAGTCTTATCTATTTTTCTGGGACAAGGTATGGGACTGACCTTGCAAGATTCTTTTGATTTCAATACCAACGTTGGCAGAGATCGACTCTTCATTTCTTGCTTCTCCAGTTATAATTTGCTCTCCCATTATAGATAGGACATTTATTATGATTTCCAAAGTATCAAAAGTTGCCTCATTTCAAAGGCAGTACTGCTTTTGATTGTTACATGGCTCTTTTTTTTTTTTTTTTTTCAAATGAAGTAGTAAATCTACTGGTTCACCCTGTTGCTTGCGTATTTCTTTTTTTTAATTTTGTTTTTACTAACTACCCTTTCTCATGCTTTTATTTAGTTTATTTGGTCATTCAAGACCCTAACTCGCCTTCTCTAGGTAGTATTTGTCTAAAAAATAGTGAATAATATAATTCTATTTTTTGATCCTTGGAATGTCCATTAAATGTTTATTTATTGAAGACTCTTAAGTATTATATTTTGTTTCAAAACAAAGCAGTGTTTTGTTTTGAATAAACTATTGGAATATATATACAAGCATAAAAAGAAAATTCAAGTAGTTACATGAAGCCAGAAATCACTATTTAAATACCAACTTTTTTTATAAAAAAAAACCTATTATATTGGGTCCACATAGTTCCAAGATTCTTGTTCTGTTGATAATACAAATTCAGCTACTGACTCTCTTAATTTTATTTAACCTTTCTTATTCTAGGTTGAACGCTGTTATTTCTTCTTGCATGCATTTGTGGACACAGCCCAGAAAAAAGAGCCTGAAGATGGAAGGCTGGTGCAGTATTTGCTTATGAATCCTGCAAATGATGGTGGACAATGGGATATGCTTGTCAATATTGTTGGTAAGAGCCTTGCTCTAAAGGAATTGAAACGCAGCATGATCAAGCAAGGCTGTGTAATTAGGCATAAACCATTTAATTTATGGTTATGTACAGACTAGAAATAGTCTCCACTGTCACTATCAATTATAAAGTATTTGTCTGAAATCAGGGCTAGGCAGAATTGTGACATTGGACTGGAGAAGGAAAAGCTAATAGCATTAAGAAGAGTTAATTTTCCATAAAAAAAGCTTACTGCTTGTCCGTTGATATAGTCAGGAGATATACTGAAACTGTAACTATCTAAAAATTTGATAAGGATTTTCTTTTGGGAAAAACTTATCATACTGAGTACTTTACAAAATACGATAGAAGAAAATAACAGCATCAATTCTAAAATGGATAAATACAGATTAAATTATCTTTTATAATATGGAGGTAATATAATAATTGTTATATTTTCTGAATTAGACCAATAAAATGTGGCTTTGTAAAATTTTTATAGCAATAGTTGTTTTTATCAGAATTTCTAATGCTAGAGTATATGCTATTTTTATCAGGGTTTGTAATGCTGGAGTATACTTAAACCTTACTGAATACTGTAAAAAATTTTTTTTCTTTTAGAAAAATATGGTGTTGTTCCTAAGAAGTGTTTCCCTGAGTCTTATACAACAGAGGCATCTAGAAGGATGAATGATATTCTGAATCATAAGGTACAGATATGGAGCAGAGTGAATTTAGTATACGCACTTTCTTAAAACTCTGATTTCCTTAAGAGGTTTCTGGGTCTTTCATTGTACACAGTTTATGTATAAGATAGCAGCTAATGTTGATGTCTATCAAAAGTAATGTGGCTGATTCATACTAGCTCTAAAAGTAATTGAGATTTGTTTTGTTTTTTATCTTCCATTTACATTTCTGGTGATGTTAAAGTTTTGTTATGAGTACTTTGTTGTTAAGTGCTGTTGAATTGTTTTCAGCTCATCGTAAGTGACTCTGTATACAGAGTTTCTGAGGAGTGGTGGGTGGGTTTGAACTGCCAATCTTGCGATTAGCTGTCCAGTTCTTACGTTACCGTGCCACATTATTATGACATGTTCAGTTGATCTAAGCACACTGGGTGCTATGTCTCAGTTCTTGTCGAGGCTTGGACAGGTCTGTGTAGTAGTAAGCACCTACCCCATTGCCATTGAATCTGTCCCGATTCATAGCTACCTGATAGCTATGAATAGAGTAGAGCTGCCACATAAAACTGCCTTGGAAACCCTAGACATGGTCTCGAACTGACTCACAGGCACTTAACAACATATTCTCCCAAAATTAAAAGCAACAACAAAAAGAAAAATAACTCCATAGGAGCCTTAGAAGATTCCCTGGGATCGGTGGAGATACAGATAGTGACTCACCATCACCACTGTCTCCATTATTAGGGGATTGAGTCCAATTTTCAGAGTGAAGCAAGTCTCTGACAAGAGCTCCTTGTAAATCAGAATACTTAAGAATTCAGTTTTCTTGCAATACTCATTAAAATAGATCTAGACCTATAGAAAGTCCGTAAAATTACTGATGGTCAAAGAAGATTCCCTTCCCCTTCTCTTTGAATAAGGGCATAGGACCTGGGTTACCAGAAATACTACTACAGCTGAAAAAAAAAACGAAAAAGAAAATAGTCACTGAGGGTTGGCAATAGTTATTTGGCAGAGAAAGAGAAGTGGACAACTAGAAAAATCTAAAAAACCGTATCCTCTTAGAGTGACTTAGTGGCATGATTGTCTTAATCTCTTATTGTTTCTAAGAATTATGTTTTTAGTAAGAATTCTGGAAAACCAGAATTCTTACTGAAAACATAAAAAAGACTTGCCATTGAGTTGATTCCTACTCACAATGACCCCACATATGTCAAAGTAGAATTGTCCTCCATAGAGTTTTCAATGGTGGATTTTTTTTTCCTCTCTTTTGAAGTAGCATGTTAGACTTTTCTTTTGAGTGCCTCTTAATGATTTTGCATTTTCAGCCTCTTGGTTAGCAGCTAAGAATGAACCATTTGTACCACCCATGGACTTCAGGCATTATGTTGTTATTGTTGTTAAGTGCCGTGGAGTCAATTCTGACCCATAGCGACCTTGTATAGAGTTTCCAAGGAGCAGCTGGTGAGCTTGAACCACTGGCCTTGCAGTTCAAACGACTTTGCAGTCGGACGCATTAGCCCACAGCGCCACACCAGGACTCCAACTCCAGGCATTATAGAATCAGCTCTTTTCCCCATACCCAGGTATATACTGTCACAGAGGGTACTGTCAGTTGTACTACAGGGCCTATTTGTCCAGGGAACAGTTCTTGTTTGGTACTTTTGGTGATAATCTTTTATCTTCTCTACTCACGGGAAATGTTATTATCTATGTGTTTTAGAGGACTGGCTGGAGAAAAACACAATTGCTTTTATGAATTTACTAAGTTGTACTTAAGTAAAGAACTAACAATGGCCTGTTAGTCTCATTTACAGTTAATTTTCTAAATAAATTATTGTCATAGATGCGAGAATTCTGTATACGGCTACGGAACCTGGTACACAGTGGAGCAACCAAAGAAGAGATCTCAGCCACACAAGACACCATGATGGAGGAGGTAATAACAATTATTTAAATTTTTATGACTCTTCTAAAGAACTCTCAAATTCTTCCTGTATATTAAACTGATTAGGAAGCATGGTCATTGCAGTAAATCTTAAATTGGATTATTTACAGCTGGAAAACTAAGGTATAAACTCACTTTCCGGCACATACAACAACAACAGCAACATTTTAGTATGGAAGTTATAATTACGCTTTCTAAATCCCAGTTGTTATTAGATGCTGTTGAGTTGGTTCCAAGTTAAAGCAACTCTGTGTACAACAAAATAAAACACTGCCTAGTCCTGTGCCATCCACACAATTGTTGCTATGATTGAGCCCTTTATGGCAGCCACTGTGTCAGACCATCTCATTGAAGGTTTTCCTCTTTTTCACTGATCCTCTACTTTCCAAAAATGATGTCTTTCTCCTGGGATTGGTTCCTCTTGATAACATGTTCAAGCACATGAGATGAAGCTTTGTCATCTTCATTTATAAGGAGCATTCTGGCTGTAATTCTTTGAAAAAAAGACTTGTTCTATTCTTCTAGCATTCCCTTCATTGTTACTCACTAACACTATAATTCAAATACATCAATTCTTCTTCAGGCTTTCTTTCTTACTGTCCAGCTTTTATATGAGGCAATGGAAAATACCCTAGCCTTGAGTCAGAAGCACATTAGTCCTCCAAGTGACATCTTTGTTTTTTAATATTTTAAAGAGGTCTTTTTGTAGCATATTCGCCCAGTGTAAAACTTGGCTTGATTTCCTGACTGCTGCTACCACAGGCATGGTATTGTGGATTGTGGTATTGGGAAGTAAAATGAAATCCTTAACAGCATGAATCCTTTCTCTGTTTATCATGATTTTCTTTACTTGTCCAGTTGATAGGCTTTTTGTTTTCTTTGCACTGCAGTGTAATCCATATTGAAGGCTGTAGTCTTTGATCTTCATCAGTAAATGCTTCAAGTCTTTGTCGCTTTCAGCAAGCAAGATTGCGTCATCTGCATATCTCAGGTTAATAATGATTCTTCCTCCAATCTTGATGCCATTTTCTTTTTCATATAGTCTGGCTTCTCAGATTATTTGTTCAACATGTAGGTAGAATAAGTTTGATGAAAGGATACAACACTGATGCTCACCTTCCCTGATAACTACATCAACGAAATATCCCTTTGTTCTGTTTGAATAACTGGGTTTTGGTCTGTGTATAGACTGTGTATGAGCACAACTAAGTGTTCTGGAATTTCCATTCTTTGTAATGTTATCCATAAACTTTTATGATGTACACAGTCCAGTGCCTTTGCATGGCCTTTAAAACAGGTAAACATCTGTTTGCTATTCTCTGCCAAGAGCCATCTGACATCAGCAATGATATATCCCTTGAAACTATTTCCACTTCTGAATCCAATTTGAATTTCTGGAAGCTTCTTATTACTGTACTGCTGCAACCATTGTAAAATTATCTTTAGCAAAATTTTACTTGTATGTGATATTAATTATATTATTTGTTAATTTCTGCATTCTGTTGGGTCACTTCTCTCTGGAATAGGCACAAATAAGAATCTTGTCCAGTCACTTGACCAGGTAACTGTCTTCTAGGTTTCTTGGAATGAGTGAGTGCTTCCTGCAGTGCATTTGCTTGTTGAAACATCTCAATTGGTAGTTTGTCTATTCCTAGACCTTGTTTTTAACAATCGCCTTCATAGTAGCTTGAATTTCTTCAGTACCATTGGTTCTTAATCCTGTGCTACCTTCTAAGATGATTGAATGTTGACCAATTCTTTTTGATCCAGCGACTCTCTATCTTTTTATCTTTTTTTTTGTTGTGAATGGGGTAAAGGTTTGCAGAGCAGAGCAGACCAGTTTTCCATTCAACAGTTCATACAGATATTGTTTCATCTCATTGACTGCAATCCTCACAATGAAACATACTTTATTCTACATCTCCTCTGTATTTCCTGTTTTCATTCTTTCTCCTTTCCTAACCTTTCTGAACTTTGTCCTAGGACCATGGCCTTAGTCACCCTTCAGATCTGGAAATGAACTCTTTCCATCTTCTTTTGTTGGTGTTTCTTGTATCATTCAATATTTTGCCCATAAAATTCTTTAATATTATAACTTGATGCTTGAATTTTTTCTCCAGTTCTTTCAACTTGAGAAATGCTGAGCATGTTCTTCCCTTTTGATATTCTAACTTGAGGTCTTTTGTTCATTTCATTTTAACATTTTATTTTGTCTTCTCAGGCCACCCTTTGAAATTTTCTATTCATCTCTTTTACTTCATTATGTCTTCCATGCACTTTAGCATTCAAAAGCAAATTTCAGAGTCTCTTTTGACATCCATTTTGGTCTTTTTTTTTACCGCCCAAAATGGTAAATCTTTTTTTCCCCCACTTTTTATTGTGAATTGAGTGAAGGTAAACTTTAAGACAAGATCGTCAGCCTTACTTTCAACCAATCATACATTTTGTTTCATCTCAATGATTACACACCCTTCCCTGCAACAAGAGTTATCCTGCTTCTACTCTGTTGCTTCCCTTTTACATCTTCTTTTTCACAACTGAAGAAAGCAAAAATATTTAATGTCTACGTACAAAACAAAAAATATATATTCCTTTAAATGTCCAAAGGGCACATTTTGCAAGCCACCCTCCTGCCCACAGGCACACAGCCTTTCTCAGTCCATGGGTGTAGATTCCTCAGCTGCTCTGTCTCTCTGTGCCATTGCCTCTGCCACCTTCTCTGCTGTTGCCACTTTTCTGGGTAGGATTTCACTCTCTACTCATTCTGTTCCTTCTTGATGGAGCTGAGGTCTTCTGTTCCTGAACTCAAAGGTTAACTCCGCCCCCCTTTAGTGATCTTTTCTTTTTAGTGACTTTTGGATTTCTTCTTGTATGATGTCCTTGATGTCATCCCACAACTTGTCTGGCCTTCGATCATTGGTGATCTTGGAAGTATAACTTAACCTGAGGTACCATTTGGGGTTTAAAATAGTACTCCTCATTGGATTTTTGTGAGGATCAAATAAAAAATTAAAAGAATGAAAGCTATAGTGCCTAGCATATATTGTTCAAATTTATTATTATTTTTAAATGTTTAATTGTGAATTATGTGATAGTTTACATGGGAGAATATTAGCTTTACATTTATCCTATCGTATATCGTTTCATTGTCCTGGTTACAATCCCCTCCGTGCATCATCAACCAACCAAAGGGTATACCCTGCAAGCCTGCCCCCTGGTCGTCAGCACACAGCCTCTCTCCCTCTCTGGGTCTAGAGTCCCCAGCCGCTCCATCTCTCCACATCATCATCTCTGCCTCCATCTCTGGCATCACTGCTTCTCTGGGTAGGGTCCCGCTCTCTGCTCTTCTCCCTTGATGGTCCCAGGGACCTCCGCTCCTAGACTGCAAAATGTCTACCTTTACATCAAATTTGTTTTTTAGATGGTCTCTAAATTTATGTGGCATACACTGCAGCAGGATGTACTTTGACTCTCAGGGATTTTATTAATTTTCTTCAACTTCAATTTGCATGGGAGAAACTGACGGTCTGGTCTACAGTCAACTGATGATATTGGGCTTCTGACATGATACTGAGCTTCTCCATCATCCCTTTCCATAGATGTAGTGGATTTGACTTCTGTGTATTACATCTGGTGAGGTTCACATATATAGTCTTTGTTTAAATTGTTGAAAAAGGTGCAGGCAGACCTCGGGTACCAAATGAGATCCGTTCCTAGCTGTATCTTAAGTCTTTGATTGGGAACAGATTCCTAGACTTTCTTCAGTACAAGAAAAGACTGGAAGCCTTTTCAGGGGTTTAAAAGCTGCTTGTGCTACAAGTGAATGTTATTTTGATGAAGAATTTGTTTTGAGGAAGAATTTGTTCTGAGTAGAGTAAGTTCAGTCTTTCAAAGTGAAGGCAAATTTATATAACATTAAAGGGCAAGTAGGAGTTGTCCATAAATTGGAAGTTGGTAAGCCAGGGACTGCCTGTGGTTCCCAGGGTCTAGAAATCAAATGATGTATTGCATTAGGCAAATCTGCTGCACAAGACCTTTTTAAAGTGTTGAAGAGTAAAGATGTCAGCTTGAGAACTAAGGCACGCCTAACCCAAGCCATGGTATTTTCAGTAACCTCATATGCATGCGAAAACTGGGCAGGGAATAAGGAAAATCATAGAAGAATTTATCCATTTGAGTTCTGAGTTGTGAGTTAGGTGTTGGAGGAAAATATTTAAAGTACCATGGGCTGCCAAAAGAACAAACATCTATATTAGAAGAAGTACAGCCTGAGTGCTCCTTGGAGACCAGGATGCCCAGACTTCATCTCTCATACTTAGGACATATTGTTGGGTGGGACCAGTCACTGGAGAGGTATATCATGTTTGGTAAGGTGTAGGGTCAGAGAAAAAGAGGAAGATCCTCAGCAAGATGGATTAGCAAAGTGGCAGCATCAGTGGGCTCAAGCGTGGCAACAATTGTAAGGTTAGCCCAGGACCGGGCAATGTTTCGTTCTGTTGTGCATAGGGTCGCTATGAGTCAGTACCCACTCTGTGGCACCTAACAATAACAACAAATCTCTTTTATGGAGTGGCACTGTAGAATAAAGCACTGGACCGCAAAATCTTTGAACCACAAGGTTGGTGTTCCAAAGTCCCCAGCCGCTACTTGGAAACCCTCTACAGGCTCACTATTAAGTTGAAACCAACTCGACGCACTTAACAACAAATCTTTTTAGGAGCTCTGTTAGTGGAGTGTATTGTAAGCCAAGCTGCTAACCACAAGGTTAGCAGTTTGACTCTACTACCCCCACTGGAGAAAGATGAGAATTTTCTTCTCCTGTAAAGATTTACAGCCTCAGAATCCCTGTACAGGGTCACTATGAGCTGGAACCTACTCCATGACACATCACCACCACCACCACCACATCTCTTTTCTAACTTTTACATCTGATTTCACTGCATCTTGATTGCATGTTTGATCAGTTTCAGACTGCAGAAGTTGGTAAAAAATCTTCAATTTCTTCAACCTTGGCATTATTTGTTGGTACTTGTACTAATCGGTCTTCCTTAACAATTAATATGACACTGTTCCTCTTCAAATTGTCATTTCTGGCATAGTAGACCACATGACTGTGTAATTCAAAATGACCAGTACCAGTCCATTTTAGCTTATCAATATCTAGCATAATTGATCTTCAAGCCTTCTATTTCAATTTTGACAACTTCTAATTTAGTGGTCTATGTAATTCATTTCCCGTTTCAGTGGTCTATATAATTCATTTTCTTCATTTCCTATTGAATACCTTCTATGAAGAGTCCTGGTATGGCGCTGTGGGTTAATGCACTGGACTGCAAGGTCAGTTTGAATTGCAAGGTTGGTGGTTCTAGTTCACCAGCCGCTCCTCAGAAACCCTATACAGGGTCACTGTGAGTTGGAAGCAATTCGATGGCACTTAACAACAACAACCTATATGGGTTTATCATCGGGGATTGAATGGTGAAAAAAACATAATCTGTGCTTTCAAGAAGCTCAGTCTCTTGGTGAAAAGAACCACCTAAGTAATTTTATAAATTCTGTGACAGTGGTGTGTAAAAAGGATTTAGGGTTCATAAAGGAGGGAATGACTAATTCGTGACCTAAAAACTTCACAGGGAAGATCATTTGAATTAGCTGTTGAAAGAGCAGTAGGGATTTACTGCTAGGGATTTAGTTAGATAATAGGGGAATTATTTATACAATGGCACAAATAAAGGTGGAGCTTTCAGAAAATTGTGTTGAAGCATATATTTTATAAAGTTTGATTGGTAGCAAATTAAGCTTTAAAGGCAGAGCTGTGAGGAACCTTAGATAGATGCCAAAAACTCCTGGCTTTAAAGGTTTAAAGCAGGGAGCTATATTAAAATAATGTATGTGAAAGTATTTTGGACAACAAGGTATTAAACAAATATAAGATGGCATTTATTATTAAAATAACGAAGATGTTTTACTGCACTATAGTTTCTATAATCCAAATTGAATCTGCATAAAACTGAAAATTGCTTTGAGAAAAGAGCAAACATTTCCCTTCTTCAACTAGTAGGCACATTAGCAGAACTCATTCGACTAACAGTCTCCTTTCGAGATCAGTTATGTGTTGTTGTTAAGTGCCATCAAGTTGGTTCTGATTCAGAGCAACCTTGTATAGGGTTTCCAAGGAGCGGCTGGTGAGTTTGAACCGTTGACCTTGTGGTTCAGATTGACTTTGCGGTCCAGTGCTTCAGTGCCACACCAGGACTCCTGTGTGTAATTAAACTGGAAAAAAAAAAAAAATCCACTGCCATCAAGTCGAATCCGGACTCACAGTGACCCTAGAGGACAGAGTAGAACTACCCTATAGGGCTTTCAAGGTTGTCGAGCTTTTATAGAAGTAGACTAACTGCCCCATCTTTCTCCTGTGGAGGGGCTGGTGGGTTTAAACCACTGGTTTTTCACTTAGCAGCTGAGTGCTTAACCACTGAGCCACTATGGCTGCTTTGTGGATAATTAAAATGTCTTCATTATTTTCTCTGTATTAGAAAGCACAACTGCTTCCCTCATGTTTTTCTTTAAATTCTTGAGCGGCAGTAAGTATATAGTAGAATAGTTGAGAATATGGGCTCCGCAGAAAAACTGTCTGAGTTTTGATCTTCTTATTACTTAATAGCCATGTGTCCTTGGACAGGTTCCTTTAACTCTCAAGTCTCAGTTCGTGTGTAACATGTTTAACCCTGGGCTTGACACCTAGCTGTTTCTTTATTATTTGTTGACTGGATCGATGCAGTTTTGGGAACAGACATGGGTTTGAATTCTGGCCCTACCATATAACCGTTCTGTGATCTTAGAAATGTAACTTTCTAAGTTCTCAACTGGACCTGAGAATCCATTTGAGGTTTGAAATATATTATTCCTCTTTGGATTTTTGTGAGGATAAAAAATATATATATATATAGGAATGCAAACTATGATGCCTAGTATACTGTTGTTACGTTTCATCAAGTTGGTTGCAACTCATAGTGACCCCATGTAGAGTTTCCAAGACTACAAGTCTTTACAGGAGCAGAAACCCTCACCTTTGTTCCACGGAGCAGCTGGTGGATTTGAACTGCTGATCTTGTGGTTAGCAGCTCAATATAATCCACTATACCACCATTGCCCCTTTGGCCCATACTAAGAACTCAGTAAATGTTATTTCTCTTTCCTTCCTGATTTGAAATGATCACTTTTGCTGAGCCATGTCTCCTGCATATTTTGCCTTCATTTGTAATTAGATGGGGTATCAGAATTGACTGGACACAATAACAAGTTGGAATAAAGATTCTGTAAAACAGTTTCAGAGTAGGGTCCCTGCAGAAGCATCCTGTTGGCCTTTGATGTTTGTTTTCATGATATATCTAAGATCCATATCCAGACCATGGGACTGATGGGGGATGGTAATTGATAAGGATTGGGTCCTGAATATTTCACATAGCTTTCCTCTCCTACCCCCACCTGTGAGAAATAAGACACCACACTACCAAGTTCTGCCTCAGGATGTTTTACAGGATCATTTTTAATGACTTTTAAACTGTTGACTTCAGAGTCTGTATGGTAGGTTTTAGATTTTTACAGCCCCCCATATGACTCCTATTTATTGGATCTGACTCTTTGGTAATGAAGAGTCCAGCTTTGGTTTTAAAGCCACAAATTAGTACCTGTAATTTGCCTAGCCTTGTGTGTAAATTAAAATGGTGATTTAAATAAATAACCATGAAACTCAGATAGCTTTGAATAAAATGTGTTTGTGCTAAAGACATTCTTTCTGAGAATGAATGCTTGGTGAAATGATATCCAAGGCATATATAGAAATGCAGGGTTTTTTTCAGCGTTTCTACTTTTCTTTTAACCTCCCAATATTAAGATTATTAAAGCTTTTTCTACCAAAATACTCTGTATTTAAAACAAAACATATAATAGCACTAAAACTATTTGTTGGTATCATGGAGTCCTGATGTGATGCTGTAGGACAAGCCCTCAACCACAAGATTGGTTTGAACCATAAGGTCGATGGTTCAACTTACTGGTCATTCCTTGGAAACCCTATACAGGGTTGCTATGAGTCGGAACTGACTTGACAGCACTTAATAATATCAAGAAAGTGGACAGGAAACCATTATGATTGGTTTAGGAAATTCTATAGTTACAGCTCTCAGATCTTAAGAACATGTACGAGTTTTCAAAAAGTTCATATAAAAATTCTGTTATCATTCGATTCCAATTTTTCCATGAACTCTTTGAAGTCCCCTCATATTGGCCTAGGCTTGCAAAATCATTTTCCCTAAGAATAGAGCCAGTTAACTCTATTTTTATTTTAAAAGCTTATTTGATTTTAAACATCTTCCGTTTCTTGAGTAGGTGAAGATCATGCGACCACTCATCTGTCAGTTTGTTGTAGTGTGGTGGCTGTGTTTTACTGTGATGATAGAAGGTATGCCACCAGTATTTTAAATACCAGTGGGGTACAGGTTTCAGCTGAGCTTCCAGACTAAGACAGACTAGGAAGGAGGAGAGGTAAACTACTTCTGAATGTTTAGCCACTGAAAACATGTGTTGGAAGAAGTACGATCAGAATGCTCCTTAGAAGCCAGGAAGACAAGACTTCATCTCTCATACTAGACATATCAGGAGGGGCCAGTCGCTGGAGAAGGATATTATGATAGGTAAAATGGAAGTGGGGGTCAGCATAAAAGAGGGAGACCCCAGTGAGATGAATTAGCACAGTGGTACCAATAATGAGCCCAAGCTTAACATTTGTAAAGATGGCACAGGACCAGGCAGTGTTTCATTCTGTTATGTGTAAGCTGACTCGATGGCTCCCAGCAACACCAAGGTAATGGTGGCTCAAACATAAAAAATGTAAATAGTTACATAGTGAAAAGTCTTTCCATCCTAGTTCTTACCCGCCTCCAAATTGACTCTTGATAACTCATGTATGTCAGAGTAGAACTGTGTTCCTTAGCGTTCTCAGTGACTCATTTTTTCAGAAGTATATTGCCAGGCTTTTCTTCCCAGGTGCCTCTGAGTGGACTCAAACTTCCAACCTTTCAGTTAGCAGCCATTCATGTACTCATTTGTAATACCTAGAGGACACCAGGAGAAGAAACAAGAACCAGCTTTTTTATATAGAGGCTCTAAAACCTAGATGGACTCCTTGTGTAGCACTATAGGATCTGCATGATACCGTGAACCACAAAATTGGTGGTTCAAGCCTACCATCTGCTTCTGGGAAACCATATACAGGGTCAACGATTCAACAGCACTTAACAACAAACGCTATATGAAGTCCAGGTGTGGCCTTGTAGGATAAATACTAGAATGCAAGGTTGTTTAAACTGCCGGGTCTGCAGTTCAAACTCACTGGCTGCACCTCAGAAACCCTATACGGGGTCACTATTAGTCAGAATGGACTTGATGGCACGTAACAACAACAAACCCTGTGTAGGGAGTGTGGTGGCTCCATATAATAGGCATCGGATTGCAAACCACAAGGTTTGAGTCCACCAGTTGTTCCCCGGGATAAAAATGAGACTTTCTGCTTCCACAAAGATATAAAGCCTCAGAAACCCAATTCAGAACAGACTTAATGGCATTTAGCAACAGCAAACCCTATGTGTGGTAAGGAGTTTTAAGCCAAAAAAGGGACATGGTGTAATTATTAGTTTTTAAATGTTCACTCTGGCTTTTTGGAGAAAAATGGATTGTAAAACAAGAGAGGAAATAGGGAGACCAGCCAAAAGACTACGGTGACAGTGAAGATGAAAGGTTATGATTTGGACTAGGTTAATGAGATTGAGGATGAAGAGAAGAAAATTCTGGGGTGTATTTTGAAAGTGAAACAGTCAGACTTGTTGAATTGACTGTAGAGGACATGGAAAAGAGAAGAATCAAGATGATGTCGAGTAGGACAGAAGGCTTTTTTGTTAGTAGTGTGTTGCTGTTGTCAGGTGCCATCGAGTCGGAACCGACTCATAGCGACCCCATGCACAGCAGAATGAAACAATGTCCGATCCTGGGCCAGCCTCACTACCGCCGCCACACTTGAGTCCATCAATGATGCCACTTGGCTGATCCATCTCGTTGGGGGTCTTCCTCTTTTTCTCTGACCCTCAGGAGTTTGTCCTGAAGGAACTTGATTGCTTGCCTTGATGGCTTCCTTATGAACAGCTTGCTTATTCTTGTAGTAGCCAATCATACTGACATTTTTGTTTGGGGTTTTTCCTGATAATCTTTTTCTGAAGATGTATCTTCTGTCTTTCTAGCTGTTCCAGGCTGATTTGCTTGTCCTTGCTAGTGGGAATGTTTCACCTCAGAAGGTTCTGGTTGGGACTCAGGATTCTACCTAAGGTCCTATACTCTGTAAAGGCTCCGCAAGAAGCCTATTTCACTGGGCAAGTTCTAGAACCCCTTTTAGGTATTCCAGTTAGTTAATAGGCTGAAGACGGGCTTACAAGTTTTCTGTATCATTTCCCGACATTCCTTTCTATCCCATTCATTTGTATATTTTACAATAGTAGGCAAGGGAAACCAATATTCATAAGACTGTCAAGCATCTTAGTATTATTTCCCCTCTTAAAACTATGCTTAGATCCCTGTATCACAGAGCCCTATTGTTCCAAGGTTGAGCATGCATCACTACCTCCGTCCCACTTAACTCATGCGAACCTGTCTCATTGTTCCTCTATCTACCTAGTTTTTCCACTTCTTTCCCATTCTTTTAGTGCCCTCTCCAACACCCAGACTATGATGTGTCTGCCCTTACCCTGTGTTCTACTGTCGCCTCCCTACACCTCTCCATAAACCCCCCACTCCAACCCCACCATTGTGGTTACCTTATATTCCTTTAACTTTTCCCTCCAATTAAGACAGTCTATTTTATCCTGTAATCTACTTGACCATCTTACCACCTATATCTCTGTTCCTTTGTGTTTTCACATTGTAATTGTTTTGATCATAGACTGACCTCCCAGATTCTCTGAATTTGTTCTTATAGTTTTATTCTGTTCTCAATTCTTGCATTTGTCGATTGAGTTTCAGGTGATATTGCCATGTACGTCAGTCTCTGGATGTTATCTGTTCTTGTTGGGTCTCAGTCCACAGAACTCCCTTTAGGATGCTTTTCATAGTAGGGTTAGCTTTGGCAACATCCCTTACAGGGTCGCTATGAGTCGAAACCGACTCCATGGCACATAACAACAACAACCAGGAAGCAGTAGAGAGCTATTTTCCTTTTTCTCCCCTTTCTCTGCTTATCAAAAGTCATCAAATCCCTTTTTCCTCTTCTCCTGTAACTAACTCATTTACCCTGTCAAAAACCTAAATGCTTAGATAATCAACAAAAATTAGTGTTACAGAATATACTTCTTGTGAATTGATGTTTTTTGAATGTTACAGCATTAACCCAAGGAAGGCACTCCAAAAAGGAGATTGTGAAATGTTCTTTGTTATGTTAATTCATCCAGAACTAACATCAAAGCACAAGCAGAATTTTAGGGTCCATTGGTTACAGAAACAAAATCACCAAGGACACACCATGCAGCCTAAAACACAGCCTCTAGTCAGTTCTGGTGAGGCACTGTATAATAAGCATTGGACTGCTAACTGCAAATATATATATATATACACATACGTATGGAGTCCTGGTGTGACACTGTAGAAACCCCATACAGGGTCGCTATAGGTCAGAATCAACTCGATGGCACTTAATAACACCAACGTATACTATATGGAGACCTAGTGTGGCCCTGTGTGTTAATGTACTGGACTGCAATGTCTGTCTGAACCACAAGCTTGGCAGCTCAAGCTCACCAGCTGTTCCTTGGAAAGCCTATACAAGGTCACTATGAGCTGGAACTGACTTGATGGCACTTAACAACAACATACACTTTACTGTACATGTTCTACAATACAAAAGAGGATTCTAAGATTCTGTCACTTTTGTAGTGATTTTAAGCACACACCACACCTCTTTTAGTATTAACATGTTTTGCTCCCGTACAAGTAGCTTGTTTGTTACCCTTGCACTTTCTTCCCATTCTAGCCCTTCCATGTATTACTGTGTTCTCCTTTTTATAAGAAAACAAACCAGACCCACAGCCATTCAGTTGATTCCAACTCATAGTGACCCTGTGTAGGATTTCTGAAGCTGTAAATTTTTACAGGAACAGAAAGCCTCATTTTTCTCCCATTGATCAGCTTGTGAGTTTGAACTGGCAACCTTGTGGTGCCACCAGGACTTTAAGCTCCTTAAGGTTCTTCCCTCTCATTGGTTATATCCTCTCTGCCTTCTGTCATTCAATGGCTGCTCCTACATTTAGCCATGATATGGGAATTAATTTAGTCCCTCATCTTTTGTGTTTTAAGGTGGGATCAGTACATTCTTTCCTATGTTCCATGCCTTATGCTTTTGTCCTTTTTTCTTTTGCCCTTTCCCTTTCTTATTTCCATTATTCATGGTGTTATTGTTGTTAGGTGCTGCTAAGTCCCTCCTGGTTCCCCTTGATAATAGGTCCAAAGTACATGAAACAGAGTCTTGCCATTCTTCCTTCTATGGAACATTCTGGCTGTACTTCCAAGACAGATTTGTAGTCTTCTGGCAGTCCATGGTATATTTAATATTCTTCACCAGCCCTGCAATTCAAAGGCATCAGTTCTTCTCTAGCTTTCCTTATTCATTGTCCAACTTTCCCATACATATGAGGCAGTTGAAAATTCCTTGGCTTGAGTCAGGCACACCTTAGTCCTAGTAACGTCTTTTACCTTTTACACCTTAAAGAGGTCTTTTACAGCAGATTTGCCCTGTGAAATCTGTCATTTGATTTCTTCACTGCTGCTTTCATGGGTGCTGATTGTGGTTCCAAGTAAAATCCTTCACATATTCAATCTTTTCTCCGTTTATCATGTTTATTGTCCCATTGTGAGGATTTTTATTTTCTTTATGTTCAGGTGTAATCTATATTGTTGTCACTGTTAAGTGCCATTGAGTTGATTTGGCACCATAGCAACCCTGTATAGGGTTTCCAGTCTATATTGAAGGCTATATATAGTCTTTGATCTTCATCAATAAGTGCTTCAAGTCCTCTGCTTTCAACAAGCAAGGTAATGTCCTCTGCATATCACAGGTTGTTAATGAGTCTTTCTCCAATTCTCATGCCGTATTTTTCTTTATATACAAGGGGGCTTCAAAAAGTTTGTGGAGAAATGGAATTTAAAGATACTAGAACTTTGCCATGAACTTTTTGAAGCCCTCTTATAGGTCCTGTTTTTTGGATCATGTGCTCAGCATACAGACTGAGTAAGTAAGGTATCAAGGATACAGCCATGATGCACACATTCCCTGATTTTAAATCATGCTGTATCCCCTTGTTCTGTTTGAAAGACTATCTCTTGACATCATGCTAGACTTCAGAAAAGTATTTTAAATGAACAGATCTTTGTATTAGGGGAAAATGTTTTTAGAGACCTGTTGTAATGGACTCCTTTATAGATTCAGACTTCAGAGGTAGGATTCTTCTTATTTATAGTTTATATTCTTTTCTACTGAGAAAATGGGTTTAAATTGGAAATAAGACTTGGCTCTTTCTGACACCAATTACAGCTTTTCTGATGGGGATATAGGTTGGTAGAAAGGGACTAAACATACCCACACTGTTAATTTTAGTTTCTAGTTTAATTAGTTGAGGATTCAAAATCAGAAGCAAGATGGCCCCATGAGGCAAATACAGATGGAACACATTTCAATGCAGCTTCCCTTAAACCCTAAGTGTGCAAAGGAAAGGTCTCAGTATGTCTAAAAATTGAACTAAATTTTTTATATACCTCTGCCCTTTTGTGTACTACAGATGTGTAGCATTATTTTAGTAGAACTTCCTCTAGTAATCTGTATTTGATGGAATAATTAACAAACATTGGAGTCTCTTATTTTTCTAAACCAATTCTGTCAGGAAAGGCACATCAGTGTTGGGTTGAGGAGTCGGAGGAAAGCAGAATCAGTTCCCAAGTGTATTAAACTTTCTTCAGTTTTCCAGCATTTCAGGAAGTCTGCATTCCCAAAGTCCACCTCTGTATCATGGTGTGTGTACCCTTTTATCTGGTTGATTCTGATATAAAGTTTGTTCTAAAGTCACAATTACCAGTCATGTATTCAGTAAATATTTCTATACACCTGCTGTGCCTTGGCACTGTTCTTGTTGTTAAGTGCCATTCAATTGATTCCGGCACATAGTAACTCTGTGTACAACAGGATGAAACACTGCCTGATTCTGTGCCATCCTCACAGTTATTGCTATGTTTGAGTCCATTGTTGAAGCCACTGTGTGTCAGTCAGTGTCATTGAGGGTCTTCTTTTTCGCTGACCCTCTCTTTATTTAGAAGCTCCCTAGAAGCAAGCTCATTGCTTTCAGCATTGGAAATTTAGCAGTAAACAAATATTGCCTTCAGGGAGTTTGTTTTAATTGGGAGAGAAATAAAATTAAAAGCATGCTGTATCAGAAGGTGATGATAAAATAAAAATAAACCAGGAGAGAAAGATAGTGCTAGGATGAGAATAGGTAAATTTCCATGAAAATCACAGCTACGTTCCCCTAAGTGGGATTTTAATATGTAATTATATTCTGAGGAATGTGGTTGTGTTCTTGTTTTATGCAGTTCTGTATAATGACTTAAGTTGTCATTATACATTATACATTAAAAATACATTATACACTATTTTTGTGTGTATCCTGAATGCCATCTTTTGAGAAGCAGGTGACACTTCTGTATTGTCCACCAGAGAGCAGACTTGCATATCTAGAACACTGGTTACTGCTTGCCAATTTTGTACCTTTGGGAACAGGAATGCTATTCCAGAAAAGCATGATCTTTTATCAAGAAAATATTGCATCTGGGACCCTAGAGATTGTACTTTAGAAATTAAAAAAAATTTTATTAACACTTACATAACAAACTATTATTAGTTTACTCAAAGGCAGTTATATGTTTTTTCCAAATTGTGACAAACTGATGTAAATTTGAATGACTGGTGATAATTTGTAGTCATGGCCAAATAAAATAAAAGCAACATGTCTGAAATTACAGTTTACTAGGATCTAAGAAAGAAATGAAGTGGCCCTTATCCTCATTCATGCCTTACATGTATGTTTGATAGAAATTCAGATAATTAGAATGTCAACATGGTACCACTGACATAAATATACAAATGTGACAAGCAGCGTATCATTGTTATTGTTAAAAGCCTTTGAGTCAATTTCGACTCATAGTGATCCTCCTATATATTGTTTCCAAGAAGCAGCTAGTGGGTTTGGACAGCTGACCTTGTGTGTAGCAGTCTAGTGCTAATCCAGTAGCATCACACCAGGACTGTAAGCACATCATAGATGTCTACAACACTGTCCTAACCTAAGCACGTTCTAATACTTTCGTTGTCTTGATCATAGGTATCAGTGGCAATGTCCTCTTCATGGTGGCTTATTCATTACGTTGCTGTTGGTATCAAGTACTCTCTGGCCCATAGAAATCCCAAACAAAATTCATTAATCCATGGCTACAGTAATTCATTAATCCATGGCTACAGTAATTCATTACTGTTGCTAATATTATACCCTGTCACTTTTCCCCACCTTTTTTAATGCCAGAAACCAACCTGAGAGTGGTGCAACTTTAAAAGAGAGGTGATTTAAGGACCAACTGTTTCACTAAAGCCCACCATAGGAAGCCTTTCTCTTAGAAAACAACAAAACAGAATGAAAGGCAAGCACAACTTCTTCTGTAGTCTAACCTGCTTCTGTTAAAATGTATAAACAAACTTTGTTTCCCATAATAACATTAAGATTTAGAATCTTTTATTCTTACTTAAAGCCTAATGTCTTAGGCAGGACTGCTCCTAGTTTCTAGCTTTGGCTTACAAAGTAAGTTTGAACCCTGCTATCAAGTATTTTGTCTCTTTGTATCCATTACATGTCAAGGCTTTTTGAGGCCTAGAATGTGCTAAGGATCGTGAGAAATACATACAGGGCAGTTACAGTGATTGATGATGACGTGTAGATACAGGTTGAGTATTAGAGGATATTTAGTGTGTGTACCGCAGATGGATGAGGTAGCCAGGGGGCCCTGGGGAACTAAAGAATTTTCCTAAAAGTCAGTCTGGAGAAATGCTGACTACTCAAAAATTACTCCTCAGATATGTCTAGGGAATGTCATGAAATAAGCTTAATTACCCTTCACATCAAATAAGGGGTGGATGTGTTTGGAAGACAAGCAGGTATAAATTATTATTTGGTGATTCTAGAATTAAGGAGGGAACAGAAAACTCCCAAGGGAGAGAAAGGTGAATTAGGAAAAGAGGGTGAATTTTGTCAGGTTAAGAATAGTAGAATTCTCAGAAGTGGGAATTAGAACAGGGACGAGAGGGACAAGTGTATTTCTTAATAGGCTGTACCTTTGTTTTAGTCCCTAAGCCTTCCCTTTTTTCTGTTTATAGAGTACCTTTGGGATTTGACTCAGATCAAGACTGAGATGTCTGTCATCTCTAGGGTATTAAAAGCTTATAGCATTAATTAGTAGGACATGATTTGAAATAAATAGCTCTATTACCAACTGTTTCTATTACCAAATAAATAGCTAATACCACCCATGTTATAAAGAATAACTTTATAACATGGGTGGTATTAGCTACCCTAACCGTATCCATATTTCATACCTCTTGAAATTTAGAAATAAAATTGAATTAATGTGTCATGATGGCAAAATGGGTTATGTGTGAGGTGAGTCAAAAATTATCTGCACTCTCAATGTAAAATTTATTTTAATCAACTTTTAGAAAAGATAAATACATCATTTTTTGGCATTATCATCTTGATTTTCAGTACACTTTGTTCATCTGTCAACAAGCTTTCTTATTCTCTTATTAAAAAATGTTTTAAACTGAGCTGTGACCCACAAATTCACCACTGTCTTCACTTCTTCATCAGAGGTGACTCTTCATCCTTGAAAGGCTGCTTTCAGGGGACCAAACAGGTTAAAGTTCAGTGGAGCAAGATCAGGACTATAGGGAGGTTGGTTTAATACCTCAAAACAGAATTTTTGAGAGTGTCAACAAGTGGGCCAGCTGTGTAGACATGCATTGTCATGCAAGATCACAATATCCTTGGATAGCAATCCTCTGAGATTAATCTGAAGTTTAGGCTTCAGCTCTTCAGTAAGCATCTCACTGTAATGAGCACTGTTGATTGTTGAACCTTTTTCCTGATAGTGTTCCAGTTCTGGCCCTTGAGAATCCCAGAAAGCTGTTAGCATCAATTTTCCAGCTGATGGCTGACTTTTGAACTTTTTCTTGGTCAGTGATTGAGGATGTTTTCATTCTATACTCTGCCGTTTATTTACTCTCAGTGTCATAGCGATGAATCCGTGTCTCATCACCAGTAACGATTTTTTTTTAAATATTTTGTTGTGAATTATGTGATCGTTTACATGGGAGAATATTAGCTTTACATTCATCCTATTGTATATTGTTTCATTGCCATGGTTACAATCCCCTCCATGCATCATCAAACAACCAAAGGGTATACCCTGTGCAAGCCTGTCCCCTGGTCATCTGCATAAAGTCCGTTTCCCTCTCTGGGTCTAGAGTCCCCAGCTGTTCCATCTCTCTATGTCATCGTCTCTGCCTCAATCTCAGGCATCACTGCTTCTCTGGGTAGGGTCCGTTCTTCTCCCTTGATGGTCCCAGGGACCTCCACTCCCAGACTGCAAAGTCAACCACTCCCCTCCTTTTGCTACAAAATGTCTACTTAGTAACAATATTTTTTAAGAAAAACTTTTAACCTTCCTTGCATATTGGTCCCAATGCTTCTATTTATGCTCTTCCGTGAGTTGTTTCTTCCATCTCACAGAAACTTTTCAAAACCCAAGTTTATTATTTCTTAGGTAGAGTTAGGACTGATTTATAAATGATTTGCCATGTAATCCACTGTCACTTTGTCTATTCGACAGAATTATTCCATGTGTATGCTCACTGTTGTCATCCACCGTGGATGGATGTTTTAGTACAACTGGAGTGCAAATAATTTTTGACTTATCCTCATTTAAATGGAGACATTAAGGAAGAAGATTAAAGAAGGCAAGGTTGAGAGATCAGTCCATTCCAGAATAGAATTTGCCAGTGTTTGAAGATTTTTAATGTATTATATGAGAAAATAGCAGTGTATTCTGAGAGTCCTATCCTTGCCTAAAATCAAGGCAAAGGAGAGGGAAAAGAAATATTCTCAATTATAAATGCAGTTGATAGATTATGATTCCCTGTAGTCTTTGTGTGGTAGGTTTGATTCAGTTATGTATCCGTTAAAGATGACACACGTTTCCACCTAAGAAAATATCGTTTAACCTGTGAATAAGACCTCTCCATTAGAATGTGTTTGTTTTTCAGTATTATGTTGTTTAGGTGAAAGTTTACCTAGTTCATTAAATTTCTGTTCAGCAATTCTTATACAAATTGTTCCGCGATACCAGTTACAATCCCCATAATGTGTCAGCTCTTCCTGTCCCCTTTTCATCCATCTGGTTTCCCTGCCCCTCCTTGTTTTCTCATCTTTGCTTTTGTGTAAGTAAATATTAACTGGTCTCATATAGTTAATTGGTTAAAGGTGCACATTCCTCACCAGTGTTACTATTTTATAGGCCAATCTATTATTTGGCTGAGGTGACCTCCAGGAGTGGCTTCAGTTCCAGATTAAAAGGGTAATTTAGGGTC
>NW_006408572.1:298558-309726 GCF_000296735.1 Chrysochloris asiatica | reverse complement strand
CCAGATCTTTGCACATTGTGTTGTAATATTTGACTTCGTCTTCTCAAGCTGACCTTTGAAATTTTCTGTTCAGCTCTTATACCTCTTCATCTTCCATTTGTAAATGGGAGTCTTTAGGTTTTTTTTTTTTTTGACTCTTCCACTTGTAGACTTTTAAGACTCTAGATTCTGCTCACCAAACCAGATGTAGAAAACTATCTGGGATGTTTTTAAAGAAAGGTGAAACTCAGTTTGAACTCGTAAATCCAAATTTTACACTAATCACTGGTCAAAGACGACTGATTTAAGAAACTTGTTTTTAGTGTATTGCTTCTAGAATGTGTAAGGAATGAGGAAGATATCGAAAACCTGGTTCCTGTCCTCCCTAGTAGATTAAGTCTAGCTGGAGAGACATTATAGAAATATAAATGGCATTGTGGAATCAAATGTTGAATTTTTATGCCAAAAATGTTCAAAAAAGGGAGTTATCATTGTGAGCTGGAATAATTAGTGAAGGTTTTTTGGACAACAGTGAGCTTTAAAACATGGGAATAAAATTGGAGTGAACTGAGTGCATTCAGCACATAGTAACAAGAGACAGAAAAGTCTTACTTGGGTGCAGGGTCTATGATAGGAAATACAGTTTGACAACTAGGCAAGGGTGAAGCTATAGTCTTGAAATCCAAACTCTGTATCAAGGAAATACAGTTTAAAGCCACATCAAGATGCCATTACATACCTACTGAAATGGCTAAAACTAAAACTAATGCCAGCTCTTACTTGGAACTCTTACATTGCTGTTACTGTGTCATTGAGTTGATTCCAACTCATAGCGACTCTGTATAGGGTTTCTGAGATTATCTGTTGGGTTTAAATTGCTGATCTTGCAGTTAGTAGTCCAGTGCTTATTCACAGACACACTAGAGCTCCTTGCACAAGTGCTCTGATAGCGTAGTGGTTACAAATCGGGCTGCCAACCTGAAGGTCAGCAGTTCGAAACTACCAGACATTCTGTGGGAGAAAGATGAGGCTTTTTGTTCCTGTGAGGATTATAACCTCCGAAACCCTACGCAGGGATGCTATGAGGCGAAACCAACCATAGCACACCACCATTTGTAGAAATATGTTCTTAGCAGCTTTATTCAACATAATCCCAAACTGGAAACAACACACATATCCATCAACAGGCAAATGGATAAATTGTATTATATTTACACAGTGGAGTACTTACATAGCAATAAGGAATAAATTACTGATTTAGGAATGGGAGCCAGAAATAAAACAGAATATGCTGTTCTGACAATGACTTTTTAGTTGTAACATCAAGAACACAAGAAACAAAAGGAAAAACAGACACATTGGAATTCATAAGAATGAAAAATTTTTGTATGTCAAGAAAATATTTGGGAATCATTCATATGTCAGATATGGGTTTGCTATCTAGAATATATAAAGAACTCCTACAACTTAAAAATGAAAGGATAGTCAACTCAAAGATATACAAAGTGCTTGAATAGGTCTATAAATGGCCAATAAGAACATGGAAAAATGTTTCACAATATTAGTCATTAGGGAAATGCTTTTAAAACCACAGTGAGATATGCCACTTCATCCCCACTAGGATGGCTATTACCAGAAAAATAAAAAATAACAAACGTTGGTGAGAATGTTGAGAAATGGGAACTGTTACGCGTTGCTGGTGGAGATGTAAAATGATGCAGCCACTTTGGAAAACAGTTTGGCCATTCTTCGAAGTTAAACCTTGAATTACCATATGACCCAACAGTTACTTCTAGTTATATACTCAAGAGACTTGAAAGCAAGGGCTCACACAGGTACTTGTTCACGGCATTAATTACATTGTTTGGAAACAACCAAGTGATGAATGGATTTTGAAAATGCAGTATATGTAGACAATGGAGTATTATTCAGCCATAAAGACAGGTAGGGTTCTAACACTCATTGATATGGATGAACCTTGAAATTTGTTGAATGAAATAAATCAGACACAAAGGGAGAAACATTGTATGTAACGTATCTAGAATAAGTAAATACATAGTCAGAAGTGTATTAGTGGTTAAAAGAAGCTGGCCCAAGGAAAGGAAAGAAAAGTAAAGTTCTTACTAAAAGGACTAAGTTTCTATTAAAGGCGATGAGAAACTTTTGGAAATGGATAATGGTAATGCCAGCACAACATTGTGAATGTAATTAATATCCCTGAAGTCTATACTTAATAATGGCTAAAATGGAAATTTTTGCTATGTATATTTTGCCCCAATAAAAAGAAGAAGTAGCAAGGAAGCACATGGGGTGGGGGGAGATGGTGTTGTTAGGTGTTGTCAAGTGGATTCCAACTCATAGTGACTTTATGCCCAACAGAACAAAACACTGTCCAATCCTGCTGCCTCCTCAGTTGTTATGTTTGAGCACATTGCTGTTGTCACTGTGCCAATCCATTTCATAGGAGTTCTTTTTCTTTTTCACTGACCCTTCATTTTACCAAGTTTGTCCTTCTCCAGGAACTGGTCCTTCCTGATAACATGTCTGAAGTATGAGAGACAAGAGTCTCAGCATCTGGCTTATAAGGAGCATCTGGCTGTACTTCTTCCAACACAGATTTCTTTGTTCTGGCAGTCCGTGGTACTTTTAATATTCATCTCTAACACCATAACTCAAATGCATCAATTCTACAAGCTTCCTTATTCATTTTCCAACTTTTGCATGCATATGAGGCTATTGAAAATACCATGGCTTGGGTCAAAAAGAAAATATGCTGTATTATATCATTCATATGATGTTTAGGAACAGACAAAATTAATCAGTGATTATAAAAACCAAAATGGTGGTTTCCTTGGAGAAGTTGGAGACTATTTACTGCAACAGGTTCCAAAGGAAATTTAGGCTCTGAAATTGTTATATGTATTCATCTGAATGGGGGCTACATGGATATATATACAACTGTAAATATATTTTATGATTGTTTGGTATTGTTAAGTTGTTCTGACTTATAGTGACCCCTTAGTGGGTTTCTGAGTCCTGTGGTGGCACTGTGGATTAATGTGTCAGACTGCAAAGCCTGGATTGCAAGGTCGTAGTGGTTACAAGTCAGGCTGCTAACCTCAAGGTCAGCAGTTCAAAACTACCAGTGGTTCCGCAGGAGATAGATGAGGCTTTCTGCTCCCATAAAGATTTACAGCCTCGGAAACCCTGTACAGGGTCGCTATGAGTCGGAACTGACTCCATGGCACATCACCATCATCATCATGCTGTGGATCAGTGAAAAGAAAAAATCAAGTCATGGAGTTTGGACTTGTGGACACTGATAGGAAGACATGAAAAAACTGGTGCTTCTAAAGCTACTTTTCCTGTAATGGTGTTGAGAGTGGATGGTGTAGAACAGTAATCAGATCCACCTTTAGATACAGATCCCATGGCTAGCACTATGCTAGATGCTGTCAGGTACACAAAGTATCTATGGCTGGTCCTTATCTTTCAGTGTATATCTTTGGAAGAGAAAAGTTACATGAAATCAAGAAAGTTACCCACCCACCCATTGCCATCGAGTCAATTTCAACTCAAGTCAGTCCTATACAGGGTTTCCAAGACTATAAATCTTTATGGGATTAGAAAGCCTCCTCTTACACCCATGGAGCAGCTAGTTGGTTTGAACTGCCTTCTTTGTGGTTAGTAGTCCAGTGCTTATCCTACAGCATCACCAGCACTCCTTAGAAAGTTACAATAAATGATCAGTGTTTTATTCATGGTATCATGGAAACAGCATTGAAGTGAGATATGAGTTCGAGTCCTAATTTTGCCATTTATTGGCTATGTGATTTCAGGGAAGCTATTTATTTCCCTGAGCCTTGGCTATCTTACCTATAAAATGGAAATACTATCTGTTGCCTCTATTGAGAGGATTAAGAAATGAGGTTTTCAAAGATTATAGTACAGTCCTGTAGACATTCATTAATATTCCCCCATTTAAACCTCATACCTGTGGAGCAGAATGGTTTTTTTAGGTGTATGATCTCAGTTCAGATCATGGTTCTATCATTTCTATGTGACCTTTAGTCGGTCACTTAAGTTTTTAAACTCTCAGTCTCCCCGTGTGGAAAAAAAAGGGGGAGGAATTAATACCTTAAGAAAGTGTTAAGAGAATTAAGTGAACTTTGCAGATGTATATTCTCCAGTACAAAATAAGCACAGTTAATAAATGTAAAATCCATTTCTTTTGAATGTAATAAATAATGCAGGTAATAAGTGATAAGATTGGCGCATGGTAGTAATTGATCAGGGAAAGAAGGAACATATTCAAAGTTGCTACAGGAGAGAAAGTACTTTTTATAGTCACGTTTTAGAAGGTTTTTCTTTATCCTTCTATTTTTGTCTTTCTATAAAACTAGAGTGATATATCTTTGGATTATTTCAGGCTAACTTGAATATTAGCATAATTTGAAAATGTGTTATGGTCTCACAATCCAAAATAATGATGCCTTACTTCTAAAAGTTACTATTTTTCTAATAATACTAACAGGCATTGTCACCCATATTCCAACTGAAAAGTTACTAACTTTTCAGTGAGTAGAAACTCCTATCACAATCAAAGGAAAACCTAGATGCACAAAGGAAAATAAATCTATTTATAAATTATATCATTATTTGTCACTCCGAAAATAATAAACAGAGCAGCAACCCAGATCTTGATAGGCATCAGTAGTGGGTGGTTTCTTGGCTAAGGAAGTTTCATTTGCAGGGCAGATACTAAGCAGTAAATATTAACATTTCAAAATTGCATTGTTCAGAGTGTTTATTTGAGAACTCACAAATTGATTGATAACCAAATAATGGACATTAGCCTTCTAATTTTGAGTGATATTTTTTTTCCTATGAAATTTCTGGCTTGGGTTTAGCCACTAAATTTTTGTTTCCCAAGCTTGGAGAAAGGGACAACGTAAAGAATACCACTTAACCACTCACCATTTGTTCATCTGCTCTCCTTTTCTATTCCAGATATTCCGAGTGGTGTGCATCTGTTTGGGTAACCCACCAGAGACATTCACCTGGGAGTATCGAGACAAAGATAAAAATTATCAGAAGATTGGCCCCATAACACCCTTGGAGTTTTATAGGGAACATGTCAAGCCACTCTTCAATATGGAAGATAAGGTTGGAGTCGGGCATTGGCCGCTGCTTGCCGCTTACTTTCAAACGCCTATTGGCTACAGGGAGGGATAGAAGAGTTCTGGGTTAACTTGTTTGACCATCAAAGTAGACACTAAGCAAACTTGTTTTCCTCTTTCACTTGAGGTATTTTATACCTAATAAAGTTTGAGGTATCAACACCTAATAAAGTTTGTCATATGAATATCTACCACTTTTCCCCAACGTTCCTTTTTAGAGTTTTATAACTCTTAGGCAAGTTCACTTCCCAAGTGCTTCCTGATTTGAGCCTAAATTCATTCTCAGATACAAAGACAATAGAAGCATGTTGGATGTTTCTAATGTGTCCATTGCACCTCTGTACTGTGAACCCCTGTGGGGACTCTCTCAGAGAAGGGAGCAGTGTCCTATCCTAGTTTTTCCTGCTTCCTTCAAGTTTTCCTTACTTAGCAAGATGACTGGAGCCTCATTCGTTTATTGGCTTCTTGACTCTGTTCCGTGCAATGACTTTTACTTTGTGATTGAAATCCCAGCAGCTCTGTTGAGGTATTGCTGGCTGTTGAGCTGTCTCGTAACTTGAGAACAGAGACCATATAGTGATGAGATCTCCATTTGACTTACTTGGTGCTTACGATTTTTCAGAATTAGTTTTGGAGTAATTCTTACCACTGGTAGGTAGGTACAGTTCCCACATGTGTTCTGAACAGTTAAGAATAAATTAATTTGCCCTTGCACTTATTAACATGTTTTGTACTGTCTTTGGTTTCTTTGTTGTGCAATAGTGTGATTATAGAACTTTTTCTTGAAGCATGGACAGTAAGCTCAATGCAGTTGTTTGAACCTAAAGTAGAGGTATGTATCTTGATTGACATTTTTGGTTTTATGTTCTAATTGGCATATTCTTTATCTCAATAGATCTGTTTAGTGAATGACCCTCGGCCCCAGCACAAGTACAACAAGCTTTACACAGTAGACTACTTAAGCAATATGGTTGGAGGGAGAAAAACTCTATATAACAACCAGCCTGTTGACTTCTTGAAAAAAATGGTTGCTGCCTCCATCAAAGATGGAGAGGTTAGTATTATTTTTGTGTCTTCTCCATTGGGGTTAAAACCTCTTCTTTAACATCTTTGATGTATAAGAAGATAGAGTATATGTTGACTTTCTTCTTTTCCCCTCTATTTCTAGGCTGTGTGGTTTGGCTGTGATGTTGGAAAACACTTCAATGGCAAGCTGGGCCTCAGTGACATGAATGTGTGAGTGCAAGAAATTTAAAATAGAAAGTCATTTCTGGGTTGTTGATGTTGGAATGCACTCTTGATATGAAATGATTGTTGAAGTTCATCTAAAAATTAAGGTTGGCCTAAGGACGGGTCTCTTTCTCTCCATCCTGTAATGTTTAAGGGCTTAAAGTAGAAACTCTACTACCTAAATGCGCTAACCTGGCAAGTTAGGATCCTGTTTCATATCTGAGTTGAAATCTTTGTATGTCCTTAAAAAAATTTTCCTATATGAAAAAGATACATGCAAAAGTAATTGATACTGCATAAATCTGCTCAGTGCATTTGGGATGTAATGAAGTTTCCCAGAGCTCCTGTTTGCTATTTGATACTATGTAAATTTCCTGTTTTACTTTGGTGCCTTACATATTTTAAGTCTTCATGACAATAGGGACTGATTTGTGTGCTTACTTTAAAGTAGTTCTCCTGATTTTTTATGATGTTGAGAGCACTTTTCGATCTAAATCATACAAGACAGTTTGATTGTTTAAGTATACTACTTTAAGGTTGTTGTTGTTGTTAAGTGCTGTTAAGTCGGTTCCAACCCATAGCTGTATAGGGTTTCCAAGGAGTGGTTGGTGAGCTTGAACCGCTGACCTTGTGGTTTAAATGACATTGCAGTCTAGCACATTAACCCACAGCACCACACCAGGACTTGTAGGAAGTTGAGTAAGTATCTTGAAGGTTAACAGGGAAAAGAAATCTACTAAAAGAATTGATGAGGGTTTTTTTTTTTCAAGTTTGAAAGTATTCTCTGATATTTTGGGTATTGTTTGCTTAAATATCACCATCAGCAGTGGTCTAAATGAATTCAGAAACTGGGTACTTCTACCAGATCAGAAGATACCATTTTTGAAAGAAGTTAATTCAAAAATGGTTTTCATTGTTTGTTGACGTTCTTTTAAAGGCTTTATGGCTAAAATGACAGTGCAAACTTGTCAGCTTTTTGATATGAAGAATTTTTGTTTAATCTTTTTACATTTACTCTTGTAACATACAGAGAATGGAACCCCATTTAGAAACTAGATTTTGCATGCGTCATAATTCTTTCTGAGAAGGAGCCCTGGTAGCGTAGTGGATTATGAGCTGGGCTGCTCATTGTAGGCTCAGTAGTTCGAATTTACTTGTTGCTCCATGGAAGAAAGATGAGGCTTTCTGTTACCGAAACGTAAAGATTTATAGCCTTGGAAACCCTAAACAGAGTAGCTCTGAGTTGGAACCGACTCCACAGCACACAAACACCACAACTACCCTATTCTTTCTGAAGAGGTGGAGTTGTAGCCCATATTTATTGAAAAGGAGTTCTTGAGCCCATTCAGTTTCTTCAGTGTTCCTTTTACAACAGAAGCCAGTTTTCCTTCATGACTGTTCCCTCCCTTTATTTTGTACCATTGTTTTTTTTACAGCTATGACCATGAATTAGTTTTTGGTGTCTCCTTGAAGAACATGAGCAAAGCTGAGAGGTTGACTTTCGGTGAGTCATTGATGACCCACGCCATGACCTTCACTGCTTTCTCAGAAAAGGTATGGACCCTCAGTATGCCTGCTGCAGTGTTTGCACAGATGGATCCACAGTCCCTTGTAAACTGATTATTTAGCACAGCTTCCTTTGTGGTGTGTGATTTCTGTTAAAAGTCAGCTTCCAAGCAGGACACTGATTGTACCTGCGTTACTTGGAGTTTGACTTCAAAATAGGAACTTTCCATGAGGTGCAGAATTTGGGTCACAGGGAGTAAGGAAGTAACTACCTTTCTGCAATATTGGAGGTTCTTGGTGGGAAGAGAGATCCGCAGAGGAATGTGGGACTAGATTACTTCTATTTTGTTGTTGTTGTTGTTAGGTGCCATAGAGTCAGTACTGACTCATAGCGACCCTGTGTTAAAATGTGCCCTGAAAAGTGTCAGCAGTGTTCATATCTTGATGGACCTATATTTAGACTTACCTTCCTTTCATTCATTAGTGAGACTTTCTTGCAGCAAAATGTCAGTAACTGTAATTTATGGACTTAAATGTTTGTTTCCCTATGCAGGGTTTCAGGAAATTGTACGAGGGTCTTCAAAAAGTTTGTAGAAAATGGGATTAAGAGATTATACAATTTTCCCAAAACTTCTTGAAGAGACATTGTGCTATGAATTTCCTATAAAATACTCTGAATATTAATGTCACTATTTCTAAGACACATTGTTAAAAACAAACTGTAGTCCTGTCTTTCTCAAGTAAAAGTTTCCAGACTATGGAACAGATCCTTTACCCCTTGTACTTAGG
Organism: Chrysochloris asiatica; assembly: GCF_000296735.1. NCBI lineage: Eukaryota > Metazoa > Chordata > Mammalia > Afrosoricida > Chrysochloridae > Chrysochloris > Chrysochloris asiatica. Next base: position 301,042 of record NW_006408572.1, on the reverse strand, counting down.
GATCATACGGAACATGTATAAATTGTTTCATACAGAAGAAAGGACTTTGAACTCCTTTCGTTCTTTTTTTTTTTATTTTTTTAATGTATTTAGTTGTTGTTTAAAATGTACACAGCAAAGCTTACACCAATTCATCTATTTCTACTTGTACAATTCAGTGACATGGATTGGATTGCATTCATCAAGTTGTACAACCATTCTCACCTTCCTTTTCTTACTTGTTTCTCTCCCGTTAACATACCTCATTGCCCCTGAGGTTCCTAACTGATCTTTCAAGTTGCTTTGTCAATGTGATCCCATATAGATAGTTCTTAAAAGAGCTTAGTTCTTAACTAAGTGTTTGCTAGTTAAGCTAAACTATTGTTTGTTTTTAAGAAGACTTCAGAGGATGTTTTTGGTTTAAGGTTTAAATATTATCTCAGGTCATATTTAAACCAGCATCCAACCTCCGTAGTAGGGAGTCCGGACTCCATGTAACTTTCAAATTCCATTTTGTATTTTCTACCTTTTGATCAGGATTCTTCTGTGAAATCTTGAGTCAAATGTTCAGGAATAGTAACCGGACATTATCCAGTTTTTCTGCTCTCATGGCAAAGGAGGCATGAACTACTTTGATTCGTGATCACTTGAGCAAAAATACTCTTATCTAGTCTGTCTGGTTACTACAGAAAAAGCATATATTAAAAGCCTTGTATCAATTATTTTAGAAAATAACTTAATAAAGTTTTTTAGAAATAGCCTAGGTATTGCTGTTAGTAGGTAGTCAGATTTTCCTGGATAGCCTACCTAGAAGTCCTGTTTTTGTTTTTTTGTACACCTAGGCAAAATTGTGAGTGCGATGAGGTTTTTTCTCTTTTAGTACTTCTTTTCATATTTCTTTCTCTTATCTCTAACAAGTATTTCACTTGAAGGTGTGCATTTTAACTTAGAGTGTCCATGAACCTCATGCTCACTCCGCATTCAATACTTGAGTCTTAAGGAAGACTTTCTGACATACGTACAAACTATAGGACTAGGGTTTTAAGTGGCAGTTAAAATGTTACTTGCAGTTTCATTTAAGATTAAACAGTGTGGTATAAAAAATTACATAATTCTGAGTTGAGAGTTGATATTCCTGATTCTCATGTAATTTTCATAAATGTAGAGATTTAAGTTGTATGAACCAGTAGACTCTCTTCCTTCATTGACATTTCCATCCTATAATTAGCACGAGTCCAACACCAAGAAACAGATTACTCAGAGTTATTCAGAATAAGGATGTGAAGTATAACTGATATTACTTATATAGATCAAATTTGAGAATAGCAAGTTGATTTAAAAGTTTTATCATCTAGGTTTAGCAAAATCTTGCATTTGTATTATAAACAAAACATAAAATTAATTGATGAGAAGTTTTAAATAAGGCTGTCTTATGATATGCAGCATGGTATAGGAGTCCTGGTGTGGCGCTGCAGGATAATGTGCTGGGGCCACAAGGTAAGTTTGAACCACAAGTTTGGTGGCTCAAATCTACCATCCACTCTTCAGAAACCCTATACAGTGTTGCTATGAGTCAGAACTGACTTGACAGCACTTAACAACAGCAACATGATAAGCACTGGACTGAAAGGTTGGTTTAAACTACAAGGTTGGCAATTCAGACTCATCAATCACTCCTCAGAAACCCTATGCAGGATCACTATGAGTTGGAACTGACCTGACAGCACTTAGCAACAAGATATGAAGCAAAACATTAGAAGTAACTCTTCATGAATAAAATCATGTAAGTTGTTTACATTTATATGCTTGGTCCCCCGTTTGTAAAATTAAGTGAATTATTACTAAACTAAAACTTTTTAATATTAAGCTTTTTTAACTGTTTGTTGTTGTTGTTATTAAGTGCTGTCGAGTCAATTCTGACCCATAGCAACCCTGTATAAGGTTTCCATGGAGCAGCTGGTAAGCTTGACCGACCACCTTGCAGTTCAAATGACTTTGCAGTCTGATACATTAGCCCACATACCAGGACTCCTTTTAGAGTTACTAAAATATAACAAACAAGAAATAATCATTTTAATTTGCAAAAGACATTTTGCTTTTTTTCTGTTGTTCAAAAATAAAAACTGTGCATACTCTGTGATTTCTTCTGGAACTTCCATTCTTTGACTGGCATGGTTCATTAACATGCCATTTTGCTTCTGGGAACTGGAGCTACCTCACATGAGGATAGTTTAAAGCAGAATTTCACAATCATAACTGAAATTTTGTATTGAAATTTTTCTCCTTTTTCCACTTTCAGTTGTTTTTTTCCCCAAGGCTGTAGATAGATAGATAGATAGATAGATAGATAGATAGATAGATAGATAGATATAGACAGATATATGTATAGAGTCCTGGTGTGGCGCTATGGGTTAATGCGCCAGACTGCAAAGCCGTTTGAACTGCAAGGTTGGCGCTTCAAGCTCACCAGCTCCTCGGAAGCCCTGTATAGAGTTGCTATGGGTC
>NW_006408572.1:296596-298383 GCF_000296735.1 Chrysochloris asiatica | reverse complement strand
TTTTTGTTAAGTGCTGTTGAGTTGGTTCCAACTCATCGTGACCCTATGTAGGGTTTCCAAAGAGCAGCTGGTGGGTTTGAACTGCCAGCTTTGTGTTTAAAACAGGTGCTAATAGCACCACACAGGTAATAATATGTCTCTGGTCATGTATATCATAACTGTATAGAGCAGGCTGTTGACTCTGAGTATATTCAGAAGAGCTAAAAGCACATGACACTTCAACAGGGAGAGCCTAGTTTCAGACTATATGTGATTGTCCATTCTTTTACAGGATGATCAGGGTGGAACATTCATGAAATGGAGAGTGGAGAATTCATGGGGTGAAGACCATGGCCACAAAGGTGAGCTTATTTAGATAATACTAACTCAGGGTGCCTAGGGTCTGCTCTACTCTCTACCTTCTAAGAGATGGATAGAAGATTGCTCTAATCTCGAGAACTTTTCAGTAATTGGCTAGATTATCCTGCAGAAAAATCCAAGACTCTGGTTTGCCCTCTTCTGATGCCTGATGACTTAGGACTTTCCTGAAATCCCAGGTTGACTTTGAAACCAATATTTGCTGCCCTAAATCTGGTGTCTTAGATTCATTCTTGTCCATGGTAATCCTACTAGATTTTTTTTGCAGGTGAATCGCTTTGGCTAATGAGAAGGTGGTCTGCCTTTGCCAGTACATTTGCTATATACTTAGCATTTAATACTTCTTCATCTACTATACCAACTCTAGAGAAAATTAGAAACCTTTTGAGTTAGAGAATGGATTTGGGGGGTGCGTAAAAAAAACTTTAGATATTTATTAAAGACTCCCTAGAAGTAGTGAAGTCTAAGAGGAAAAGAATGCCTTGGGTACCATTTAGAACTGTTTTATGCTGATGAATCAAAATCCAGGCAGAAATAATTAATAAATTATATACCTATATGACACAGACAATATATGAATTGTAAGAAAAACCCTATGTAGGGTTTCCAAAGAGCAGCTGGTGGGTTTGAACTGCCAGCTTTGTGGTTAAAACCGGTGTGGGACAAAGCACTGGACTGCAAGTTGGGTTTGAAGCACAAGGTCAGCGATTCAAACCTACCAGCTGCACCTCAGAAACACTATGCCAGGGTCACTATGAGTCGGAATGACTTGACGGCACTTAAAAATGTGTGTGTGTGAGAACAAACAAGATGGCAGCTCAGGTGGAAGTGCAGAGAAGAACCCCGTCGGCAACAACACAGAATACCGGGCCAAGCAGGCTCAGAAGATGGTGCCAGAACTCTGAACAACATATAAAGGAATATTTAGAAGGTTGGAAGGCTTACCGTTAGGGGAATTTGTGGCAGAAGCAAGAAATCCATTGCTTTCTAATTCAAGACACTCAGCTGCTCCAGGAGCCGCCATCTTAGGTGGGACTGAGCAGGGAAGGATCAGAGCAGCCACGGACGCCTGACAGAACCACGAGATAAAGGTATGGACATTCTTTTTCTTTGGTATCTGCTCATTAGCCCCTCGCTGTCTGCGCACCTCCATTCTGGTGACTATTGGGGTGCCTGAGCGAGTGGACTCCCCTGCCCCACCCTCAGAAGGTTCTACTACGCATGCGCACAGATCTCCTCGAAATTTAAAGAGACAGTTTCCACTTAAAACCAAACGGCCACAGGTGGCCCTAAACTGTTTATAACTAGAAAAAAGGCTTGAACGGGGATTGTGGAGCAGGACAGGCAGATGAAAAAAGAAATATACCGAAAATTAAATCCTAAATTACGTCAAAACAACCAACAATAGCATCTTGAAATTTCATAAGAAG
>NW_006408572.1:264825-294777 GCF_000296735.1 Chrysochloris asiatica | reverse complement strand
AGTCCCATCCAGAACCTTATGAGGTGGGACATTCCCACTAGAAAGGACAAGCAGACCAGCCTGTAACAGCTACAGTGACAGAAGATACATCTTCAAAGAAAGATCATCAGGAAAAACCCAAAACAAAAATGTCAGCATCACTGGCTACTACAAGAATAAGCAAGCTGTTTGCCCAGAAGACTTCAAAGCTAGCAATCAAGTGCCTTCAGGATAAACTCCACTCTTAAGACTGAAACTCAAAGGGAACATACAAACAAGCATGTAAGCTTGCTGGTGACCACATTGGTCTATTGGTGAGTGGAAGAGGGGGAAAGGCAGCAGTGAAGAAATGGGTTGAGTTCCACCATTGAATCCCATTGACCTGGAGATGAGAGAGAGAAGAGGAAGGGCTGGTTGGTCCAAAGTGTGGTGAGACCTGAGGACACTTGAGCCCATGGACAAGCACATAGCCACAGAGGGCTAGAGCTGAGAGTGAAGCATCCAGCTGATAGGAAGTGAGGGGAGATGCACAAGAACACCCAAACTTGCATACAGTACCCTTTTGACCTAGCCTCGATGGCACGATAATCAGAACTTGACTAGGGGAAGACTGGAAAAATAATATTTTTTTTTTTTTATTAAAGGAAACAAGGGTAAATTGCTACAATTTGATGAACCTGACCTATACTCAGAGAGGTAGTTATTCTAAATACCAATAAAGGCACAAAGTGACTGGCTTACAAGGTTTCAAGAGGGCGTTTCGTTTAAGAGTATAGGGGGAAAGAAAGTGTCCCCACTGAATAGCTGTCATCTTGTCTACATGGGTCTGGTGAAAAGAGATGGGAATAAGATTCATATGATTTAATAGTGAATAATTGTTATCATGACTAATTGTGACTGTCACAATTGTAAAGGTAGAAGTTTTGTAACAAAAACAGGGGAGTGGTTAATCTTACAGTCCAGAAATAGAGGACCGTAGGACCATCAAGAGAGAAGTACACAAGCAGAATGCGGGACCTTGTCCAGAGATGCAGTGGTGCCAGAGATGGGGGCATGGAGAGAGCAAGTGACTGAGGACTCTAGATTCATGGACTAAGAAGAGTGGGACTAAGAGCTTGTGTGTATGTGTAGGGTTTCTGAGGAGCAGCTGGTGGGTTTGAACCGCTGACCTTCTTGTGATTTTCAGTCTGTTGCTGAAGTTATGAGCCATGCAGTAGGTTGCGACCCATAGCCCTGCGCAGGGTTTTCGAGCCTGTAAATCTTTACGGGAGCAGAAAGCCTCATCTTTCTCCTGCGGAACAACTGGTAGTTTCGAACTGCTGACGTTGAGGTTTGCAGCCCGATTCATAACCACTACACTACCAGAGCTCATATATAAATATATATATATACACACACACACACACAAATATTTATATAGGAAAACGAAACCAAAGCCTGTTGCTGTTAAGTCAATTCTGACACATAGCCACCTTGAGGACAGTAGAATTATCCCATTGGGTTTTCTCTAAGGCTATAAATCTTGATGGGAGCAGACTGTCAAATCTTTCTTCCTCTTGGTTAGCAGCTGAGCCTGGAACCACTGTGCCACCACGGGTCCTAAACAAAAAGAAGAAAATAAAAATCTCTCAAAAATCCAACCACCCAGATCACCATTGATTCACATTTAAGAGTGTATTCTTCCAAATTTTTGAGACCAGATTTTAAAAATTGCTTTTAATAATAGGGGAAGCAAAACCTTAGGGAAATTTTATGCATTTCAAACCCAAAATGGCAACTCTTGGTATATGTGCACATGAGCGTGTATATGCACTTGTGCTCTGTGGTGCTGGCATTTTGTGGGGGTTGAATCAGCTGTCTCTTTCCTAGAGTCCAGATTCCTTATTACTACTAATCAGTGGGTTCCTGTTGGGAGAAGTACGTTAATCACTGCTTCCTAGACCAATTAAAAGGCTGAGATGAAGTAGTTAGAGAAGTGAGAACTCAGGCACTTTAGAACCACGCTTGAGCATACATCTCACTAAGCAGGAACCAATGAGACATTTTCTTAAAAAGAAACTCAAGATCTCAGTAATAGAGCTCTTAGCCCATTGCCGCCCTCTGTTTAGAACAGTGATTTTCCACCTGTTTTCTTCAGAGCCCTAGGATTTCCAAGGGTAAAAGGGGCATGGAGTAAACAGATGAGTCTTGAATCACTGACTAAGATGAGCAATAAATACTTGAGTTTTGAAACTGACAGAACATGAGTATGCTGATTGAACAGCACAGGCCCGTATGTTGTTGTTGTATGGGTCGCATCCGACCCATAGCGACCCCTATACAGGGTTTCTGAGGAGCGACTGGTGAGCTTGAACTGCCAACCTTGCAGTTCAAATGGCTTTACAGTCTGGCACATAAACCCATAGCACCACACCAGGCCAGTATAGGATGGCCAAACTCTGAAGCCCATTTAATCTCTCTTCCAAATCTTTCATCTCCCTGTGACATTGACCATTGGTGGATTTTGGCTAACTATCCCTGGGATCTTCTGTGAAACCCAGCTGTTCAGTTTTTACATATAAATAAATGAAAGTAATTTCAGTACATTTCTGTTCATCATCAGATGATGTCACCCCTCTGTGATTTCTATAATTGTTCTGTGATTACAGTGATGGTTGTTAAATGAACTATTAGGAATTAAAGTATAACATTTGTTTTCCCTTGTCTCCTATGCCAGATTTTGCCTTAAAGTCTATCAGACATTAATACTGCTGCTCTTCTTTTTTTGATAACCATTAGCTTGATACTTTGGTCTATCCTTTGATTTTTCGTCTATTTTGGTCTTTATGTCTAAGATGGGTCTCTTGTAGACAGTATATTGATGAATTTTGTTTTCTTAGCTGTTCTGCTACTTTGTCTCTTGATTGGTGAATTTAATCTATTCACAGCAACATATTTTTAAGTTGGTGATTTTTTTATAAGATGAATTTCATTTTAAGACATACACATTGTGGTTAGATAGAAAAGGGTTTTGTTTTTGTTTTCAACTCAAAGCTAGAAGAAAGACTTTAAGAAACTTTAACTCACAATTCAGTTATATCTCTAAGTAGATAGCAGTGAAGATATGGGTTGCAAGGGACTAGGTCACCTAAAAGTTAGAAGTATTTGATTATTTATAACATTTTAAAATGTAAGATAACCAGGTTAAAATATTCTCCATTGCTTCGGATGAACCTCTGTAACTTCTATTTATTTTCTGGTCTAATTTGGCCCTTGTGATTTGACTTGTTAGCCTATATGGTAGTGTGTAGGGAAAAAGCCAAAATTATAGTTTGTGTAGATGAAACTGGGTTCATTGGCTCACTTTTTTGGCATTTTTCCATCTGTAACAGTCACTAAGGTAGTGATATCCACTTGAGAGAGGATAAACGTTTGTAAAGTCAAGAAAATGCTCTGTTTTATGTGGTGCACACTACTTTCTTTCCTACTCTGAACCTAAATACCTACTCTCTTAAAGAGGATTGTTCATCTCACGTACTTTGGATATGTTATCAGGAGGGACCAGTCTCTGAGAAGGATATCATACTTGCTAAAGTTAGAGGGTCAATGAGAAAAGAAAACCACTTCCCTCGATGAGATGAATTGACATAGTGGCTACACTACAATGGTGGATTCGAAAATAGCGATAATTGTGAAAATGGCAGTGTTTCATTTGTTGTTGGTAGGGTGGCTGTGAGTCAGAACCAACTTGATGTCACCTAACAACAAGAAGAAAGAGGATTCTGGGGCACTTTGCTGTTTTTATCTCTTTCAGCTGTACCGCTTTCGTCTAATTCAGGCGTTTTACATCTGCTCCCTTACTCATTCTATTTTTGTTTTAAGAGAACTGGAGTCTTGAACCCTGTGATCTGCTTGTAATCCTTCCTAGGGAATTGTCTAGCTATCTAGTTAAGATTAAACTAATTTTTGTTGTTGTTAAATAATTGAAATGCCAGAGATTATCCAAAGCAAAGCACTTCAGTAGAAAGCCAAAAGATAAGAAATTTAGCTGGAGTAAGGGTAGGGAGTATTTCATTCAAAGCCAAAATAAATGATTTCCGTGTATTTTTTGGTAATGTTCTTTCTGACTTAATAGGAAGGAAGGAAAGAAAACATGATCTAATTTAATTGGCACACTTGGTCTGACCTTAGGACAGTGTATAGTGTGTGGTTATGTTGATGATGTGTGTTTGCCATCGCAGTGAGCATGTCTGAGGCAGGACTTGTGTACTCTCTCTTGGAGATGTGAGAGTTATGCATTTAGAACCAGCCTTGCTGGAATTCTGTTTCTGTGAATAACATTGTTAGTAATTTGTTGCTAATCTCTTTCTTATTTCTGCCTGCTAAGATTGATAGCTTCTTTAAAAACAGTGGTGCTAATACAAGCTGGAGTTAAGCATAGCAGAGACACCTAGACAGGCTGCTGTTACCCACTATCGACCGAGTGGTCATGTCCATGGCCCTTCCTACCCAGAGACTATTAAGCAAATCAAATAACCTGTTTCACAAAATGTGCAAGGGGTTCCATCTGGCCAAAGGAGAAATCAAAAGGGAAATTCGGTCTTGTCTTAACTGTACCAGTTGGGTTACTTCCTGTTGGTAGACTCTAGTACTCATAGTCAACTGGACTGAAAAGTTGTTGTTGTTGTTGTTAAGTGCCGTCGAGTCGGTTCCGACCCATAGCGACCCTGTACAGGGTTTCCAAGGGTGTAAACTGAAAAGTAGATGCATATAAAACTGATTCCTGGTGTGGCACTATGGGTTAATGTTCTGGACTGTAAAGTTGGTTTGAATCGCAAGCTCGGTGGTTCAAGCTCACCGTGGTTCAGCTGCTCCTTGGATACCCTATACAGGGTTACTATGGGTCGGAACCGATTCAACGACACTTAAAACAGCAACAGATATATAACATGTACACTACGTGGCTATTTTACCTCACCAGCTTCTTGGAATACTTGACTATGCGTTTTGTATCACATTTATGAATCATCAAAAATAGATTTTATAGTTAGATAAAGGAACGCACCTTTAGAATTGTCACATTGTCTTTTTTTATTATTATTATTATTATTATGAATTGAGTGATGGTTTACAGAGCAGATTATCAGTTTTATATTCAACAAATCATATACTTTGCTTCATTACAATGATTGCAATCCCCTCCATGTAACATCTGTTAACAGTATTTACCTCTATTCACTCTGACTCTTGCATTCCTCCCTGTGTCTCCTGCTACCTTCATCTTTCCTCTGCCATCCTCTCTCATCAGCCATGTTACCATGTGTCTACCCTCTAGCCTGTGAAAATCCTCCCCACCCCATAAACGTCGTAGAATGATTCTTTTATCAAGAAAACTCTTAACCTGCCACAAAAGTGTTCTCATACAATGTTTGTCCTTTTGCGAAAGAGCTCTGTTAGCATAGTGGTTACGAATCGGGCTGTGAACCTCAAGGTCAGCAGTTTGAAACTACCAGCTGTTCCATGGGAGAAAGATGAGGCATTCTGCTCCCATAAAGATTTACAACCTCAGGAACCCCGTACAGGGTCACTATGGGTCGGAACCAACTTCACGGCACTTAACAATTTCACTCAGCATAATGTCCTCCAGGTTCATCCATGTTGTGAGGTGTTTTTCAGATTCATTGTTACATTTCAATGATGTATAGAATGTTCCATGTGCAGTGTATACTGTTGGGATGAAGTCAAGTTGGTTGATTGTCTTGTGTATTTCTTCTATGTCTTTGTTGAGTTCTTTTAAGTTTTTCTTTCCATCAAATGTGGTGTGTTAAAATCTCTGTTATTGTAGAGTTGTCTGTTTGTTTCTTCAGGTCTATTAATTTGATTTATGTATTTTGACTCACATTGGGGGCATAGATATTATGGTTATGTCCTCTTGTTCAGTTTACTCCTTAATGATGATATACTTGTCCTTTTTAGTCTCTTATGCTAGTTTTTGCCTAAATGTCTGTTTTATCAGAGATTAAGATTACTACTCCTGCTCATTTTTTGTTGACAGTAGTTTGATATCTTTTTTCCATCCTCTAATTTTTAGTCTATTTCTGCTTTTGTGTGTAAAATGTGTCACTTGTAGACAACACATGGAAGGATCCTGTTTTCCTACCATTCTGTTACTTTCTTTCTGGGATTGCGGTGACTCCATACTGTAAACCACAAAGTCTGTGATTCAAGCCCACCAGCCCCCCGGCTCCCTCCCCCACCCTGGAGAAAGATGAGGCTCCCAAAGATTCAAAGCCTGAGAGACCCTATACAGGGTTGCTATGAGTTGGAACTGATTCAACAGCACTTAACAACAACAATAATGCTTCTGTTTCTTGACTGGTACATTTAATCTATGTATATTCAGTGTAAATGTCCATCAACAGAAGAATGGTTAAAAAAACTTTGGTATATATAGACAATGGAATACTATACATTGTAAGAATAGTGAATCTGTGAAACATCTCACAACATGGATGAACCTGTTGAGTGAAATGAGTCAATCATAAAAGGTAAAATATTGTGTGAGACCAATGTTGTAAAAATGATTTCCTTGATAAAAGAAACAATCTATGATGGCTTAAAGATGATACTCCTTAAGTATTGGGGAGGGGGGCGGCGAGGGAAATGATTCACTGGCTAGAGGATAGGTACATGTTAACATGAGTTATAGGGCAGGCAATATACAAGAGGAAGGTTAGCAGAGGACAGATGAAGGTAATGGGAGATAAAGTGGGAAATGCAAGAGTTGAAGTTGTTAAGTGCTACTAAGTCATAGCAACCCTGTATAGGGTTTCCAAGGAGCAGCTGGTGAACTCGAACCACCAACCTTGCAGTTCAGATGGCTTTGCAGTCTGGTGCAATAACCCACAGTGCCATACCAGGACTCCTAGAGTTAAAGTGAATAGAGGTAAATATTGTCAAATGTTGGTACATGGATAGGATTGCAATCATTGTAATGAAGCAAAGGATATGATACGAATGTAAAACTGATAATCTGCTCTGTATACCTTCACTCAATTCACAGTAAGTTTTGGGTTTTGTTTTTTTTAAAAAAAGACAGCAATCGATCCCCATCTTCATAGACAGTATATTGAAGGATCCTATTTTCTTATCCATTCTGCTCTCTCTGTCTCTTGACTGGTGCATTTAATCCATTTACATGTGGTATAATTATCGATAGATATGAATTGATTGCTGTCGTTTTGCATGTTTTTGTGTGATACTACTGGTTTCTTTTGTTGCATATCATTTTCTGCGCTGAGTTCATTTTGTTTGTGGGTTTTCTTTTCATTTTCATTTATCAGATCTTCCTGACTTTCTTTTTTTTTAATTTTGATTTAGAGGTGTATTCATTTTCTTTGAAGTTACCTTGTAATTTTTTTTTCCTTCTTTTAGAACTCTTTTATCTTGAAACTTAACTTGACTTCCTCATCATATGGAAGTTCTATATCTCACTATTCCTTCCTTTTGTTCTGTAGTTGACTTCATTATAAATTCAAATATCTGGTTCCCTATTTTTAGTCTTGTAGGTTTGTTTTACTTTGTTGTTGTTGTTAAGTGTCATTGAGCTTACTCATAGCGACCCTGTACAGGGTTTCCAAGGAGCGGCTGATAAGTTTGAACTGCCAACCTTGCAGTCCAGTGCATTACCCTGCAGCACCATACCAGGACTCCTTGTTTACTTGAGAAACTTCTATATCTGGATTGAAGTCTGGGTGTTGTTGTTATGTATGTTAATCTTAGGTTGTTGTCTGCTGTTGTTGGTTCTCAGCCCAAAGAATATCCCTTAAATTTTTTGGTAAAGTTTGTCTAGTTATTTATTATAAATTCCTTTAATTTCTGTTTATCTGGAAATATTCTAATTTCACCATTGTATTTAAAAGACAGTTTTGCTGGGTATATGATTCTTGGTTGGTAGTTTTTTTCCTTTCAGATTTTTGTATATGTCATCTCATTGCTGTCTTGCCTGCATGATTTCTGCTGAAAAGTCAGATCCTAGTTCCATTGGTTCTCCTTTGGAGGTAAATGTTTTTTTTCTGAGCTGCTCTTAGTAGTCTTATCTTGCTTTTGGTTTTGGAAAGTTTGATTATGATATGTCCGGTGATTTTCTTTTGGGATGGATCTAACCTGTTTGAGGTTCATTCAGCTTCTTGTATGCTTATCTTCTCATCTTCCATAATGTTAGGGAAGTTTTCTTCCAGTAACTCTTCAACAATTTTCTTTTTGCTTTTTATTGTCTCTTCTTGTTATGAAATCCAGTCACCCCTAAATTATTCCTCTTCTTGGTATTCCATATAACTCTTAGGCTCTCTTTAGAGTTATTCATTCTTATTGTTCTTGTTGTTCTCTTGTTGTCAAGTTGGTTCCAACTCATAACAACACTGCATAGTGTTTCCAAGGAGCATCTGATGAGTTTGAACCGCTGACCTTGTGGTTTAAACTGACCTGTGGTTCAGTGTTTTATCCCACAGCACCACACCAGCTCAGTTGTATTGAGAGATTTATCTTCAAGCTCACTAATTCAGGCTCCATTGCTTCTAATCTACTCCTTAGCCCATTCAATGCTTTGTCCATTTCTGAAACCATAGTATTAATCTTCTGGATTTTTAATTGCAGATTTTATATTGTTTTAAATTTTGCATTTATTTTGTCTGTTTGTTCTTATAGTGGTTTCCTGAAATTTTCTGAAGTTTTTTCTGTGTTCTCCTTTCTTTCCTTGATCTGTCAATCTTTTGATAGTGTCTAAATAGCATTCTTTCTCATTCTATTTAAGTTAGTTCCATTACCTTTTACCTCGGAAACATTTTCTGGCTGTACATCTTGGTCATTTGTTTGAGCCATTCTCTCTTATTTCTTTGTGTGAGCTAAAATTGTCTGTTGTCTCTGGGCATTGTGGTGTTGTGTATTTGTATTTAATTGATGAGTCTATCCTGATGTGTTCTTAGGCTCTCTGCAACTGTCTTCTGTGGGTATAGTCAAAGAATGGAAGTGTGTACACCATTCTTCATTCATGCACCGCAGTTTAGGATGGGTTTGACTGGTGTTGGCTGCTATCTATCGTTGATCAGGTGGCATAGGAGCTGGTATGCTCCCTTAAAAGCTGTGTAGCATTTTAAAATGTAAGCTAACTAGGTTGAACTTTTAAGGGAGCATAGGGGGAATCTTATTTTTTAATTTTGCAATGTTTACTGAAGGAAGCTTCTCTGTCTTAAAAATGTCCTGTCTTCTCGTTTGCAGTTTGAAGCAAAAATGGTTTTCTTCACATTGCTCTAGTGTCTTTTCAGATACATGAAAATTTACCATTTTCCCTCACCCTTGATTTTTTTTTTTTTCATCTTTTCTTACACTGAACGTCTCTGTTCCTGATTTTTAGTATAGTTTCCAGACACCTTCATAAAAAGGAGCCTCTTAATGATTTCCGTTAAAGACACTTTGGCATATTGGAGAGTCATCTGGGAAGAAATTTATGAGGCCCGTTCAGATTATATCTGAACTTCTGCTGCTTGCTAAAAGGCAACTTTGTGGCCTTTCATTTCCTTACCAGGCAAACTCCCAAATGGGATTTTAAAGACAGTATGTCCAAAGCTAATCGCAGAATTCACCATATCTTCATAAAACGTTACCTTGTAGGACCAGGTGAGTTATAGAGCCATAGTTAATACTTTCTTGATAGGTCCTGAAGAGTAATTTAGTAGCCCTTATCATTTTGCATTTCTCTATCAGTAACATGTATAAGCATTCTGTTTCCTTATGATATTCTACAGTTTGTGTATATATAGCCATCAAATGAAATAATGTATAAAATTATTTTTCAGACTGTATGCTGTTGTTAAGTACCAGTGAGTCAATTCTGACCTATAGCGATCCTGTATAGGGTTTCCAAGGAGCAGCTGGTGGGTTTGAACCACCCACCTTGATGTTAGCAGACCAGTGCTTATCTTACAGCATTATACCAAGACGCCAGACTGTATGTTGTTACATAAATCTAAGAGTTAAATAGACACTCCATATTTTTCCCAGAGGTACTTAGGGCTTGCGGTTACAAATAGTAACTTTGCTTCCTAAGTATTCAGAATTGAAGGTGTTTGTATTCTTTTTCTCTAAGATATCAAGCTAGAATAACTCAGGATGTGAATGTGGGTGATTATACCTATATTTTATGTGAGGATACTGTTTAAAGGATTTGAACAGTACAGAGGTTATGGGTACCAGCTTCCTGCATAGTTGAAATTCCATGTCTAGTTTACAGTTGACCCTTGAACAACTTGAGTTTGAACTGCACAGGCCCACCTATATGCAGATCTTTCTTCTTATTATTGCAGTAAGTTCAAATGCGGCAAATATCCCCTTAAAATGCCATTCAGTGCTGCTCATCATCACGTGACATCTTACACAAGATATTCACAACACTTAAACAGGAAGAGAAACCTGCATATAAGCGGGTCCACACAGTTAAAAACCATGTTGTTCAAGGGTTCACTGTATTTTGTATTAAATATTGTCAGATATAGAATTGGGTGGGATTCAGACCTCTCATTTTGGCATAGCAGCTTCTCTAAAAATGCCTATCACTTACAAAAAACTACCAAATATTTGCAGATATGCTTGAGATTCAATTCTGAATTCCTAGCCAGATAATATTTAAAGACATGATTTAGCAAAACTTGCTAGAACCAGAGAAAATTATATGAACTAAAAGCAGAATCTTTTGACTTTCTGGAAAGGAGACATGATACAAATTTGTTATGTCACCTTAGAGAGCTTTCATCTCTCTCCAGGCTTGGAAAAGTGTTGACTATGCTACTCTCTCCTCTGGATGTCTGAGTCCTCTCAGATGGTGTTTCCATTAATGAAAGAGCCTGCCTGACTCTGGCTAAACAGAGGAAGCGTGTGCCCTCAGGCAGATCAGTGGCTCCTGATCAGAGTATGATCAGGAAAAGGGCAAAATGTGGGACCACAAAACGTGAAGCACCAACCGTTCCTCCCATGGCTCTCGACTCAGCTGGGTTTGATAATCTGTTGCAGTCAACCAAAAAGAACTCAGACACTGTACTAACAGTTATGGGGTTTTTTAGGGGCGTTAACAGGTTACAAATACAGGACCAGAAAAATGCTCAGGGCATGTTTGTTCCAGTCAACTGCTGATAAATGCCCATAAGACACACCTTTCCACCATAAGCCTCAGCCTGAAGACACTCAGCTCTAGCTTCTTGGAACCTAGCTTCCGTACTTCAGCAAAAGTGCCTAGAGGCACCCCACTCTACCAGCCAGTTTCCTGCCCAGAGTCCCTCACCTTTACTTGTTGTATGGGCTGGGCAGTCACTGCTTAGTCGTGTGCTCTGGTTCTTGGTTCTGCGGCTGCTCCTCTGCCACTCCTCCAGTGTCACAGTTTTTGATCCCTGGGTCAAGGAAGTTCAATGCACAAGGATCTCAGGATCCAGAGGACGCACGCCACTCCTGCTTCTTTCTCTCTGTTGGCAATGAGATCCCCCAACTCCTGCTTCTGAGGCGCTTCATGCTAGAGTTTCAGGTTTTTACAATTACAGTGAACTCGGCTAGCACCTGTAGCTGAATGATGTCATCCTATCAGTGGCTTCTCCCAACTTCTTTTACCTAGACCCAACAGGGCAGAAATGGTTGATGGGAGTTAAAGATTATGGCTAAAAGAGACATTACAGAGTTCACTGCACCACAGGGGGACAGAAGCCTCTCCTCACCTACAACCAGGTGTAAGTTTCAGGGAGAAATCCTCACATTTAATATCGAGTTTTCTGTATTCTTTGCTTTCTCCTGGAGAAATGGATCTATTCTTTTTATCAGGTTGTCTTCAAGGCATCTATAACACTAAAAGGGCTAAGAATCATTGACTTGAGAAGGCTAGAGGTTAAGTACAATCTGAAGCCAGACCGCCTGGGTGCACATTTTGGCTATGTCCCACTTATTATTGTCTATGTCACATTAACCTTGTTATTTACGTTTTCTGAGGCTTCATTTTCTTTTCTGTAAAATGGGAATAACAATTGTACTTATAATGTTGTTGTAATAATGTCTAGCACAGAATGTTGTTAAATGCTGTCGAGTCAGTTTGGACTCATAGTGACCCTGTTAGGGTTCCCAAGGAACAGCAGGTAGGTTTAAACTTCTGATTCTGTGGTTCAAAGTCCAGTGCTGATCCTATAGCACCACGCCAGGAGTCATGTTGAAATAACAGTAACTGTCGTTGTTACTGTTGTTAGCATTATCTATAATTCACTGGACCACAAGGTCGGCAGTTCAAATTCACCAGCCACTCCTCGGAAACTATAGAGTTGCTATGAGTCAGAACCAACTTGACAGTACTTAACAGCAACAATAACATAGACTAATGAGGGCAAGAGAACAAAAACATAGGCTGTCTGACCTTTTCCTTCAAGGGAAGGGCTATCTCACTTTCCCATGTGGTTCTGCTTCAGATTCTTTAAGAATTCAATCCTATGTGCTTGTGACCATTGTGCTCCATCGTGGACTCTTAATGTGTGCTTATTGTATTAAGAGAAAGCACTGGTGGTAGTAGTGTGTTGTGGAATCGCTTCTGACTCATAGCGACCCTGTATAGGATTTCCGAGGCTGTAAATCTTTACGGGAGCAAAAAGCCTCATCTTTCTCCTGCGGAACAGCTAGTAGTTTCGAACTGCTGTCCTTGAGGTTAGCAGTCCAGCTTGTAACAGCTACACTACCAGAGCTCCCAGTGCTGAGGAAAAACCATTAGCAGTAGCATAACTCACATTTATTGATAAGATGCAGGGAACCATGTATAGGCCATGGTGGAATGATGTCTCTTATTCTCAGAGGGATTTCTACTTACTCACCTTGGACACAAGGTAGGGATTTAAAGAGGGCTGTGATGTGACGGATGTGACATTCACAGTGTGCTCCTTAGGCTGAAAGTTACAGGATAAGTAGAGTGAGAAAAGCAAGAGAAGGGATGCTGCCTCCAAGAAGGCAAATGACAGAGAAGACCCCTCTCAATGGGGAGACCATAAAAAAGGTTAATGAAATAGGTAAGGGGCTTAAGAGAGATCCTCAGAAGCCATGGGACTAGATGACCTCAGGGAGAACATGGTGTTACAGCAGAGCAGTTGAAATACGCATCAAGGGAAAAGGCTTTGTGGTTGGACTTTGAGGCAGCTTTTGGAAATCTTAGTTGGGATGGGTTGTGAAAGCCCATTTGCTGTAACCACGTCAGTAACATTTTGGTAATTCTTTTAAATAGTAGGTCCAGTGGAATGGGTAGGAGTAGGAGGAATTGAAGCTGACACAATTGAGGTTGTAACTTGCTCCATATAATGTTTGTGGTCTATTGTAGGAGCCAATACATAAGACATAAACCCAAGGATAAGTGCAAAATAATATTAAGGATAAAAACTGCAAGGGAGCTGGTAAGTGATTGGAACTGTGAGGATTCCTTAGGGGTTCTTCAGGATGAGTGGAGTTTTGGGAGAGATGATGTTAGGGTGGTGGCCTTTTTGGAGGGAGGAGACATGATAGGGATGCTAGCCAGGGGAGCCACAGCAGAGGATGTGGGGTGTGCTTTAGACAAGTCAGAGCAGTGAAGCCAGGAAATAATGGGGCCAGCCATCCATGAAGCTTGTGAGGAAGGGCCAAAACAGACCTTGCCTGAAACAAACAGGAGTAGTTTTGGGTCAGAGGAAAGTCATTGAAGTTGAGTGAGAAAGCAGACTTTTGGATGACATCTGAATATGTGGTTCCATCTACTGATCTAACGTCAGAGGTCTTGGCAGAAGCCTGTGTGCTCAGTCTTGCCTGGAGAGTGTTCATTGGTCTAGGAAGAGGGAAACCTGACTGGTGTGTTGCCATCTCTCCGCAGCCCAGAGGTGAACAGGCTTCTGGGCTTCTGAATAGAGGGTACTTCCTCAGGAAGTACACAATTCTGCTGAATATACTTCATTGTGGTTTGATGATTTAAAAAACAAAACCCACAAACCAAAACAATCTTCTTTCCTTATTACATTTTCCACATATACCAGGAAAACTACTTCCTCTAACCATTTAAAAAGAGGCCACAAGTAAGACGCAGCTATAGGGTATTTCTTCTTTCATCAGCTAAAGGTCCCAAAGCATTCATGTGTCCTCATGACATAGCCAGATTTTTATTTTAATATTGAAGAAAAAGACGTCTTCTCAGAACACTATTCCCTAGCCTCCTAAATAGACCTAGAACACACCATGTCCTTGTTTGCTTTTGAAGGTACAGAATGCATTTTAAATGGACCCTTTAAAAACTGTATATGTGACTGTTGCTGTGGATGTGTGAACATATGCCAAACTTGTAGGAACCTGAGCTAAACAAGATGCTCTTATCTGTTTAGTCAAAAGCTCCATTATTATGTAATTCTATTTTTCCACTTTTTGAAGTCCCTTTGTGTGTGTATCATTAACATATGAGGGTGCTTCAAAAAGTTAACAGTATAATTATCTTTCCATGAACTCTGTGTGTGGGTGTGTGTAAGGGAACTTCAAAAAATTCATGGAAGGGGTTCATTATCTTATCTTTTCTTCTTAATTTTTGTTTTATTTTGTTTGGCTTAACAGAAATTTATTCTCTTCACAGTTTAGGAGGTTAGAAATCTGGGTCCTTATCTCCCTTCAGCATCTGTAGGCTCAGCATTTCTTGGAGATCTTCATGTGTTGGCATCAGTCTTCCCCTGGATCTAGGAGCTTCGCAGTGTAGAAATCCAGGTCCAGAGCTCGCTCCTCTTTCTTGATGGTGATTAGTCCCTCTCTGCTTACTTCTCTCTCCTTTTATCTTTTGCAAGTAAAGGTGCTTCAGGCCACACCCCAGTAAAACTCCCCCTACCTACATCATGATAGGATTAAGGGTGGTGCTGTTGTTAAATGCAGTGAGTGGGTTCTGATCCATGTCGACCCTGTGTAACAAAATGAAGCACCGCCCAGTCCTGCGCCATCCTCACGATGGCTGCTACACTTGAGTCCATTGGTCCTACCACTGTGCAAATCCATTTCGTTGGGGGTCTCCCTCTTTTTTTATGTCCCTCCAGTTTACCAAACAAACATGATGTTCTTCTCCAGGGACTGGTCACTGGAAAAGTATGAGAGACAAAGTCTGGCCATCTTGGTTTTTTAAGGAACCTTCTGGTTATACTTCCAACACAGATTGGTTTGTTCTTTTGACAGTCCATGGTACCTTTAATATTCTTCTCCAGCACCACATAACTCAAATGCATCAATTCTTCTACGGTCTTTCTTATTAATTGCCCAACTTTCGCATGTATATGAGGCTGTTGAAAATATCATGGCTTGGGTGAGGCACACCTTAGTCCTCAAACAAACATCTTTGCTCTTGAACACTTTAAAGAGGTCTTATACAGCCAATTGCCTAATGCAATACATCGTTTGATTTCTTGACTGCTGCTTCCATGAGTGTTGATGGTTGATCTGACCAAAATGGAGTCTTTGACATTTGACAACTTCAATCTTTTCTCTATTTATCATGGTGTTATTTATTGGTACAGTGGTTAGGATTATTTATGTATTTATTTATGCATACTTTTTTATTTTAAATGAAATTCACTATTTGTACTAGAGACCACATTAAGTAATTTAACATTCTAATTGTTGAATAGGAAACTAAACTTCACAGTAAGGAATTGAGTTTTCATAAATGTCCAAAACAAGGCATAAAAGAAAGATTGAGAATCATTTCTCAAATTTGACTCCTTCCACATTTTTTTAAAGAATAGAACAACAAATCTTCAATAATTTTTAAAATTTTGCTGATAAATTAAATGACAATACACACTGATTCAGAATTACCTGGATAACCATCATATATGAGAATATGCATCCCCTGAATCCCTGTGGTACCAAGCGAAGACTAACAATGCTAAACTTTTCATACAGTTTCTCAATTTGGGTCTTTAGATCCTGTACAGACTTGTCTAACATTTCCTATGAGATTTGTGAGTTGTCAAGTGTTGACAACACTGGTTCAGAGTATGATTCTCAGGGTGAGGTGGGGTGGGGTGCGATGGTACCTCTGCCAGAGGGGTACAAGCAGAAGTGATTTCAGTTGATGAGCAGTCACAGAAGACCAGTACAGATTCCTCTTGGAGGGCCAGGGGTAAAGAAGATTAGAAATAGTGCCTTTAGAGGTAGAGAAATGCTGGCATGTGAAGAACAGATACTAGGAAAAACATGCCAAAAAGGAAGAAGTCCTTTTGGTTGGTGAGTGAATCCTAAGCCAGAACTTCATCTGGTCTTTTGGAATCCCAAAGGTCAACCCAGAGGAAACCCAAGACCATACATACATAAACAATTTTGGCCCTCTTTTTTTGTTGTTGGGGAAGTGGGGCAAGGCGGTCCATTTTAAAATATTGATCCAAAAGAAAAAAGCAGTTTTTGTCAAATAATCTTCCTCCTCCACTTCATTTTGGTTAGCGTGCTTCAGAATTTTACGTAAACAGCTGTTGTAGTTGGGAAAGAAGAGCATCAGGTCCATCCACCAAGAAGTGCTGTTGTCCTCAGCTCTGAAAGGGACATCAGCCTGAGATCCACTCTGTAATTATTGTAGAACCCCCATATCCGCTAGGCACTTCGACAGCTCCCCATTTACTTGCATAGTTATTAGATCACTGCATCCACCTATGCAATCATTACCGATAAAAACCCGAGGTAAGGTTCTTGCTCCTGTGATTTTTCTGGAGATAATCTTGAATGGTGTTTGTGACACTGGAGGCTGTGATATGGACAAATTCCAAAAGCCCTTGTTTGAAAGGCAATTGGCAGAGGATCTCTTGGGGCTCTCTGCAGTAGGGGCAGTGGGGTTTAATGAACACAACCACCTTCCCTGGGTGGAGTTTGCTGTTCACAAACTGTTGGGCCATGCTGACAAGCAATCTCCACAGGAGAACTCTTCAATTGCAGGTACTGCTGGAGTGAGTCTAAAGCCAGATTTTTGTTTTCTTTACATTGAGGTGAACCCCTACCAAAGGCTGTGGTCTTTGATTATCAGCAGTTAGTATTTTAACTCCTCTTCGTTTTCAGCAAACGAATGTATTATCTGCATATCGCAGGTTGTTAATGAGCCTTCCTCCAATTTTGATGCCTTGATTTTTCATATAATCTAGCCTCTCAGATTATTTGTCTAGCATACAGATTGAATAAATCTGGTGAAATAATAAAACCTTGGCGTACACCTTTCCTGATTTTAAACCATTCAGTTTCCCCTTGTTCTGTTAAAAAAAACACAATGGCCCCTTAGTCTAGGTGCAAAAGGGTGGTGCATCCCACCCTTGATGCTTTTACTGATTCATCACATCAGCTCACATCATGGGGGATCATCACTTCGTGACACGTTACCTTATTACATAACTGCTAAACCACTGAGAATCATGGCACAGCCAAGCTGACACATTTTGGGGGTACACAGTTGAATCCATGACACTCTACCCTTTTGCCTCCTTCCCAAAAATCCATGCCCTTGCTAAATCTAAAACACTTTCATCCCATTCTATTATTCCACAAGTCTTCTAAGTCCACATTCCAACCTGACATAAATCCCTCTTCATCTGGAAATCTAGAATGCAAATTATCAATTATCTGTGTCCAAATAATACAATGGTGGAACAGGCACAAGGTAAACAATTCTATTATAAATGAGACCAATTGGAGGAAAAGACGGGATAATGTACATACACCAAGCAAGTTAAAAATCCTGCAGAGCAGTTTGCTTTAGTGCTCAGGACTTGTAAACAATCCCCTGTTCTCTGAGACCATCTAGACAATGACCTATACCATCCAACCTCTGGGTGTTGACTGTGCACTCGGGATTCTTGGTAGAGGTTCCTCAACCCTGGGCTTCAGTTCTGTCTTCCAGGCTCACTGGCATGGCAACTCTGCTCCCTCAACTTTGAACAACCCCATTCTCCTAATTTCTTCTGAATGATCATTTCGCCCTCTCGGCCTTGGCAAGCCCTGTTCTTCTGGTTATAGGGAGGAGGGAGGCAGGGTTGAGAAGGGGGCTAGATTCTAATTAAAGTTGGGATTTTCAATGAAAATCATATGGAATAATTGAAGGCATGAAGGGAAGAGGTTTGAGACTGCTTTGTGGGTGAGTAGATGTTGAAGGTGGTATGGAGACCTAATGGAAATAGGCCATCCACATATTGAAGAAGGGTACTGGGTGAGAGATTGAAGTTAGAGAGATCTTTAGCCAGTGCTTAGAATCTGATGTAGCATACAGCAAGAACAAGCCAGGCGGTGAGGTAGGCATGGCAGTTTTAATAGGGTATAATATGAGGGCAGATTTGAACTTGGCTAGAGTGTCTCATTCTAGGATTGGTGTAGGCAATGGCAGCCCTGCCTCAGCTTTGGCCAGAGGCCCCAACTTAATGGCAGCCCCACACTCCGGAACCAAGTTGGCCAGATTCCATTATTTTTTAATTCAACTTTCCACAAACTTTTTCATGCTCCTTGTGTTGATATTTTGTGTGTGTGTGCATTTCCCTCCCTGTTCTTACACCAGGGGTGACATAGCATATCCACTGCTCTTCATCTTGGTTCTGATTTCACTTAACACCTTGTCTTGGGAGCATTTTCATATCAGTATATTCCCACATCAGTACAAATCTTCTGTTGTTTGGGTTATATTAATTTATTTAACCAGTCCCCAACCGGCAGATTGTTTCCAATCTTTTCTTATTACAAATGGATATATGTACAGTGTTGACACACAGTAACTGCTGTAGAAGAATTAGTTGTTAACTATGCATAAATGCATATTATGTGCATGCAGATGCTTTGTATCTATAGGATGAAGTTTCAGATGGCATTGCTGAGGGAAGAAGATAAATGCACTTAAATAATTTTTCTAGATGTTGCCTAATTACATTCAATAGGGGTTATATTGTTTCACATTGGTAGTTTTTAGGTGCTGTCAAGTCAGTTCCAACTCGTTGTGTCTCTGTATAGGGTCTCCGAGGAGTAGTTGGTGGATTTGAACTTCCAACCTTGTGGTTAATAATAGTAATCCAGTGCTTATTCAACAGTGCTACCCCAGGACTGCTCATTGGCAGCATATATATTATACAGTTGTAAAGTATTAGGGCATAGTCAGTTTTGGGTCATAGTGACCTTATGTATATAACAAAATGAAATGCTGCCCAGTTGCCATCCTTACAACTGTTGCATTGTTTGAGTCCATTGTTGCAGCCACTGTGCCCATCTTATCTCATCAAGAGTCTTCCTGTTTATTGCAGAACCTTTCCTTTACCAAAGCTTGATGGTCCTTCTCCAGGGATCAGTCCCTCCTGATAATGTATGCAAAGTAAGTGAGGATTTACTTTGCCATTCTTGCTTTGAAGGAACATATTCTGGCTGTACTTCTTTCAAGATGTATTTGTTCATTCCTCTGGCAAACCATGGTATATTCACTAATACCCTAATTTACATGCATCAATCCTTCTTCATTCTTCTGTATTCATTGTCCAGCTTTCACATGCTGTACGAGGCGTTTGAAAATACCATGGCTTGGGTCTCATGCACCTTAGTTCTTGAAGTAAACAGTTTGACCATTGCATCATTTGATTTCCCTTATTTTTAACTTTTTGTTGTGAATTGAGTGAAGGTTTTCAGATAAGATCATCAGTTTTATATTCAGCAAATCAATACTTCGTTCCATCTGAATGATTGTAATCCCTTCCCTGCATCAATGGTTACCCCATTTCCTGTGGTTCCTATTTCCATTCCACTCACCTTCCCATCCCATCTCAACTTTGTCCTTAGGTAAATGTTGCCCAGTCTTTTTTGTTATTTTTAATAATTTTGAGTTTTGTTCCACATATTCTTCCAGGACATTCTAATGTGACCCCTTTCTGAGTAGTTGGTAGTGTTAGCCAGGCACTATCTAGTTCTTGTCTCATTTGATTTCTTGACTGTTGCTTCCATGGATGATGATCATGGATCCAAGTAAAATGAAATCCTTGGGAACTAATATTTTCTTTATGTATCTTGATATTGCTTATTGGTCCAGTTGTGGGTATTTTTGTTTTCTTTATGTTGAGGTGTAATCCATACTGAAGGCTGTAATTTTTTATCTTCATCAGTTGTTGTTGTTAAGTACCGTGGAGTTGGTTCCGACTCATTGTGACCCTGCACAGGGTTTCTGAGGCTGTAAATCTTTACGGGAGCAGAACGCCTCATCTTTCTCCCATGGAACCACTGGTAGTTTCGAACTGCTGACCTTGAGGTTGGCAGCCCAACTCATAACCTCTACGCTACCAGAGCTCTTTAGTAGTAGTGAAGCATACAGGGGAGAAAATCATCTTCATCAATAAGTGCTTCAGTTCCTCTCACTTATAGTAAGGAAGGTCATGTTAGCTGTAGATTGCAAGTTGTAAATGAGTCTTCCTCCAATCCTGATGCTGTGCTCTTTCTTAATGCAGCATCTTAGATTATTTGCTTAGCATACAGATTGAATAAATAAGGTAAAAGGATACACCCTTGCATTGAAATCAGAAAGGTATGTATGCATCAGCATGCAAGGTACTTTGTGATAAAAGGGCATGTATGAGGTCTCTTGTTTATGGGAGGTATAGCGTCTACATGATGAAGACATATATCAAAGGATATATGTGAAGTCTTTTATCCCAAGGTGATGGTGTTACAGGCCTTTTTAAAATGTATTATTTGTTTTCTTCTTTTTTCCATGTTTCAAAACTTTTCTATGATGAGCATGTTTTATTTGGGCAATTTTTAAGGAATCAAAAAGCAGTCTAACTTTTCAGACATTTTTGGAGGAAAACTCATCTGCCCCATGCCATGAAATTATCATTTATGTTAATGTCGTCATTTTCATATACATCTATATTTCTAACATAGGGCATGTACTGTCTTTGTATACTATAACTTTTCCATATTACTACATTGTCTTTGGGATATCAATTCGAATGACTGATTAGTGCTCTGTGAGGTAGTCTCTGACTACTTACTAGAAAGTATGAACTATGAGAGAAATACCAGTGAGACTTGTTTCCTTTCTGGGAACCTTTCTTCAACCCTGCATGTTGTCATTGGGTGAGAGATTAGCTTAATGAGGTTTTGGAAATGTGGCTTCCTTCGGGCCATGCTGCCAAATGAATCCTTCTGATTTATAGCACCTTGATTTTGTCACATCATTTTAAAAATAGCAAGAGAATAATTAACTGCAAATAGCTGGTGAGATGGAGTATTCAAAGCTCTCTGTTTCTGAGTTGATTTGACCTAACTAGTATAGAATTATTTCCACAAACAATGTTTTTCCCATTACAGACTCTTAGTTCTGCCCTTTGTCTTACAGAATACAGAAGCATTGCCAGCTTGTTTAAGGAACTGTTGGGTTTTTTTGTTTTTTTCTTTCTTTCTCTTTGCATGTAAACAAGACATTAAAGTTTAAACCAAATTTAATTTCACATTAGTTCCTAAAGCTGACCTTCTTTATCCGTTTATGTATTTACTTCCCTAAATATAATCTTTGCATCTCTTGAATTATCTTTTTTTCTTTGCATCTCTTGAATAATTCCTTTTTTCTTAGGCTTTGATTGTTTCTATAAGTCAAAGTGCTGCAACTTTCCTCAAATCAAAATAGCCACATTTCTACTCCCTTACACTCCCTTAGACTCAGACACACTGATCCCAATCTCCTCAGTCAAACTCCAAGACACACAGTGTCAACAGTTACAGCAGCCACAAGTTCATTATCTACTCAGAGTGCAATTACTTGGCTGCCACCTAGACTGTGAGGTTTTGTGGGCCCCAAAAGAACTCATATCCTGAAGAGAGAGACTAATCAAAGCAGGTCCTCTTGGCAGGGATTTTGAAAGGGTGGATTACAATTGATAGCAGTTTTAATTTGTGAAGACTTAATCTGATCTTTTTGGTTTTGGAACAAGATAGTGTAGATGTACTTATTGTCCATTTTCTCTGGGCATACTTTGAAGATTCATTTGATTGTGTGATGATAGTATTGTTATAAGAACACAGAAATTTATTACATAAATCTGCCTCTATCCTTCACCTGCCTTACTGCCCAGAGCTACTCTAAAGATTTATTCAGACTGCGATATGGTAAGGGGAAGGATGACTAATGTCTTAAAGAGTATAGTGTTTAGTAGTCCAGTCTCCTGTTGACTGTAGGCTCATCTTGGGGAAGGCAGACAATGAGTTTCTTAAGAAGTATTTACTTAGGAGTCAGCAAGAAATTATACTAACCTTGGAGTTACCAAAGCTTTGATTGTTAAAAGTTCAGTGACACTAGTATAGGTGGTAGTAAGGACCATGTTCTGACTGACTGGTACCAGCAAAGCCACGGGTGGAGAGACAGAGACCAGACACAATGCAGGAAAGTTGTCCCTGCTCTCCTTCCCTGGATCTGTTGCGAAAAGGAGCAGACTTTAAACCAAGGGCTAGGTTAGCTACATTCCCTTGTCCAGCTTGGTTTGCACCCTTTTTCAGGGCATTTTCTTTTTGAGGGTGACCGTGCTATACCACATGAGCGTGACATGTCTGACTCCTCTTAGAGGTGGAAACCAGAATTGGGCATGGATGACCTCACCAAAGCAGTTCATTTGTGTTGTCAGTATTAAGCAGTGCCCTCTGTCTCATCATTTAGTTTATGAATGTACACTACTGCTGTGTAATCTTTTAAACCAGCGGTCATATCTGTAGAACAACAGTTCTCGAGAGAAGCCCTACAGCTCCAGGACCTTTATGGGTTCTGCAAGGTCTTCCTCTTTTCCAATAATATGAGGCTAAGCCAAAAAAATACCGCTACAAAATCATAGAATCCTTAATATCAAACTGTGAAGCCATTATTTCTTGACAAATCTTCCATCTAAGTTATATACTTCTGATGGTGGTGTTTTCTCTTTGATTAACATGCCATGTCAAAATGGCAGTTTTGATATCCTCGAGGAACTCAAATTGTGTTCTTTTAAAATGTTCTTTGAGTTTTGGGAACAGTAAGTCTGAAGGGGCAAGTAATAGGGCTGGCTGTAGGGTGGATGGGGTAAGGCTTCTCAACATACATCTCAAGAGGCTAGTCCTAGCAACCCTCGAAGAATGAGCAAGTGCATTGTCAGGATTTCCTCTCCACAATTTTCCTGGCCGTTTCCTCACCAGTGCACTGTTCAGTTTTCTAAACATTTCTTCATAATAAGCCCCATTATCATCCTGTTTCAGGAAAATCTATTCGATTACCCCTTTGTAATTTTAAAAACCAGTTACCATGACCTTCTGAGCTAGTCTTACTGCCTTAAGTGTTACCTGGCTTAGTACATCCCTTTGGGCGCCACTATTTTGATTGTCACTGTTAGTGTTAAGTCAGTTCTGACTTACAACGAACCCTCCTAGCATTTCCAAAACTGTAAATCTTTACAGGAGCAGAAAGCCTCATCTTTCTCATGAGGAGCAGCTGGTAGACTTGAACCATGAACCTTGTGGTTAGCTGTCCCATGCTTATCCTACAGAACCACAATGCTCTCCTATTTTGATTGGATTTTTCATTTTTAAGGCATCCTAATGAGTCCTGGTGAGGCACTGAAGAATCAATACTGGACTGCTAACCACAAGACTGATGTTCAAGGCCCCAACTACTCTTCGGAAACCCTATACAGGCTTGCTATGAGTCAGAACGGACTCGATGGCACTTAAATATAGCAGCAGTGACACTAAGCCAGGTGTAGTCCAGAGCTTGTCTTTAGCCATCCACCAATTGCAGACATGTTTACACACATTTTGCTTAGAGTAAGCCCTGCATGTCTGAACTGGAACCCCAGTAACTACTTTTTTCCTCATCTTTGTCTGGATGTATGAGGCTGGATTTTCTTTAGCTACTTTCTCCCAAGCAACATATTAAAATAGATTGAACATAGAATCAGATGCAAATATTCAGTTGTTTTCTGTGAAGCCAGACTTGAAAATGTAAAACTATGCCATTTTTAAATATATATATTGGTTTATTTTAGAAAACAGTTATTTTTTCCTAAAAATATATATATTCATTGACTGTTTTTATATTCTTATTACTAAGTATTTGTAAACATTCTAATTTGTAATACGGTAAATATCAATAGTATAACTCAAACAACTCTCTGGGGTCCTCAATAATTTTGTGCTTATAAAGGGACTCTGAAACCAGTATGGTTTGAGAACCACTGCTCTAGGGCCTCCCTTGGAAGAAGCAGCGACATCTCCCTTTCTCTGGCTCCTGTGTAGTAGTTTATATGGCTCACAGACCTAGACTCATACAGACAAACGCTTTCAGAGAAAAATGGCTTATTTCAAAGAATAATACCTATATCCAAGAACTAACAGAAGAATTAAATGCAATAAAAACCTCTAAAGTACTTAATATATATTAAGTGTCAGATAATGGTCAGTACACATTTCTGTGCTCTGTACACTCTCCCTGGCCCAGTAACCCATCCGTGTTTTAAATACACACACCATAATCCTCACTTTAATCTTGCTTTTGATATTATCAGCAGTGGCTTTGGTAAAGCATTTTCCTTCTGTTTTCAGCGTCTTAGACACATTTTATCTGAAGGAGAATTTGTGTTGTCCTAGTGGAGCCTGAGTCCTGGTGTGGTACTGACCACAAGGTCAGTTTGAACTGCAAGGTCAGTCAAACTCACCAGCCACTCCTCAGAAACCCTATACAGGGTCACTATTATCAATAGTTAGCGCTGGAGACACAGGTTAACCTTCCCAATGGATGAGTTCCTGCTGACACCACCCTTGTTCTCTGAACGTGGGATGTTGGGATTTGTACCGGTTGTACTGCCGTGCAGCTCTGCTCACTGGTGGTGGTGCCTGTGCCTTGGAGTTGGTTCCCACTCATATTCACCCTGTACAGGGTTTCCAAGGCTGTAAATCTTCACAGGAGCAGAAAGCCTCATCTTTTTCCCACGGAACTGCTAGTAGTTTTGAACTGCTGACTGTGAGATTAGCAGCCCAACTCATAACCACTGTGCCTACCAGAGCTCCTTCTGCCCACTGGCGAGTTCCTCAAATCCTGGAGCCCTTCCCAAGTTGGGCAGATTGAGCAGCTTTCTCGCTGTGAGTTCTGATGCTCGCTATGTCTTTCCTCCTCCTAGGAGGGCAAGGAAAGAACTGAGCATTTCACTTCACAATAGCATCTGCCAATAACTGGGTCCCCATCAGGATGCCTTTAAAAGCTTAGCCGCCTTTAGAAACGTTTGGAAGGGAGGTGAGCCACCAGTGATGCTTGAGAGCGGCTGGGTAGGGTAAGTGTAGATTTGGTGTACTTGCCCTCCAGCCCTAAAGGTTGATTCCATGGGTGAGGCTGTAGGAACAGAAGCATTTTCCACCTGCCTTCTAGTACACTGGGTGTCCACTCCCTTTTATTCAGGTAGCCTGGGTATCAGCCTTAGGTCCAAGGCCCACCTCTGAACCCTGACTATCTATCTGCCAGGGCACAACACTTAGTTACTCTGAGCCCCTCTTTTGTACTTAGTCAAAATATAGCCATGTCTGTTTAGTATGTTTCACAGAATTGCTAGTAAAATTTTGATTGAGATTACAAAAAAAAAAAAAAAAAAAGAAGAATGTACAAATACTAGTTTTGTAAAAGTATAGTGTGAATCAGGATTCTGTTGCTTGCCTGTTGCCCTCAAGACTCAACGAGGCTTATGTTCTCTTCTCCAGGTTACCTGTGTATGACAGATGACTGGTTCTCTGAGTATGTCTACGAGGTGGTGGTGGACAGGAAGCATGTCCCAGAAGAGGTGCTAGCTGTGTTAGAGCAGGAACCCATTGTCCTGCCGGCCTGGGACCCCATGGGGGCTTTGGCCGAGTGATCCTGCCTTCACGTTTTTCCTCCTCCCTGGGACTTGAAGTAGCTGCAAACGGACTGAAGCCAAAGTTATGCAGGCTGACTGTGACTGCGTGTTCTCACAGGACAGTCACACTCTTGGTTTTCCAATCTCCTCCAGGAACCTCTCTTTGGGAAAGTGTGCTTTATGCTGAAACAAAATACTCTTCAAGTAAAGGAAATGGGGGGAAACAAACAAATGGGAAAGGTCAGATCATATTGTCTACTCCTCATCTCCAACAGCTCAGGATCTCTTAGCATTTTAATCACTTGTCAAAAAGGTTCTGTTAAGTGTTTGCTTTAAGATAAGCAACTGAGATGTGTGCCAAGGAAACTCCTTGCTCCCGGAGTGGTATGGGGGAGGGGTATTACCCATGTAGGATCCTTCCTACATGGCAGTCACTGAATTGATTTTTTTCCAAGGCAATTTTATGTGCCTCTAATAGCTTGGTGGTAATGGTTTGTGTGTTTGTTTAAACCCAAGAGTGGGAGGTTGATCAAGTCTGACAGGATTCCTTCCCATTGCCCTGAACTGTGGGGGAGCACAGCTCTACTTGAGTCAGGTGTAAGTAGAGGCTGAGAGAATGTTGGGTGAGAGAACAACCAAAAACTTTATCATGATCTGAGTTACAAACCTTAGGGGGAGCTCTAGCCAAATGGTCTAAATTCTGCCTCTGGAGTATGGGGGTTGGGTGGGCAGGAAAAGGTGATACCCATTCTTTCTGACAACTAGATGGTGCTGAGAAGCTTTTGAATAAAACACTTTGCTAAATGAGAATATGTTGGCTTATTTGATCCAACTAAGAAGTGTTTCTTAGCTACAAAAGAAAACAACTATATGCTGACTCATTCTTCAAAGTGAAAAACAGCAAGATGGCTCAGGACTTCTCCTCAGGAAATGCCATCCTTCCCAGGCTGCATTGGCTTCACTGGTGCCCAAGTAACCGGTTCATGAGCACTTGTGCCCCGCCACTTCCCTACCCCTTGTCACTTCACATCCAGGGTGTCTTCTGGTGGGAAGTGACTCTATTGAGTCACCAGCCTTAGAATGGGCTGGAGAACATGATTCTACTGAGCCTGAGCCTCTCTTCACTGAAAGCAAGTGCCTTGCTCAGCATTTCCACCTGCCTGAACCCTACCATTCTGGCTCTCCCAGGATTCTACTCTGTCCTAGCCGGGAATATCGTCAATCACACTTCCCAAGATAACGGATAAAAACGTTAACCATAAAGTTCACAATATTCTAGTAATACTGTTTCAAATAGGATAAATGCATCCATTTCTAGACACATGGTCACACCACAGAACAGATCCAGGATGAGAACAGATTATCTCCAAAGTAAAGAGAATTACATTGACAACTAACTTCTCATCAGCATCTATGTAAACCAAAAGATAGTAAAAGATGTTTTCAAAGTGCTATGAGAAATTAACTAGAAACCTACAATTCTGTATTCATTGAAACTGTTTTTTAAGAACAAATGAGAGGCATTTTCAATCAAAAATTGAATTTGACCCAGACAGAAGGAAAGTGATCCAATATAGAAAGTTAGAGATACAAGAAAGAACCTGTAGTAAAGGAAGTGATGAATATTTGTATCATCTAAATACGTGAATATAGCAAAGTCTTACAGGGCTTTGATGTTAAGTGCCATGACTCATAGGGACCCTGTATTCAAACTGACTTTGCAGTCCAGCACATTAACCCACAGCACCACACCAGGAAAATAGCAGATAAGTAGGGAAATACTTGGAATTCAGGAGGAAGATAATATTAACTCTGTCATTGACACAGACTGAGGTGAATGGCCTCCCTGGAGTTGTGTACCACAGTGGCCCTGGGTGTTGTTTTGTTTTTAAAAGTATTTCTAGGAAAAAAAAAAAAAAGTATTTCTAGAGATATTTTAACTCTCGTGAAAAGATTTAAAGTTAGTATGCACCTAGTTATATAAAGCAAAACTTGACAACTTATAATTGTCTTCACTTTGGAGACAATTTGTTCTCGTCCTGGAAAAATTGTGTCACGTAATATTCACAACATGTTCTGTGAAATTAGACATTATCTGACTTGGACGTTATACAGACACCATATTAAAATCT
Organism: Chrysochloris asiatica; assembly: GCF_000296735.1. Taxonomy (NCBI): domain Eukaryota; kingdom Metazoa; phylum Chordata; class Mammalia; order Afrosoricida; family Chrysochloridae; genus Chrysochloris; species Chrysochloris asiatica. The sequence continues at coordinate 266,792 of NW_006408572.1, read as the reverse complement.
TATGGGAACCTGCTTCTTCGTCTTTGTCCCTGCTACTACTACTGCTGCTGTTGGCAGAAGCTAGAGAAAGGGTCCCACAGCAGTGCTGGGAGCAAGGAGAGAGGAAGCGAAGTGAGCAGGGAGGAGGTGAAGTGTGCCCACCTGAGCAGCAAGAGAATCCTGAGCCCCAAAGCCCTACCACCTGCTGCTTGCCAGCTTACCCACAGACATATCCTCTGCCTCACCTGCCTGTATCCCACCCATGTAGAAGTGTGAGTTAAGGGACTTAAAAACCATTAAACTGCACCCACTTCCATCAAGTTGATTCTAACTCAGTGACTCTCTAGGATTTCTGAGGCTGTAGATCTTTACAGGAGCATAAAGCCTTGTCTTCTACAGAGTGGCTGGTGGATTTGAACTGCTGACCTTGGGACTAACCTCCTCATAAAGCCATTGTTAAGTGCTTTTGAGTTGCATCCAACTCATAGCAACCTTGTATAGGGTTTCTGAGGAGCAGCTGGTGGATTTGATCCACCAATCTAGCAGCTGGAGTCCAGTGCTTATCCTATAGGCACACAACCAATCCTGGGGATGGTACAAGATCAGGCAATGTTTCATTCCTTTCTCGGGATTACCATAAGTGGAGTCCAGTGGTGCCAACTCAGGCACTAACAATAGAACACAGCGCCTAACCATTGCACTGCTGTTTTCCAGCACATAGAGAACTTACACGAAATTTGACCATACACTGGGCAATAAATTTCAAAGGATTGTTGGCAGGCCACACTGAAGCTACAGTGCAATTAAGTTAGAAATCAAAATTTAAGATAACTTTTTATTGTTAAGTGCCTTCAAGTCGGTTTTGACTCAGCAACTCTATAGGGTTTCTGAGGAGCAGCTGGTGAATTTGAACCACTGACCTTGTGGGGGCTTCAAAAACTTTATGGAAAGTATATGAGGGGGCTTCAAAAGTTTATGGAAAATAGAATTAAAAGTGGAATTTTTTCACCAACTTTTAGAAGCCCCTTCATGTTTAGAAAGACAACTCCTGGGTCCAAGAAGAAGTCAAAGAACATGTTGGCACTGTCAGATAAGTGCCAACTGGCACTGTAGGATGAGGGTAGGGCTCAGCTCAAACTCACCGTTTCTCCTCAGAAACCCCATATTGGTTACTATGAATAGGAACCAACTCAATGGCATTTAACAACAACAACAATCTGAACAATAGTAAAAGTATATTTCATAATGAGAGATACCGCTGAAACACTAAGTTTATAGCTATTAAAAGTTTACTAAACTCGGAACATCTAAGTCAATTGGCAAAACACAGTTCATTAAGATAATATTCTCCATCCTAGTCTGGTGAGTAGCATCTAGGGGTCTTAAGAGATTTTGAGCAGCCATCTAAGAAGCAACTATTTACCTTTTCCTACCTGGAGCAAGGAGCTCTGGTAGCATAGTGGTTACGAATCAGGCTGCAAACCGCAAGTTCAGCAGTTCAAAACTACCAGCTGTTCCACAGGAAAAAGATGAGGCTTTCTGCTCCCATAAAGATCTACAGATTCAGAAGCCACAGGGTTGCTATGAGTTGGAACCGACTCCAGGGCACATAACCAACCAACCAACCTGGAGCAAAGGAGAACAAAGACACAATTAGTCCAGAAAACTAATGGTCCGCATGTACCACAGCCTCCTCTACCCTGAGACCAGAAGTAGGTGGTGCTCGGCTACCACTGTCAACCACTCTGACAAAAAATACAATAAAAGGTCCTGGTTTGAATGGTTTAAAAAAAAAGGTGGGGGGAGGAGGTGCAGACCACAAAATTCAAAGCCAAACGAGTTACTTACATGAGGCAACTTTCTAACTTGAACCTGAAGACACTCCCAGAACCCACCTTTCAAGCAAATAACAGGACTATAAAATAACAGCTGTGAGAACACCCACACTTGCAGATAATACCTACTTGCCCTGGCTTCGATAACTGGAT